>NC_139344.1:116975658-117368158 GCF_055883805.1 Amblyomma maculatum
TGTTGCGTCCAAAATTTGAGCAAAATAAATTTTTTATTCCTTCAGAAAGCAACTATAAATTTTTTTGATTGCCAGAAGTCAAACAGCCTGATAGAGCAAGTGGAAGCCCCTGAAGAAATATTCCCTAGCATCACTCAATGGCCTCGCTGACAACCATTGAGGTCTTATTTTGTCGAAATCACACGTCAAAAACGTGGCCTACAAAGCCTCTACACATTCAATTGTATTTAAAAGCTTAGAAAGGTATTTAACAAAAGAATTAATAAAATCAAAATATCATTTCTCGTTTTTGTACTCTATCTCAGTGTTGCTGTGATTCTGAGTTTCATTTTTGTCCTCTGCCTTATTTCTCATGACTTTTTCAATTTTATTGTTTACTTGTTTTCATATGATATTTACAATAGATTTGTCTAACCCACTCCTCCAATAGCTCCATAAACAGGCTGCAGTATGTATAAATAGATAAAATAAAAAGAATGAATGGCTAATGAGTCGAGGGTTCGCTGTTGTGCCTTCTTCCTGCTCACACCAGACAGCTTGCACAACTTCGATAATAGTAGCCCAACCTAAATGGGGATCGAACTACCACAATAATTATCAGTAGTTTTTCTTCTGATCCTGATGTGCTAGCACAACATTTGTGCTGCAATGTTAGTTGACGCCACCAGGGACCAAATGTGTAAACCCTCTTTTCCCTGCCCAGGTTGGATGGCTGAGCTTGTAGATTGTATTGGTTTTGTAAAGTAATGATCAGGGCTTAAAGCGAAATGCCTTGTTACTTGGAGGAGCTTATGCTGACCATGGTTTATATACTAAAGCACAGATAAAAAAAAAAAATGGAGGAGACAGAAGAGGCTTCGTATTGCTGTCGCATTGTTCATAAGCACTTGCTGGCTGCAGGTGCTTAGTGTTCTATAGTGGCCAAATTCTTCCTGTCCTAGTGCTGGGGTTTATCCTAGAAGCAGGTGTATATACGTAAGTTCATGTTCGGCACACTCTATGCCTACTCCATAATAAAAATGCATATTTTTGCAGCCTGATACTGCTACTGTTAAAATTTGTTCAAGGCTCACTGTACTTTTAAAGTGATGTGTAGCATTCTAGTTGTGCTTCATTTGACTCAGTATTGGCATGCAGTCCAGCCTTGTTGGCAGGACAGTATGATCGCAGGTAAGGTGAGGTATCAAGCAGGAGGAGAGCAGTGATGTCAGAAATCAGCTGTCAGAGTTGCTGCAGTCAAGAGAAGCCTTATGCATGCAACAAAAAGCGTAGGCTGCTTTTGTGAGCTGCTATTCATTGCGTATGAAGTGACAAGAATGTACCATACTTGTGCAATGGTTTGGTCATGCTTGTAGTTTCATTCTTTTGATTAAAACTCAACCTTTTCTCCTTTTCATGTTCTCCAGTGGCGTTTGCATAAAGTAATTTGCACAATTAAAATTTCCTGTTCTTCAGATATTGTGTGCTGATAGTAAAGTGTTCTTGGTACGAAGACACTAATCCGGAGGTTCACAGCCTAGCAAGATTCTCTAACGTTTGCATGTCCAAGAGGCATAACAATAGAAACAACAGTATTGAAACAATAGAAAGATAAAACAAAAAGAAACAAAAGTGATGGCATCATGACTAATTTATGAGAAGTGTCGTATGACCAAGTATGACTTGCAAAGTGGTGTAGTACGTCACAACTAGAATTTGATGGTGTCATGAAGTTATTTGACTATTCTTTAATGACTTGCGAAGTGGAGTGATATGTTGTAACTAGAAAATTGAAGATGTCATCAATTACGTGGCCAAAGATGACTTTTAAGCAGGGGGTGAGAATGTGATTTCGTACTGTATACAAATGTTGTAAACATTCTCTCTTTTTTATTTATTTGTTTGTGTGTGTGTGTGTGTGTGTGTGTGGCAGCTTACCAATAGCCTTTAAAGTTGATTTCAAACACTGGAAAGTGCATCTGTTATTGATGAAATTTTGCTCAATAGTGTTTTTTTTTTTTCTTCGGAGGTATAGAAGAGACTGGTGCATTTTGTGCCATGTTTGTTTTTCAGGCTTCAGAGCCAACTACGTGGCTGGGCCAGTCATGTGGAGCACATGAATCTGCAGCGCAAGAAACCATCTTTGGGACAGTGGCCACTGGTGCACAGACCTCGCCTTCAGACTTGGATTAGTACTCGTTATGGCGGTGGTGCTGGAGGAAGTGCAGTCTATGCTGAAAAGTGGTGCGCTGTGCCTCATTGTTCCGGTTTAGTACGTTAAGTAGACCAGTCAACAGCAGAAAAAAAACTGTTTTGTTTTGTTCTTTTTTGGCATCAACACCTATGTCTAATGCTTCTTAATCCCTTGGCTTTCATGCTACGATTTCTGCGCCGTTAACTGCTTGCTGTGCTGTGTAAGAATCTCCATAAATTCTGCTTTTTTTTTTTTTGTGGAAAGTATCTGTTTTGTGGAACATCACTGCTTCTTATCACTATCACTGTCTGCATTTTGTTATATAGCATCAGCGAAAGAAGCATCCTTATCGCTGCACACATCATTTCTGCATCACTATCCAGCACCAATTCAGGAATTCACTTTGCCATCAAATCACGATTTTTTCATAACTTGCAAGAGATGGGAACATGCATGTTTTATTGTTTAAAAAAATATATATATATCCCACCTCGGACACAGACAGCTATGTCCACCTCGTGGAATACATGTTGTGCAAGAAAAAAAAAGACAATTTAAGTTGTGCTTTCGTCTATGAAACATTTAAAAAAACAGCCATTCTCTTAGAGCCGTACAAGCAGCCAGCGGATGGCTGATCACTGAAGCCAATTGGTTAAAGAACTAGTAGTAGCAGTTTGGTACTTTCACAAAAATTCCTGAGCTTCCAACTATCCAGCATTACCATGTTTGTGCCATTTGTGATATTATACCGCGGACTAACTGCACTTTTCTGCAGTGTACTTGGGACAAAAACAGCAACCAACCAAGCTTGGTGACAAGTCTTCTATTGGGTTCTTGGCACTCTATTTATTGTAGACAGTAAACAGGATTGGCATCCTCATTTCATAAAGCATCTAGCATTCTAGAAATAAAAGGGAGCCTGTCTGCATGCACAGCTACTTCGGAACTATTCAGAAACACTGCACTCTACATATTATTTTACACTGCTACTTTATCTTTTATCACAAACACTTTGGATTGTGCCTAACAAGTGTGCTCTCGTCTCTAGATAAGTTTTGGAAAAAAAAGTGCTATGTAGCCATACTGTTCGTCTTGAAAGCCAGCTGCTGAAGCTCGGTTGAATTGATTGAAATTAGGTTACACTGAGTGTATTTTCTCATTTGCCGTTTCAGGGAAGGAAACAGAGGCCAGAACTACTTCCAGCTATACCAAGCTTTGCGACGAAGTTACCAAGAACTCTACGAGGCCATCCAGAGAAAAGATGACACTTTCTACTTTGTCTCATTTTCTGGGGTAAGGGAGTATCTCTTCGCATCTCTTCTGAGCGTTTTTGTATAAACCAAGTATGTGGTATGTGAGGGTATTAATCAAAATCAAAATGTTGAGGTACAGATGGCGTTCTGCAAATCATTTGGCAGGACACCACCTAAAGTACAGACTTATGGCCATGGAAATAAATAAAAGTAAGAGAGAATGGCAGTTAAGCATTACAGTTCATGTATGCAGAGATATTGCACTAAGAAATAAAGCTTGTTCAAAAATAAAGCCTCTTTACTGTGATGTGTTGAAGAGCACCATGACTGTTGACAGCACTTCTCTATGGCTTTTTGGAGATATATCTAGGCGTAGTTTGCAGTGTGAAAGACTCTACGAAAGTGAAATAATTGATTACATTATAACAAACAGTACCTTTTCCTTGCCTTGGCAGTACTAAATCAACAGCTTTTCAAGAACTTGGCTTGTCCAGTTTCTTTCCTATCTGTAACATCTTTAAAACCAGTGCTTTAAAAAAAAAAAAAAAAAAAAAGCTTGCCTGGCTTAAAAGGACAGGCAGGCTTTTGGGTGTGGATATTCTTTTTTTAATTCTGTCATCTCACTAATTATATGTGCATTGTGATTCCTACACTCGCCTAATTCCTTTCGCACTTTCTTTTACTTTAGGACTACCTTCTTCTTTCTGCAAACTCTGAAAATAGGACCAGGATGCCAAGAATGTCTCTTGTCATGCCTGCGGGAACATTCAATGGTGAGCTTTCATCACTTTGTACTGCTTGTGAATGATTGATTTACATTCAGTTCAGTTCAGTCGTGTCCGACTCTTCGTGACCCTATGGACCATATCACGCCACGCTTTCCGGTCTCTCACTATCTTCCTAACATCACACACAGTCGAACCCGGATATATCGAACTCGAAGGGGATCGCGAAATAGTTTGATATATCGATAATTCGATATACAGAAATCGGCTTGTGACGGCACTTACGATGCAAAAAAACGATACCGCATTTGTCGCGTAATCAACCCACTCGCATAATATACCCACCCTCCACTTTTGCACCCGAGAATTCTAAAAAAAGAAGCATTAAGGCCAGCTCGCTCACATGCGAGCGATTGAGCGATCTCAGCGACGCGACAGAGCGAAAATTTTCAAACTTGGAACTGCGTCCCTCTCGCCGCTCGAGCCACCGCGGCAGCTCAAAACAAGGTTTCTGTGTCGCCGCGGCAGAAATCGCGAGCGTTTTCGCTTGCATGTCGATGGCGCGCGTCGCTCCGTTTCGGTCCTCTCATCCACAGCTCATTTCTTGGCAGCGTGCCAAGATGCTGCGCAGCGATAACGTCAGGGCGCGTTTATCTTTTGATAGCTCTTGCGGTGGCGGGGAGCGAACTTGGCAGAGTGCCCGTGTCCAGTGGCGTAGCCAGAGGAAGGGCTTATGGGGCTTCAGCCCCCCACGAAATTTTTTCGTACTGTCATACACGGCAGACCAAAACAACCACCAGAGTCTGAAATCAATCTGTACTTTGTCTCCAGTATGTCTTTTTACACTCAAAAAGAGATATCGGCGGGATTAAAAAAGCGAAAGGTGCGTTTAGTTTTCTGAAATCGTTCAACGGACCATACAAATGAGACAAGCCATACTAGACAAGCTGACAAAGCACGCATAGATGAAATGCGTGAAGAAATTTAAAAAAAATAAAAAGAAAAGAACTAGGAGGGAGTGTGATGCTACATTCGCAGCCTCCGCAGGCCAAACTTGATCTTCTCACGCCGCGCTGTCTTCTCCCTCCCGGATCTCTTGTTCGCGTTGAATCGGGTGTTTTTAGCCGCGATGTATGCTCCGGTGAAAAATCTGTCGAAGTGATCTGCTGAGAGTCCTCGTCTCTTCGTAACACTTCAGTTTGTGAGAGTGCAGATGCTGCATTATAATCAAAGTTATAAGCACACTGAAGACACTGCAGGCAACCATTTCATTGGCGAGTCCGTCAGGAAGACTACGTATTCGAGCTAATGTTAAGGGGGGACGCGACCTTTGAAAACCGAAAAATCGCGAAAAAGTCGATTTTTGGAAGATTATGTATTCCGGTAGTATGCCTTATAAACTACCACTTCTGTAATTATCAATGCCCAACTCGCCGTAGAAATACTCGAAATTAAT
Source organism: Amblyomma maculatum (assembly GCF_055883805.1). Classification (NCBI taxonomy): domain Eukaryota; kingdom Metazoa; phylum Arthropoda; class Arachnida; order Ixodida; family Ixodidae; genus Amblyomma; species Amblyomma maculatum. The sequence goes on from NC_139344.1 coordinate 116,981,266, forward strand.
TATTTAACAAGCGGCGGCAGCCGCGGAGCAGCGAACAAGCTCCGAAAATTTCCAAACTTCGCGCGCGCACCATTCCTCTCCCGCCGAACTGAGCGCCGCCATCTTGGTCTTGTTTTGGTTGTGAATTCTTGCGCTTTCTTCTGCCACCCTCGGCGGCGGCGACGGCGGCGTGGTCTAGGCGTGGCTTGTTACCGATTGAGAGCCTCGTGGCGGCTTTCAAGTTTCCCTCGCTCGAATTCAAGGCTGCGATTGGGCAAAGCGCGCGCTCCGCGAGAACGCGGGGGATCGGGCGACTACTATTGGCTGCTGCGGCTGCTGACGCGTCGGTCTCCGCCTCCCCGCGTCGTCTGCTACGGCTCTTTGTTTGCTGTCATTGTTCGCTGCCTCGAGGTGCGACACGCATTCAGTGCAGACTTGGCTAGCTTTTTTTCTTTTTTTTTTCCTTTCGGCGCTTATGCCGCGGAAGATAACCTGGGAAGTCGCTTGTCGCGTTTGGGCCGCTCCTTGTTCCTCCGGCGAGATGCCGCGATAGATAAACCGGGAAACCACTTGCTGCATCTGCGCGCCTACCATGCTAGGGCGAAATGCCGCGGGGGAATCGGGAATGCCGATTGTCGCGGCTTGCAGAGCTCAGGATCGACGGATCTCAGCATGTGGAAAGTGGTCCGCGGCACCAAGGCGTTCGCTGTAGCTGATCGGCTAGTCGCACAGATGTTCGCTGTAGCCGAGATCGACGGAGCGCCATAGCCCTAATGTATATTTTGACGGCCGCGCCGGACTTGTTCGTGATAACTGCGAGTGTTCGTCTTAAGTGGGGCCGTTATAAGTGGGCTCGACTGTACCTGAATAAATTTTTGAGGGCAAGGCAAGCCCATGTATTCAAAATGTTATGTCTGGAATTTGTCATAATTAATTTGGTTAATCAACATAGGTCTAATTGATAACAAAAAATCCAATTCTATGCTATTTTTCAGCAAGAAAATTTTGAAAAAGGGCTTTGTCTTGCCCTGAGGAACCTATCTAGGAATCAGCATGACAGATTGCACAATGCCAGTGCCTTTCACAATTTCTCCAGGTTTGATATAAAGGACCTATTCGAACCAGCTTGATATGCTTCTGTAACTTGAGAATTAGCGTGCACAATTCTATGAAACTTGGTGGTCTTTCATTTGTTAATGTCATGAGCCTGTCTTGAAAATTTCATCATGATAACTTGAGAAACAAAAAAGTTATTGTTCTCTCAACCTTTGAGAGCCGTTTTCTCAGAATCAATTTTTTGCACGGTGTGGCTGCTAGGGAAAGTCATAGCTCAAGAACCGCTTATTGGATTTTCATGAGGTTTTTTTTTGTTATATACCTAAGTAAAATTCTGAGGGCAAGACAATTCGTTTTTTTTTTTTTTTCAAAATATTTCATGTGTAATTAGGGGCAGTCAATTAAAATATCATTATGTCAGGTGTAAATTTGAACACTAAATTTGGGGCTGTACTAAAATTTTTCAGAGAGGAAATTTGGAAAAAGGGAATTGTCTTGCCCTGGGGAAACTATCCAGGAATGACCATAACAAATTTCACACTGCTAGCACATTTTGCAAATTCTCCAGGCCCGCCCCTAGGGACCTATGTAAACTATCTTGATATACTCCTCTAACTTGAGAACCGATGAGCCCAGCTCCATGAAACTTGGTAGTTCTTCAAATGTGTGCACTATGAGCATACCCTGAAAATTTCATTCAAATACCTCAAGAAATAAAAAAGTTGCTGTTCAAAGGTAGCCTCCCCCCTTAATTGTACGGCTGGAAAACTGGCTATGATGGATTTTCAGTTCTGCATTTGCTAAAATAAACAAATGATTTTCGTCTGAAACAATACATGCACAGGATAATCGATGGAACGAAAGGTTCCGTGCTATCTTTGCACCCCAGCATGCAGAATTTATGGCGCAGTTGAGAGGTGGCAGGTTGGTGATAGGTATCTTGTTATGGAGGAGACTGAGCAGCAACGTCAGCCCCCCTCGAAAAATATTTCTGGCTACGCCACTGCCCGTGATGGCTTGATTGCACAAGCCTGGTTCGATTTATCACGCCGCGCTTGGAGCGGGCATCATGATCGCAGCAGCTGACCGTGTGCTTTCGTTGATTCATACATGCAAGGATAAACGACTCTCGCAAAAAAAAAAAAAAAAGTCCTGCCACTTCTTAACGTCTGCAGCCGCCATATCTTACGCTACGCCATGCGTACAGCACACCGATAAAAATGCATGACTCGCAAAAAAAAAAGAGAGAGAGAGAGAGCCACGGGGCCAGCCACCGTGCGCAGGGGGTTCGCAACAGATGCTAAAGCGTCCGGCGTCTGTCTGAAAACGGCTGAGCTGGCTTGGCACATGCGTAGCGCATGCTGAAGGAAAGAGAGCTCTGTTAAAGAATGGGCACACCCACGCACATGGCTTGCAAACATCATGTGTTGGCGCGCGGGAAGCGAGAACTGCAGATGCGCGTACCTTTGGGGAATGGGCGCGGCGCTGCCCAGAGCAGCCGTCGCCGAACTGTCCCCTCATTCCTTCCGCGCGTGGCTTGAAAATCTCACGCGGCAAACGGCCAAGGGTGATGCGATCGTCTTTGGGGAAGGCCCACTTTCCAATGCATGGTGCGGAGTTCTATATATCGAACGACCGGTGAAATTGAGTTCGATATATGACGCGGCTTTCCTATACTTTTACATGGGCGTTTCAAGGGGACATTCAGCGAGTTCGATATAACCAAAATTCGATATATCCGGGTTCGATATAACCGGATTCGACTGTAACTTCATCTGCAGCGCCTCGAGGATGCCATCTAACCATTGTGTTCGCTGCCTACCCCTTCTCCGGCGACCCTCAACCTTTCCCAACATCAAATCTTTCTCCAGTGACTCCTCTCTTCTCATCAGATGACCAAAGTAGCTGAGCTTTAACTTTAGAATTTGACCCTCCAATGAGCAGTCAGTCAATGTTTATGGTTGACAATATCGACTGATTTGATCTTCTGGCAGTCCAAGGAACTCTCAAGAGTCTCCGCCAGCACCACAATTCAAACACGTCAATTCTTCTGCGGTCAGCCTTCTTCACAGTCCAACTCTCGCATCCATACATCACAACTGGAAAGACCATAGCACGAGTTACACGGATCTCGGTTGACAGACTGTCTCTGCTCTTGACTAGGCGGTCAAGGCTAGCCATGGCTCTCTTTCCCAGAAGCAGGCATCTCCTAATTTCATGGCTGCAATCTCCTTCCGGGGTAATCTTGGAGCCCAAGAAGAGAACATCTGTCACAGCTTCCACATCCTGTCCCTTGGTGCTCCAGGACTTGATAGGGCAAGACGCCATGATCTTTGCCTTTTTAAGGTTCAGTTTAAGCCCAAACTTCTCACTCTCTTCCTGTACGCGCATCAGAAGTCTCTTGAGTTCCACTTCACTTTCTGCCATTAAAGTGGTATCATCCGCATATCTAAGGTTGTTGATACGTTTTCCAGCAATCTTCACTCCAGCTGAAGACTCGTCCAGACCGGCCTTCCTCATGATGCACTCAGCATATAGGTTAAATAGGCAGGGCGACAGTATGCAGCCTTGTCTCACTCCTTTCTCAATCGGAAACCAATCAGTAAGACCATGCCGAGTTCTGACTGTGGTCTCTTGCCCTTCATACAGGTTCCTGAGGAGACAGATGAGGTGAATTAGAACTCCCATCTCTTGGAGAGCTTGCCACAATCTGCTGTGATCTACACAGTCAAATGCTTTTGCATAATCAATAAAGCAGAAATAGATGGGTTTCTGGAACTCTCTTGCTTTTTCCATGATCCAGCGAAGGTTGGCAATCTGGTCTCCAGTTCCTCTGCCCTTGCGAAACCCAGCTTGCACGTCCGGAAGCTCCCGATCCACATACTGCTGCAGCCTACCTTGGAGGATTTTCAACATCGCCTTGCTAGCATGCGAAATAAGCGCGATCGTGCGGTAGTTGGAACAATCTTTGGCACTGCCTTTCTTTGGAATGGGGATGTAAACTGACCTCCTCCAATCCTGTGGCCACTGCAGAGTTGTCCAAATTTGCTGACATAATGTATACAGAACGTTAACAGCGTCGTCATGATTGAGGTTTTGAAGCAACTCAGCTCGAATGCCATCAATTCCGCTAGCTTTGTTCTTAGCAAGGCTGGCTAAGGGCCCATTCAACTTCACTCTTAAGGATGCCCGGCACGAGATTAGTAATCACTACCGTCTTATGTTGGGTTTGCACATCCGGGTCCTTCTTGTACAGTTCCTTTGTGTATTCCTGCCACCTCTTCTTTATCTCTGAGGCTTCAGTGAGGTCCCTGCCTCGTTCGTCCTTTATCACACCCATCTTAGCACAGAAGGTTCCTTTGATATCTTTGATTGTCTTATACAGAGCTCTTGTGTTCCTCAATTGGCTGTTGTCCTCAACTGCTTGCCACTGTTTGTTCAGGAAGGCATTCTTATCTCTCCTTGCTATTTTCTGAAAATCCGCATTCAGAACCTTGTATCTTTCTCTTTCCCCCATAACTTTTGCCATCCTCCTTTCCTCAGCTATTTGCAAAGCCTCTTCAGATAACCAGATTGCTTTCTTGCATTTCTTCCTTAGTAGCAACTTCTTGTATTATATCATGATCAGTCCACATCTCTTCAGGCTCTCCGTCTTCTAGATATAATTCTTGAAATCGATTCCTCAGTTCCACAGCCTATTCTGATGGAATTTGATCCAGATCATACCTGAAAAGCCTTCTTGTTTTCAGCATTTTCTTCAATCGAAGCATAAATTTGCAAACAAGATGCTGATTATCGGTGCCACAATCGGCCCCAGGCCTTGTTTTTACTGCTTGTATAGCACTTCTCCATCTCTGCCGGCAAAGAATATAATCAACCTGATTCCTGTACAGACCGTCCAGTGAAGTCCATGTGTACAGGCGCCTCTTGTGCTGTTGAAAATGAGTACAGTCGAACCCGGTTATATCGAACCCGCATATATCGAATTTTGGTTATATCGAACTCACGGAATATCCCCTTGAAAATCCCATGTAAAAGTATAGGAAAGCCGCGTCATACATCGAACTCAATTTCGCTGGTCATTCGATATATCGAACTCCGCACCACGCACAGGAAAGTGTGCCTTCCCCAAAGACGATCGCATCACCCTTGGTCGTTTGCCGCATGACGTTTTCAAGCCACGCGCGGAAGGAATGAGAGGGGACAGTTCTGGACAGCGCCGCGCCCATTCCCCAAAGGTGCGCGCATCTGCAGTTATCGTTTCCCGCGCGCCAACACATGACGTTTGCAAGCCATGTGCGTGGGTGTGCCCATTCTTTTGCCGAGCTCTCTCCTTCAGCACTCGCTACGCATGCGCCAAGCCAGCTCAGCCCCTTTTCAGACAGACGTGGGACGCTTTCTCCAGAGTGTGTTGCGAACCCTCTGCGCGCGGCAGCTGACGTGGCTATGGCGCCTGCGGACGTTAAGAAGCGGCAACTCTCTGTTTTTTTTTTTAATCTGTTTATTTTTTTTTTTTTTTGCGAGAGTCATTTTTTCTGATCGTTGTGCTGTACGCGCGACGTAGCGTAAGATATGGCGGCTGCGGACGTGAAGAAGCGGCAGGCTTTTTTTTTTTTTTTTGGCGGGAGCCGTTTATCTTTGCATGTATGAATCAACGGAAGCAGGCCGTCAGCTGCTGCGATCATGACGCCCGCCCCGAGCGCGGCGTGATAAATCTAACAATCAAGCCATCACGGGCACTCTGCCAAGTTCGCTCCCCGCCACCGAAGGAGCTATAAAAAGATAAACGCGCCCTGACGTTATCGCTGTGCAAAATCTTGGCACGCTGCCAAGAAATGAGCTGTGGATGCGACGACCGAAACAGAGTGACGCGCGCCATCGACATGCAAGCGAAAACTCTGGCGATTTCTGCCACAGCGACACAGAAATCGTGTTTTGAGCTGCCGCGGTGGCTGGAACAGCACAGAGTTCCAGCAAGTTGGAAATTTTTTTGCTTTGTCACTGCCGCTCGTCGCTGATTTCGCTTAATCGCTTGCATGTGACGAGCTGGCCTTAACGCATTTTTTTTTTTTTCCAAATTCTCGGGTGCAAAAGTGGAGAGTGGGTTCATTATGCGAGTGGGTTGATTACGCGGCAAATACGGTATAGTTTTTTCGCATCGTAAATGCCGTCACAAGCAAATTTCTGTATATTGAATTATCAATATATCGAACTTTTTCGCGATCCCCTTCGAGTTCGATATATCCGGGTTCGACTGTATTCACTATGGTCAGGTTGTTTTCTTGACAAAACTCTACTAGCCTCTGCCCAGCTTCATTTGGCTCACCAAGACCGAACTTGCCTGTTATTCCGGATATTTCTTCACTCCCCACCTTAGTATTCCAGTCTCCTATGAGAAAAAGGACGTCTGATGATGGAGTGCGGTCTAAAAGGCATTGCAGGTCCACATAAAATCTCTCAACGTCAGCTTCTTCAGCAGTAGTGGTTGGTGCATGGACTTGGATAACTGTTAAGTTGAAAGGGTGACCTTGGATCCGAAGGGAAATCATTCGGTCTTTTTTGGGGTTGTACCCTAGCACTGCTTTGCCCATTCTGCTGTTTACTATGAGAGCGACCCCATTCCTTCTCTTGGATTCGGGCCCAAAATAAAAGACATAATGGTCTCCGGAATTAAATTCTCCCATTCCGGTCCACTTGAGCTCGCTGATACCCAAGATATCAATCTTCAATCTGTCCATTTCTCGCTTGACGACATCCAGTTTACCTTGCGTCATAGATCTTACAATCCATGTTGCTGTGTGATATATCTCCTTGCAACATCAGACTTTCCGGTCGCTTACCGACACATCCACAACTGAGCGTCCTTTTGGCTTTAGCCCAGCCGCTTCATTCTTCCTGGAGCTACTAGGAATCGCCCTTTGTTCATCCCCAGTAAGATGTGGGATGCCTTCCAACCTGGGGGGCTCATCTTCCGGCGCCATATCATTAATGCTATTGTAACTGGCCATAGGGTTTTCTTGGCAGGAAATACTGGAGTGGGTTGCCATTACGTTCTCCAGTGAATCACATTTTGTCAGAACTCTCTGCCGTGACCTGTCTATCTAGGGTGGCCCTACACAGCAGAGCGCACGACTTCGAGTTTCGCAAGCCCCTCCGCCGCGACAAGGCAGTGAGTGATCCATGAAGGGGAGTGTGGGAGGTAGGGGTGTGCAAATATTTTAAATTCCGAATACGAACTGAATGTTGGTTGTTTGATTTGTATTCGAAAATAGTCGAACATTAAAAATTTTCAAATTCACTGCAGTTTCCTCGCACTGCACACTTCACCACAATGATTGACCACGTGGGCTGTGCAGTGAAGCATCCTCAAACTGCAATGGGGCCATTTTATGAAGAGGGCCTCCCTGACGTTGTTCTTACTTTGGTTTTATCTAAAATGTAGGCATCCATTGTACAGGTGTTTGTCAGATAAAATTATTGTGATGCAAATCGTTTTTGGTAGTTTTTTTAATGCCATTCAATAATTTGATCTTTCAGTTAATTCATGCATTTTTTTTCCCAGTTCCTCAAAGGCCGAATTGGTGAGAGTTTACTGTATTCAGCAGCGATATGATAGCTGCACCCTGTTTCATGTTTCATGCAGGTCCTTCTTGTACAAAAAAAAATGCCAATGGCTTAGGTCTGCTATGCCAGGATATATGTAGTGAGAGGCACGTTTCCCTGGCTAAGCTTATTGTGGTCACTGTATCTTTACCAATGAGAGACATTGGCTATGCACACCTTTTCTTCATTTTGCTTGGCAGAGACAAAGTCTGCCCGATGAGCTGTGAAGTAGCATGCAGCGGTCTCAATTTTGTTTATGCAGTTTTCGATTTGGTAAAGTCTCTTTGGTATACAACTGGTATACTGGTATACAACTGACGTCTTCCATAGGTTCCATCTTGGCAGCTAAGTGTTGTCTATTATGCTCGTCAGTCTGGCATCTCCGTTTGGCAAGCCATTCCTCTCTTTTAAGCATCTTCGCTGCTCTCTTCGCCTTCTTGCACTCATTCTCTTTTTGTTGAGTACCCAAGTGCCAGGCGACAGCCTCAGGATCGGAATAGTTATCTTCTCCTGTTAATACCGCTGTTTAGCAGCGGCTGGACTCTCCTTCTCTTCATTCATGTCAAACGTTGTGATACGGCCTCCTATTTATGCACGGTTCACGGCATGTGGTGAGGCAGCGACGAAACGTCCGTCGCAGCTGTGGGGTCTCTCTGCTTACCATGCTATCGGCACATGCGCGCAACTGCTCATCCGCGTGATGTCACACGCAGCTGCGGCGATGGCAAAGCACACACCGCACCTGCTGCTTCTCTCGGGTTGCCCTGATAATGGCGCATGCAGACAACTGTGAAATGCTCAACTGGTAGCCCAGTGTAGCTCTCACTACAAAAACTGGTAATCAGAATCCTGTATAAAATTTGCGCTGTATTTTTCAGATACTGTGCACTTCTATGCAGTTGTAGCTTAATTCTTTTTGCAAATACTGTGTGAATTCTGAAAAAATAAGACTAACAGTGTTTGCTTTTTCCTTTTTTTTTTTCTGTGATCAGGGATTAAATATTTTAAGCCATCTTTTCTTTTTTTTTTTTTTAAATATTCGTATTCGATTAGTCTTCCAAAATTTTAACATTCACACATTCCTAGTGAGAGGTGGTCAGCGACTCTGCGCTCCGCTGCTTCCAGTCCTGCCGTGCCTGGCTGAGAGCATCCACAGCTGCATTGCAGCGAAGCATGTTTTCTCCTGTGCTCGTGTTACCCCGCCGGGGTGGCGCAGTGGTTAGGGCGCTCGACTGCTGTGCCCAAGGACGTGGGATCGAATCCCGGCCTCGGCGGCCGCTTTTCGATGGAGGCGAAAAACTAGGCGTCTATGTGCTGTGCGATGTCAGTGCACGTTAAAGAACCCCAGGTGGTCGAAATTTCCGGAGTCCTCCACTACGGCGTCTCTCATAGCCTGAGTTGCTTGGAGACTTTAAACCCCAAAACCAAACCAAACCAATTCCTGTGCTCGCACGCACTTTGGTGGTTCACAAGCTGCACACCACAAAATGGCTTTTTTGTGCTCGAACCTCTAGAGTTGGGGTGCTGTGCCATATCAAGCAGCGGCCTCACTTTGCGGTGCCGTTTTGTGGCTACGAGGAATTGCCGCGTAATTCGTTTGCATCCAAAGTTGGATTGGGCATTCCCTCACATTACCCCAAATCTTCAAATTAACCGTGTTAGTGCAGGCTGTTGCTTCAAGTTAGTCAATGAAATTTACGTTAGAAATTACAAAATCACAAATTCTTTGAATTATTCGAGATTTTGAATTAACAGGGTTTAAACTATTGAAGTTTTTTTTATTGTATTTACTCTCATAGTGACCTCACTTGAATGATAAATGCCTCTAGAGCAGTCAGTAAAGTGTTGCTTTTTGGCAGTGTTTATTTTGCCTCACGTAATGGTGGGCCTTGCTAACCATAACGCCACTGTCCTGAAAAATATGCATTCATTATGCTAAGTTGTTGGTCGTGTGGTTTCATCAAAAAGCTTCTTGGCAACTTTTGTGTCCTCCATGGTTGATGCATGTTCCATGATTTTTGCAATGCAACCCTTTCTTAGTGGCTGGCTGATCAATGTCCAACAGAGCTGTTGCATCAGTCTTTTCCAACAAACACAACTTTTTTTTGTGTTTTTTTTTTTTTTTTTGCCATTTACTCTGGCAATGGGGCTGCTGACGATTGTTAGCGCCAAAACTGGTGGTTTAGAAAGCATTTCTAAAAAAAAAAAAGAATAGAAAAACATGACTGAGTGATTTTCCCATAAACGCTGAAGGCTATGAATTGCAGTGCACCTTCAGTGTACAATTTCTTGTGCACAACTTCTAATATGTTTTACGTTTGTGGTCCAAGCGTGGTGGTGGCTTGCTGTTGCTGTTTGTTATTGCATCTTCATTTCTCATTGTACTTTCAGAGTCTACGCACATGGTGAAAGAACACGTGCCCATGGTGCAAATAGACTGTGAAGTCATGAGCACCAAGATTGTTTATGTCAAGGAATCGGTCATTCCACCCCACTTGAGACAGCCGCACCCGCGGAACACAACCCAGGCAAAGGCTGCTGGTACTAGTAGGCTGAGTGATGCCCAACTGCAAACCGAGACAAGGCCAGGACCAGATTCCAACCGTCGTAATGTCTCCCAGCATGGAACGGCCCAGCAGCCGCCACTGCTGCGAAACCACACACGATGGAATGGCCAGTAGCAGCAACCGCCTTCTTTGTAGTGGTAGTTAGCATCTAACTTATTCCTGCTGGTTTTGATAATGGTTATGCTCAAGGAAAACATTGCAGCCTCTCTTGCCTAGTGCACTTGAATATAGAAAGGAAGTGCACCACTTGTTAACTGTGCATTAGTGGAAGGGTATTGCAGAGTATAACTTTTGAGCTCTGACAAATGCCTGCCGGTGTGCTTTTTGCCTTGTGTGTTTCTACAAGCCTGTTTTGTGTAGTGTGCAAAGGGCTGATGGGCAGGGCTGTGTGCTGTGCACTTTTTTTTCATTCATAGCATTTGTTTCAGGTGTTTTTGTAGTTTGTCATTGTCAATGACTAAATGCAGAAGCGCAATTATAGGGCAGTTGAGAAAATATTGCAGGGCTCGTGTAAACAAAAAAGTAACAACTTCAGCACCTGCGTACAGTGCAGGCAGGCATAGGTTGACAGTCTTTGCCATTTTTTTTTTCTATAGTAGCAATTATGATACTGTGTTAATTTGTTGCCATACTGCTAAGGCTAGTGCTTAAGAATGCACAATGCCTTGCAGTGTGAACATGGTAACAGCTTATTTTAGGATCATAGGATGTAATTTGCCCTTGGCACTCGGTGATAGATAGTGCTAATTTACTTTAGAACCCCCTGTGGTATTTCGCTGAGCATTTATTGTGGCTAAGTTTGTCTCAATCATCATGCTCACCACAGTTTGAGGTGAGTGCGATGACCAATAGAAGAGCGATTTTTCATGTACAACTCTTCTCTGATCACTTATTTCTTGTGTAAGGTTACATATTAAAAGTTATATTTTGTCCAGAATTTTGATTATTACATGCCATATTTAGTGCAATACTTTAATCAGGCCATATACAGTGTGAGACTGTGCGCAAAGGGTAAGAATTACTATCAAATGTAGCTCACTGTGGCAAAGATAGCTCATTAAAGGAACCTAATCCTTGTTTTCATCCTTTAATTGCAGTGTATGGTTATAAATTTCTGTTGCCTGTTGTCTCACTTGTGCTTTCTTTTTATTCCATTGGCTAATGGTGGCAAACTATGAATCCTGTGGCAAATTTTTGTTCCTTTGCATTGATATGCAAACCTTCATGTGAGTTGCAGTCTGGTAGCATACTGATCATACCATAGCTACTGGTTCTCAGAATCACGAAATTGGGTTTTTGTATCCCCTGCATGTTGTTTATTACGTACTACATGTTTGGGAGTATTTGAACTGTGCACCTTGATCACATTCCAGAATTTTTTTTTTATCTTTTGCTGAATGGAATAACATAGTTATCCCTTTGAGCAATGTAACATACATTTTTGCATTGGGATCGAGCTATTCCCAACTGTGCATTCAAGAACTGCAGGATCACTGTAGTGCCCAGCAGTTACCTGGCAACTACTGTTCATTTTCCTGCAATTGGGCTTCATGCAATTTCTGCTCTAATATCAATACTGAGGCCTCCCAAGGAGAAAAAGTATTGTGAAGAGTGTTGTATATATGTAAATAACTGCAATTTTTATGCCATTTGGGCAATTCTTTACTTTCCCCGGTTTGATGTAATGTGTTGCCTTAAAGGTAGAAAAGTGTCACCTTCTCAGCTCATTTCGTTCTCTTGCACTCAAGAGCACATGAAAGAGCAGTTCTTTGCATAAAGTGAGAGCATATGAATGTGTGGCATTATGACAACGTACCACCTGGTCACTTATAATATGCAGATATATGTAAGCATAGCATTATTTTGACATTTTGGCTAGGCTTGGCCAGGTCTATATAAAAAAATTATCTCTCTCTCTCTCTATAGATATATATATATATAATGATACATCAAAGTGTTAATATAGAAAAACTTTCCTTGACATCATTTTTTCCAGGGTTTTAACGCAGCAATGAAGCAAGAGCAAAAAGTAAAAAGTATACTCCCGTTTGGCAAACTTTGGCTTCTGTGAAGCTGCAAAAATTGTCAAGCCTAATGTATTGAAAACCATGATAATTTACTAAATGTTCATTGCCCATTGTGTGTTTGTTATGCTTGCTGAAATTTTAATGTTATGTAGGCAGCAGCATTGCATCTCAATAACATATTTAAGTGTAGTTATGTCTTATGCCAATCAGTTTTAAGGCATAATAAGACCTTAAGTCTTGCATCTCATTCCACATCATTCATTTATGCATGTGCATTCATGCATACATAGCGCATATGTGCAGCAGATAGTGGATTTGTAAAAAAAGAATTACATAATTGATTCCTCACTACATGATCTGCTTGCATTCTTGCCTAGCACTCGGTAGATCTGCTTATAGGATTTGTTGATTTAAGAGTGTTTGACAAAGAACAACAGTGCATTATTATTTTGCACTCGCTCTTTGTAAGGTCAGTGAAATAAATTTCTGGCCCTGTTTGTTTTTCTGTGTGTGTTTTTGTCATTTAATTGCAGATGACTGGAGCTGTAAGGAGCATAACTTGCTGCTAGATTCCTGTGCGTTTATGCTCTTGAGATTGTGCTGAATGCAAACTTTCAAGTTGGTGTCTTTTTCTGTTCACATTCTGCCATGTGCTTGCTGTGCATACTTTTTCTACTCTGGTATTTATATTTTTTCATGCAATTTTCTTGTGTGTGCATTTGTGTGCAATGCCGCTTCCTAGTCTTGTGCTGTATGAAGCCTTTCTACACACAAAATAAAGCTGTGTACCTTAGTACATGTGGATTCTCATTTATGCTTGTAAACTTAAGGTATGGTGGAAGTTGTTGTGTGAGATGGAGATTAGTGGCAGTGAATGAAAAGGTTCTCTTGAGCAGCCATCCATGGTCTTGACCTTCATCTCTCACAGTTGTATTCTGGTTGTTAAGACCCTTTAAGGGGAATGGTAGGCCAACTTTTGAATCTGCTTGTTTGGCAGTTTTTGTTCCATTGAAAACTGAAAATATACACTTTGCTTAATTTTTGTGATTGTCATAACTTAAAAATTTTACTTAAGAATGCTGAAGCATCTATTTCAAAATAAATTTACGAATATTCCTCTTCTAAGGAGTGTTTTTAAAGGCGCACTGAAAGGGTGCTCACTGAGGGTAAAGAAAGCCTATGGTTTTGATAAATATGCAATCTCCTATCCTCCTCCCTCAAAAATTCTATCATGTAGCATCTGAGATACTGGTGATTAAAAACAGCCTCCAACCTATTGCTCTCAGCTTGCACATCTAGATAAGAACAAAATATAAAAAGAACTGACAAACGCCGTATTCCACGCTCAGATGCATCACTCAGCCAATCTGGCTCTGTTGTCCAATCTTTTTTTTGGTCTCTGCTCTCGCACCACTTCACGGCTGAGGAATGAGGTGAAAGGGAGCCAAATGCTCCGTTACCAGTGACAGCTGTTTGCCAGCGACATCACACATGCCTTGGGAGATTTGAAGGCAGAATTCAATCGAGAGCCCAGCTCCGGTGGTCACCGTGAGGCACAGGAATGAGTTTTAAAAAATGGTTTGCAAATGTTTGTTTCATTTCTGAGGACTTGTATTTGGCATGCACGCTCAATGGTATTTCCTCTATAGTCTGATACTGCAAGCTTGCAATAACCGGTGCACACAATTTTTACACGACAGGAAGCAGTCCGCTGTTAAGGCTTTTTTGGTTGCTTAAATAAAAAGATAGCCATCAGGCCAAATTACAAGTTCTAGAGTTTCAGTGCCTCTGGGTTGTTTGGTATACTCAAATATAAACTGATTTTGTGCACTGTTCAGTGGAGTAATACATGCGGCACATACCACTGCCCAATGTTAAGCAACTGCTATACACAGTATAGCAGTTGCTTAACATTGGAGATGGAGCTTTTTTAACCCCCATATCCATGTCCCTTTAAATTACAGCAATGAAACTCTTCCGTATTTCCCAGAATGCGGGCTTTCTTCTGCAGTGGTGGAACTGCTATGCCACTTGCGCCGAACTACGCCAAATCAGAAATCCTGCTACATGCTGCTACAAAATCTATTTTCTGCCTACTTCTGTGCCACGGCTGTGCCAAAAGTTGCTGAATAACTCTGCCGATAGCGAGACCGTTAATAAAAAGGACATGCATTTAACACGAACACAGACATAGATGAGACAGGACGAGCTTGTCCTGTCTTCATCTATGTCTGTGTCCGTGTTAAATGCGCTAGTCTTTTTATTAATGATGACACACCAACTAGCCCGGCTTTCTGCCTTGACAGCAAGACCTAACTGTCGCGAAACCAAAACTGACATCTGCTGGCAACACTGTTCAAGGCGGAAGAATATTTTTGCAGGTCCTAGGCAAACAATCACGTGACACAAAATTGATGTTTGTCTACGCCACTTCTGCATTTCCTGCTGATGTTTCTTTTTGTTTTTTTTTTATGCGCAGGAAAGGTGAAAGGAGAGGCTGGCAGGCTGGCCGCTCATTTGTGTGTGTGTGCGCTTGCGTGCACGTGCGCGTGCGTGCGTGCATGTGCGCGTGCATGTGTGTGCGTGTGCGTGCACGCGTACCAGTGAGGTGGGCTGCGAGGGCCTGAGTAGCAGCGGAGGAAGCGTTAAGGATATGACTGCTTCTGTGCACGCGCATTGAACTCTGTTGGCCGCTTTTGTACCTTAAGTTCAACCCATTATGTGGAACAGCTTGTATAATTTCGCAGCTTAACTCATACGCAGGTACTCAATATATTTGCAGCCCCGCATATGGTCAGTAGGTACCCTTGGATGTTTTTATTACAATGAGAAAAGCATACGCACAATCCCTGCATTGTGCTGCGAAGAAGCAGACTCAAGACTCGGAGTCCCTGCGTCGCTTTGATTAACTAGCCACCCACCAAACCACCGGAAGAAAAAGAACAAAAACAAAGGTTACAAACGCACGGAATCGGCGCTCACTCTACATCCCCGCACATCGTACCTTTTGACTGAGTAGCGCCAGCAGCGCGCCTCTGTCGAGGGGAAAAAAAAATCTCCACCCCCCCAGGACCAGCAAAAATATTCTCCCCTGTTTTCTCTCCAATCAGCACGGGTCTTGAAGGAGAAAGGCGCCTCGATGTTACCCTGATCAGAGTCCTTCAATGCTTTAAAGTACAGGATAAGGGCACCCAGAAGAGGTCAGAATCAGGAAAGTGTACAGGAAGGCTGGGCAGGAATATGAGCACCAATGCTGAGAATTTTTTCAAAAGGCATCGTCTAAAATTTTTGCAGACGTTGAGAGTGGAGAAGCCCTTCTCAAGAATGGATAGGAAAGGCTCGCAGCGGCACTGTCCAAGCTGGAGTCATCAAGGCAAAAGAAGAAATAGTGCCTTAAAGTTGCAGTTTTAAAAAGCGACAGTTCTGAATTTTTATATTATTATTTTATTATTATTATTATTATTATTATTATTATTATTATTATTATTATTATTATTATTATTATTATTATTATTATTATTACGATATGCTTCATCCCTCAGAACTGACGCAAAATTGCAGTGGCCCCTAATTTGGACATCTATTATCAAAACGCCCGAGGTCTTCGGACTAAGGGATCTGAATTTTTTTCTAACGTTTTGTCCTGTTGTTATACCGCTGTTGCGGTTACCGAAACCTGGCTGTCAAGTGATATTCCTTCCAATGAATTCTTTCCAAATAATTACTCTGTTTTTCGTAGCGACTGCCCTGAAACAGGACCAAAACAAAGAGGAGGTGAAGTGCTCATTGCTATTGACAGTTTTGTGAAGTGTGTTCGACGTTCCGATCTGGAAGCTGTTGAAGAATGTGTGTGGCTTGAGCTCAATTTAAATCGACATAAAATCTTTTACTTGCAGCTTTCTACATTCCTCCGAATCTTCCTCCTCCAGCCTATGATGATGTTCTGCTCTCAATCGAAAATGTTATAACCTGTCATCGCAAACACAAACTTCTTATTTTAGGCGATTTTAATACTCCTGGCATCAACTGGAACTCATTTATTTCTTCTCACAACAATCATTACATATTAAGTAAGTGTAACGCTCTACTTTATTTTATAGCCTTTAACTCTTTGCAGCAACACAATTTCATTGAAAACTGCTGTGGTAATATTCTTGACATCTGTCTATCGAATTTTGAAAGTGTTCGAGTCTAGAGTTCAGACATACCGCTGACTCACTGTGACTAATTTCACCCTCCACTTCTAGTTACTACTGCAGTCTCTGCCTCACCTTCTACTAATTCAGATCGGGTGAGGAATTTGCCCCGTTTCGCGTATGCACGTGGTGATTATGTCGGTCTTTTCAATTTCTTCTCTTCCGTCGACTGGTTCCTTTTAAATGACATTAATGATTCTGACGGACAAGTCAGTCGCTTTACAGAAATAGTTCTTGATGGTATGCGTCGGTACATACCTTTGCATACTCCTATGCGTAGGAAGTTCCCTTCCTAGTTTTCAAGGAAACTAATAACGGCGTTAAAACTCAAGGAACGGGCCCATCGTAAAGCAAAACGCCCTGGGTTTCACAATTGGGCAGATGAGTTTCGCCGTGTGCGTTCTCTTTGCAAGCGCTTATACAAGTGGGACTACGACTCCTATCTTGAGTTTTTAGAGAGGAGTGCCTCAAATCGTCCTAGTCAGTTCTGGCGTTACGTTCGCAAGCGTTCCATTAAATCAGATTTGAGTATCAGCTTAGTTGACTCTCAGGGTTCGGAAATTCGGGATGTTGCCGACAGTTTTGCCCAACATTTTTCCTCCGTTTACAGACATCCACATTGTGATTCCATTTGCCTCCCATCTGGTGCACTATCTAATTCCATTCTTTTTGACGAGGAGTTGGTAACTGAGAGTCTTAAGCCTCTGAGACCATCTTTGTCTCCTGGAACTGATGGCATTCCAGCTGCCATAATAAAAGCCTTCAGTTATATCTTTGTACCAGTACTGACTGCCATATCTAATAACTGTTTAAAAAATGCTGCCTTTCCTCACGTGTGGAAAATGGCACGCGTGTTTCCTGTCTTCAAGTCTGGAAACAAATCTGATGTTTCCAATTATCGTCCGATTTCTCTTCTATGTGCAACCTTTAAGCTTTTCGAATTAGCTTTGCACAACGTACTTTCCTTCCATCTCAAACATATCATACTACCGAATCAACATGGCTTCATGTCGGGTCGCTCTACTTCTACCAACCTAGTCACGTTTATGACGTATGCCTCTGCAGCAGTCCTTCAGAGGGGTCAGGTTGACACTGTGTACTGTGATATGAGAAAAGCTTTCGACGTTGTTACTCACTCACTACTTCTTGAAAAACTTCTACTCTCTGGCGTTGAAGTCTCACTCGTAGCCCTCCTACGTAACTATCTCCTTGATCATTTCTGCTTTGTTAGTGTCAATGGACAGACCTCTTTCGTTTACCATGCAACCAGTAGAGTTCCTCAGGGTTCTGTACTAGGCCCGCTTCTCTTCTCCGTTTTTATTAACGATGTTTCCTCGGCGATCAAGAACTCCTCGTTTCTTCTTTATGCTGATGATATAAAAATTTTCGAGGTAATACATTCTTTTCAAGATTGCTTGTTGTTGCAATCGAACATATCTGCTTTTTCTGATTGGTGTGCGAAGAATCGACTTACCCTCAATTCTTCCAAACTAGGGTTGTCTTCTTTACTCGTAAAACACATAGCTTTCTCTACCATTATTCTGTGAATTCTGTGCTGTTGGACAGTGTTGATGAAATTAATGACCTTGGTGTACTTTTTGACCACACCCTCAGCTTCTCCTCTTATACTAAGCGCATTACTCAGCTGGCTATGCGCACACTCTGATTTGTTTGCAGACTTTCGGGAGAGTTCCGTACTCCATTTCCGTTCTTAAAACTGTACCTGTCCATATGCTTGCCACTCTTGGAGTATGCGTCGGTTGTTTGGAATGGCACTTGCAAATCGAACTTGGACAAGGTTGACAGAGTACAAAAAAAAATTTACGGATATTTAATTATCGCTCGGTTTGGGGTGCGACCTGATGCCGGTGAACACCTCCGGCAACGCACTCCCTCACCAGAGCAGGAGTTGGCCACCCTGGTGCAGTAATTGGCCACAACCTCCTATGATAAGCTCCATAAAACCCCAGCCGTCAGTCACCAGCGGTTGCGGAACAACTGACCACGGCGGCGGTCAGACCTGTGACTCAGCAGGGGGTGCTAAGAAAGCCTGGCTCCGCTGGACAGGCCGCCATTGGAAACTGACCCTGGCAACGTTTAATGCTAGAACCCTAGCTAGTGAAGCTAGTTTAGCAGTGCTGTTAGAGGAACTAGAGGGCATGAAATGGGATGTGATAGGGCTTAGTGAGGTTAGGAGGCCGAATGAGGCATATACGTTACCGAAGGATGGGCATGTACTGTGTTATCGAGGTTTACCAGAGAGGCGACAACTAGGAGTAGGTTTCCTTGGCAATAAGTATATAGCGGGTAATATAGATGAATTTTATAGTATTAATGAGAGGATTGCAGGCATCATAATTAGGCTTAATAAGCGGTATAAACTGAAGGTTGTACAGGCCTATGCACCTACATGTAGTTATGATGACCAGGCAGTTGAAAGCTTCTATGAAGATGTAGAATCGGCAATGCGAAAAGTAAAGACGCAGTATACTGTACTAATGGGCGACTTCAATGCCAAGGTAGGGAAAAAGCAGGCAGGAGATAAGGCAGTAGGTGACTATGGCATTGGTTCTAGGAATAGCAGGGGGGAGTTACTAGTTGAGTTTGCAGAGCGCAATAACTTACGAATCATGAATACCTTCTTCAGCAAACGGAAGAACCGGAAATGGACATGGAAAAGTCCTAACGGAGAGACTAAAAATGAAATCGACTTCATAATGTGTTCAACCCCCACCATTGTGCAGGGTGTAGAGTTAATCGGGAAAGTGCAATGTAGTGACCACAGGATGGTGAGGTCCTGAATTAGCCTAAATCTGAAGAAGGAACGCAACATATTAGTAAGAAAGAAACCCATCAACGAATTAGCGGTGAGGGGGAGGGCAGAAGAGTTCAGGATCTCGCTACAGAATAGGTATTCAGCTCTAACTGAGGATGGCGACATTACCCTAGAGGCAAGGAACAATAATTTCAGAGATATCATTACTGAGTGCGCGGTAGAAGTAGGCGGTAGGATAGTTAGAGAGGATACCGGTAAGCTGTCTAAGGATACGAAAGATTTGATTAAGAAATGCCAGAGTATGAAAGCTTCCAATCCAACAGACCAGATTGAATTGGCCGAGATATCAAAGCTAATCAATAAGCGTAAGGTGGTCGATATAAAGAAGTATAACATGGAGAAAATTGAGCATGCTGTAAAGAACGGGGGAAGCCTTAAAGCGGTAAAGAAGAAATTGAGCATAGGCAAAAACCAGATGTATGCGATAAGGGACAATACGGGCAACGTCATCACTAATATGGACAAGATAGTCAAAGTAGCCGAGGAGTTCTATACAGATCTCTACAGTAGCCAAAATAGTAGTCAGGACCGAAATGAGATTGGCGGTAGGGAAAAATAGTCAGATGTTCCACCAGTGACGAAGGACGAGGTCAAGAAAGCACTAGAAACTATGAAAAGGGGTAAATCAGCTGGAGAGGATCAGATAACTACAGATTTGCTGAAGGACGGGGGGGGATATCGTGCTAGAAAAACTGGCCACCCTGTATACGCAGTGCCTGATGTCATCGACGGTACCGGAACCATGGAGGAATGCAAACATTATCCTCATTCACAAGAAAGGGGACTCTAAGGACCTTAAAAATTACAGACCAATCAGCTTACTGTCTGTTACGTATAAGGTATTTACTAAGGTAATCGCTAATAGAATCAGGACAACCTTAGACTGCAATCAAGCAAAGGATCAAGCAGGGTTTCGGAAACGGTACTCTACTATCGATCATATCCATACCATCAATCAGGTGATAGAAAAATGCTCGGAATATAACCAGCCCTGATACATAGCATTCGTTGATTACGAAAAAGCATTTGACTCAGTTGAAACCTCGGCGGTGATGCAGGCATTGCGAAATCAGGGGGTAGACGAGCCATACGTGAAAGTGCTGGAAGATATATATAGTGGCTGCACAGCAACCATAGTTCTGTATAAAGAAAGTAACAAAATTCCCATAAAGAGAGGTGTTAGGCAAGGAGCCACAATCTCCCCAGTACTATTCACAGCTTGTTTAGAGGAAGTATCCAGAGACTTGGAATTGGAGCAATTAGGGATAAGGGTAGATGGAGAATACCTCAGTAATCTGCGATTTGCTGATGACATTGCCTTGCTAAGCAACTCGGGGGATGAACTGCAAATAATGATTGATGACCTAGACAGGAAAAGTAGAAAGGTAGGCTTGAAAATCAATATGCAGAAGACTAAGGTAATGTTCAACAGCCTCGGGAAGGAACAGAAGTTTACATTAGGCAGCGAAATACTGGAAGTAGTAGTACTTAGGACAGGTAGTAACCGCAGATCCGGACCATGAAAAGGAAAACAAGAAGAATAAGATTGGGATGGAGCACATTTGGCAAGCACTCGCAGATTATGACTAGCAGCTTACCGGTATCGCTCAAGAGGAAAGTATACAACAGTTGCATATTGCCTGTACCCGCCTATGGGGCTGAAACGTGGAGGCTAACCAAGAGAGTTCTACTGAAGTTGAGGACAACCCAGAGGGCTATGGAACGAAAAATGGTAGGGGTAACATTAAGAGATAGAAAGCGTGCAGAGTGAGTCAGAGAAATAACTCAAGTTACCGACATTCTAGTGGAAATTAAGAACAAATGGACATGGGCGGGACATGTATTGCGAAGAGAGGATAACCGATGGTCGCTGAGGGTAACAAACTGGATTCCAAGGGAAGGAAAGCGTAGCAGCGGGCAGCAGAAAGTTAGGTGGGCAGACGGGATTAAGAAATTCGCACAAGTGGATGCAGCTAGCACAGAACCGGGTTAAGTGGAGAAATATGGGAGAGGCCTTCGCCCTGCAGTGGGTATAATCAGGCTGATGATGATGATGATGAATTATCGCTTTCCTTGCGCAACTTCCTCCTCTCACTCCACCAGGAGCGCCCATTTGAATCTTCCTTCTCGTCACTGCCGTCGTATCAGAGTTGATATCATTTTTCTGTACAAACTCCTTCATGGCCACTATATGTGCCCTCAGCTCTTAGAGTACATCCTACTGCACGTTGCGCGAAAGAGCAGGAGGGAATTCAGACCATTTCAAGTTTCTCCGTCTATTCATTCCCATTCCCCTCTGAACAGAATGCAGTAATTATTTAACTCTTTGTCCTCACCTTGACATCTTCCAAAACTTGCTCTGTTCATTTATATTGGATGTTCATAGCGTTATATATATTCTAAATAGTACTTTATCACATATAACTCCCACTTTCTAGCCTAAAATATTGTATTTACTTCACTTTTTGCTTTTTCTCCTGCTCAATGCTGTCTGTATCTTGAACTGCTTTTTATCCATTTCTTACTTATATTTCAACTTTAAACTTCATATTCAAATCTTACTGTCCCGTGTTCAATTCTATTTCTTTATTGCATTATTCTGTATTTCTAGCCTGTGTTTTATGTACCACGCACTTGTTGCGCCTGGAATTGTTATATATTTTATGTATATTTTTTGTATATTTTATGTATTTCTATATTACTATAATCAGTGTCAGTTATTTGTTGTTTTTTTCTCTCTATCTACCTTTTTTTTTTTTTTCGTGATGTGCTCAACAATTCTCTGACTGTGTATATAAGTGATGCTACTCATTGATTGCTTTCTTTCCGTGATACTTTTTGTCTCAATTTCATTTCATGTGTTATTTATTTCTTCTTTGTGTTCTCTGTGTGTGTGTAAACATGTTTGTGCATTTTCAATTTTGTTTCTTTTTTTTTATTTGTGCTGCAGCACGAAGACCACATGGCTGTTCTTGCGCACATTAAATAAAGATTGATTGATTATTATTATATTTATTTATTTTATATTTATATTATATTTATTGTATTATTATATTATTATTATTATTATTATTATTATTATTATTATTATTATTATTATTATTATTATTATTATTATTTTATTATTATTCTGAGTTTTTATATTAAGACAGCTGGCTACTTCTTTCCATGGCTACAGTGTTTATAGTGTAGTTGCATATCTCCATTATGCCTTCCCTCTGAATTAAAACGACTTTGTTTTTAGCAAAATCTTCTGTTAGCTTAATTTGGGGCCTTTTAAGGAAAGAACTGCACATCAGACTGCATTTGAGCATGAAGTGTGTTTTTGCATGGCTATAGTCGTTCTAAACATCTGAGCAATTGGTTCCAGAAATAAAACAAGCCTTCTTTATTTAACCATCTGGAGAATTGAAATTTTGCTACAGAAGCTCAAATATTGGCTGCAAAATGCCATTTTTCTTATTACAAACTGCGATTTCTTCTGCTACAAAAGACGCTACAAGAAGCCAGTTGCCAATTCCACCACTGTTTCTGACCCTATTATAATTGTTACTTTGGAAATAAATGTTTGTTTTTTCAGGTAGTGTAAAAATTGAAGTACTTATTTTCAAGTTTATTTTTGCATAAAAATTCTCCATCCAAATAAAATTTTTCTATTTCAGTATAGTTCCAGGCATGCAGTAAAATGCTGCAAAAAATTCTGAATAATGTTGTAGAACTTATGCGACTTTCAGAAGACCACGTGAAACCATTGTATGTATCGTGGTATGTATAACCAGCGTCCTACCGGACTTGAGCCAAAGGTAAAAAAAAAACAAACAAAAAATGTAGGTAGGCCAGCGGAACAGTTTTCATACAGCTGTCAGCCACCTTATGCACCACAGGCAATTTTTGATGCGAAAGCTTCACTGTGCCATCTAAAACCAAGGTCGCCGCGCCGAGCCGGAGTCGCTACTGCGCATGCGCCGTAACAGCACCAATCCAGTTGTGGTGACAGGTGTTCCGCCTTTGCGCTTGCTGCAGAGTAGGAGGGTAGCAGCATCCCAGCAGATGTGCGTGTCAGCGCGGAGAGAAGGGTAGATTCCGCACTGCGCATGTGCGCGCTGACACGGAGACCCGAAGCTGAGTGAAACAATAAGGCGTTTGCCGGCATCGCATGCGCAGGGCAATAAAGGGGATTCTGCCTAGAACGCAGGTGAACTTTGATGGGTTCAACGGAATTGCGCCCGAAACTTGCCATATCCGTGTAGGTACTTTTCAGTCCAAACGTTCAAGCAGCGCTTGCAGCCGTGGTCGATCTGGCGCTCTCGCGGTCTGCTCGTACACTCTCTTCGCCGTGCGACGTTCCTATGGGCCCACGTGCTGCCTTCCGCAACCTACATGACAGTCAAGAACTGTTAGTGGAGTGTTTCTTGAAGGAATATGTGTGAAAAAAAAAAAAAAAAGTATGTAATTGTATGTAATGTAATATGCATGTTTTACTTGCCTCAGTCTATCGAAAAGGTGAAACAGCTGATGAGCTGAGCTCAAATTTCGCATTAGGAAGTAACGTAATCATCGGCAAATCTTTTAGATCGGGTCCGTTCGACGTACCTTTAGCCACAGCCTTTAGTTTTTCTCTCGTCAGTTCCGTGTTTGCGCGAGCGATCGTCATGCTGGTTGTTATCGGCCCCTTGTTTATCACTACCTTTCCTTTTCACCTTGTATGTCCCCCAGAAATGAAATTCACTTGGAAGTCGACGCTTGTGTCACGTTGTGTTCCCTTGTGTCTTGTTGCATGCATTTGCGCTGTTACTTATTTAATCCTCGCCCAGTTTCCTCTATGACGCCATATTCCTTTGTGCCATGAGGCAAAAAAAAAAATAAAAAAAAAATAAAGGTTGGGAGCTCTCGTTTTACAAAATTTGTAGCACGAACTTGTACTTTGTGAATCTCGCGCCACGAATTCCTACCATGGCGCTACTACTAGCGCTACTAGTGACCATCTTTGCCAACGTTAATCTTTGCCATGTCTTTGCAATAGCGTAACATTTTACGAGCCCATTGCGTATATATTTTTAAAAACAAAGTTTACAGTTATAATTCTCAGATATGCGCGTTCAATATTTATTCCCTAAATTAATGTCTGTGGTATGGTGGCTAGAAGGGGGAGGTGACGCCAACGGCGGACGGAAGCCGCTCCTCCATTTCAAGCCGGGTGTAGGTGGCGCTGTTGGCCGTAGTGCGATGCATGGTACGCGCCGCTCGCCTTGAGCCACGGTACTTGAACATACGCATGCCTACCGTGCGTGCAACGCGTCGGCCTTTCAATGATGTTGCAGGTAATGGTTTAGCTCATTAAACTCTAGTCGAACCTGATTACGGCTGACAGAATTCAATTTTAAGCCGTGGTGGTGCGGTGGTTAGGGCGTTCGACTGTTGTGCCCAAGGATGAGGGATCGCGCATCCCGGCCGCGGCGACCGCTTTTCACTGGAGGCGAAAAGCAAGGCACGCGTGTGCTGTGCGATGTTAGTACAAGTTAAAGAACTCCAGGTGGTCGAAATTCCGTAGTCCTCCACTACGGTGTCTCTCATAGCCCGAGTAATTTTCGCACATGAAACCCAACAAACAAAACAATTAAAAACGATCGGTTGGTACTAAAATACTTCTGGTGTGTAGAATACAGGCGTATCTATCCTTTCAGTTTCAGGAATTAAAGGGTCTTGAATGAGTCCCGTCTGGTCAAGATAGTGCATGTCGAAAGTAGAAGACAGACCAAGAGAATGAGGGTGGAAGGATGTTTCGGCTCCATGCGGTCGCATTTTTTTTTCCCACAACGTTGTTTGCCCCAGGGGATAAAATAATATGTAAGAAGAAAATTAAAAGGGGTAATAAATGAAAGAAAAAAGGTTGGCTGTTCTTTGGTCGATGTTTTCCACCTCCTTCAGTTTCAAGAATACGAAGTATCAGCATTACTCCTAAAAAATGTGATTGGGGATCCAAACAAGCAAAACAAAGCATAGCATAAATTTATTGCACATCGTAGTAATAGCAATGTCAGTTCAGTTCAGTCGTGTCCGACTCTTCGTGACCCTATGGACCATGTCACGCCACGCTTTCCGGTCTCCCACTATCTTCCTAATATCACATAACTTCACCTGCAGCGCCTCGAGGATGCCATCTAACCATCGCGTTCACTGCCTACCCCTTCTCCGGCGACCCTCAACCTTTCCCAACACCAAATCTTTCTCCAGCGACTCCTCTCTTCTCATCAGATGACCAAAGTAGCTCAGCTTTAACTTTAGAATTTGACCCTCCAATGAGCAGTCAGGGTTTATGGTCGACAATATCGACTGAATTGATCTTCTGGCAGTCCAAGGAACTCTCAAAAGTCTCCGCCAGCACCACAACTCAAACGCGTCAAGTCTTCGGCAGTCACAAAATAGCAATGTACTGCACATCATAACATTCAGGGTAATTCAAAATAACAGATACATTTACACATGCTTCTGTGTAATTAGAAGAAAAAAAACATTAAACATTGATTACAAACACTGCATTCATCTCTTGGCACTAAGAAATGGGGAGGCAAGGATATCACTTCCCGCTAAATAAAAACAAATATTACATTCGACCTTGAATAAATATGCAACTTAGAGCACCCTCCTAAGTTTCAGCACGTTCATTCTTCCCTGCTTAGCGTTGCGCTTACAGTTCTTGGCCTTAACATAGAAGTGCTGCCTGGTAAGAACATAAAACTTGATAATTTTGCTTAGGAGGGACATACTGTGATTTTTTTTTTTTTTTGCGCTGGAGTTCATCTGTTCGACGAAGTTAGGCACCCACATTAACATTTAAGCAGCGCAACACATCTTGCCATAAACGAGAGATCACGCTGGCAGCCGCGAACAGAGGAACGCTGCCGCACCGTCCATACACCGCGCGCGAACCTGCACACGCGCGCGATCGCGTGGCTGCATTGGCTGCATCGCCAAGCTGACCGCAGCGCCACCGCAGCCTTCGCGGCAGCGCATGAACCAGAGGATCGCGCTTTCTCGGCGGATACGCCGGCGCTGGCGCCACCTCCAAAACTGGCAGTGTTGCCAATTTAGCTACTTGGTAGCTAGATTTAGCTACTTTTGGACTCAACTAGCTAGTTTAGCTACGAGTAGCTGTTTTAGCTCCTTGCTTCAAATCTAGCTACAAATCTAGCTATTTTGGTGAAATATGGCTTAAATCTGGCTAAATTTCAGAAAATTACTATTCTGACGTGAAAACTCTTCTTATAGACGCTAGACATGATGAAACTGACGTCAGGCACACAGCGCCATCTGGTAGTTTTTAAACAAGACGCAGACCAGACAAAGATATCTTGAGAGAAAGAAGGAAACACCTGAAAAGAGAGAGGAGGATGCAATACAAGGCGCCACTTCGAGGGTGTTGACTGTTGAGACTCGCCGCCTCTGCCTCCATGAAGCACAGTGCTGCCATGGAGCTTCCTCCATGTCTGCCTCAGCGGGAAAAAGAAAAAAATGCTCAAAAGTAAAGAGGCGAGGCGATGCGGCTGATGCGCTGGCGCAGCTTCTGACTGGTGTCGCCTATCGCGCAGCGCTCCGATGAGCATCGAAGTCGCATGTGTGTACACATTCCTATTAAACTCAACGTTCCCTGCGCGGCGAACATACGGCGCCTGGAATCGACTGTCTGATTCGACTCTCTTTGCGGATCATGCGCGGTCGGCGCCGAGCGGATGAAAGAGACCAAGAGGCCCACCGGTCCGAGTTACGCCGAGTCGCGGACTGAAGATATCGCCTGGACAGTCATTAAACCTTTCATAACTCTCCGTTCATAGGCCTCTGTGTACGCGCAAAAAGTAGATAAAAGTCCAGTCTTTGCGTGTTTACAGAGGAGTGATGCATTCGCAGCTCGTCTTTTCTTAGCGCGCAAGCCTTAACGCTTTGTGAAAACTAGGTCTGCCTAAATTATCGGAATCGAAACCTGGGCACATTTATCATTCGTTATTCGTTAGTTAGCACTTGTCATGCGTAGCCGCCTGCAGGAAACCATGCCTTGAAAGCTGTGTTTAATTTTTACAATAATAGGGCTACCAATAAATGTGTTATATATCCAAAATATAAAATAAAAATTCCTGGGAAAAAATCTAGCTACTTTTAGCTCCTTGCTAGATTTTTTAGCTACTTTTAGCGACTTTCACGTTGCCATCTAGCTACTTTTGCTCACCGACATTTGGCAACACTGCTGGCAAAGCTGTTTTAAAAATGGCGGCTGGAAGGTGTTGGTTTTCAATTCAGTTGTTCGCAAGACCGCTTTGTTTGCGAAGTTACGTAGTAGGAAGTGAAAGCAGGGTTTCTGGCTTGTACTCAGTTTGTCAAACTGCACCATTGGTATGTACCGTGGCTTAACAATAGGTAGGCTCGTTTGGAGCCTGAGGGCTTTGTGTTGCGTGGTCACCGTGATACTTCACAGAGCTCTCTCCGGAACCGCATTAGCAGATATGATCACGAGCCTTCAGGTTATATATCTTTGTGGTTGGTCCATGAGCGCGTGAGGACTGCACGCTTGTGGAAGCCATTGCTTGCACTAGTAGCTTCAGTGCCGTAAAAACCCGAAAAGAAAGTACTACATACCTACAGGTGTTTCGAATTACCGGCGCGCTGTAGAATGTTTCTCCCAACTAAATCGCGGTATCCTCGCAGCTCAAATTTCGCACAGGAATTTGTTTGGGGTACTTGCTTGATTCGATCAGAAGTCGGGCGGCGATGCAAGACGAATCGCTGTCCCAGCGATGGTACCGGCATCGCCGCTACCGCCGCATACAATGGGAACATTCTACTTCTGATCGAATCAGGCAAGTACTCCAAATAAATTTGGTATTAAAAAATACTAACGACAAAATGCCATTTCTGTGCGAAATTTGAGCTGTGAGGATACCGCGGTTTAGTTGAGAGAAGCATTTTACAGCGCGCCGGTAATTGTGCAATGGAAGTTTAGAAGTTTTCTGCCCTGGTACGTAGCTTGGGATTTTAGGGGAAGCATATGGACGGTTAAAGCGTGCGTTACACTCGTGCTACATATGTTGGTTCAGTTATGTAAAGGAAAGAACCAGGCACTCTTGAGGCTTCTGTGCCATCCGTATTGTGAGCCCCTTACGCTGCCCGACTAAAGTTGGAACTCTGTTGAAATCAAGTGTGCGGATTTTAGCATCTTGTGGCAAGATTAATTACGTCAGTTTGCGGCGGATGAATAGTAAAAAAAAAAAAAAAAACAAAAAACAAACAAACAAAAAAAAAAAAAGATGAAGAAAGATGCGGGATCAGCGTTCGTCCGTTCGTCCTCTCTTATTCGTTCTGCGTTTTTCGCGCTGAAAATATGTATTCATTGTACCAAGACCAACTAGCCCGTTTTTCCACGTTAATAATTTGTGGCATACACTAGCATATTCCTTGGACTTTTTGTATATCATTTTGACTGCTTGCTGTTCACCTGGGTTGCTTTTAGCGAGCAATCATGTCTGTGATTCTTGATTCTTTTATCTCTGTCTAGTCCCTGGATGGATAGCTTTAAGCACAAATAATATTGCTCTGAAAGCTCCAGGTCCTGCTCAGTCGGTTATCATTGTAATTTCCGTCGAGACAGAGTTCATAGGAAGCCTTACTTTACTACTTGTGCTCAGCTCCTAGTTTCTTGTGCCTATAAACATAACAAGAACTACTGTTGCTATGATTAGGGTCGGGCATTGTTCCAATATCCCTTGATATTTCACATAGAGGCTTTTGCTCTGACTTGCCTCAAAGTTATCTGCTGCTGCTTTTGCAGTGACCTATGCAGGTGAGAATACAACTCTGTGGCTCATATCAAAGCTATGCTGAGTAAGTATAGCTCAAGAGTTCGTAGTCGCACCAGAGTCCATTGTTCATGGTCATGATGTTTCCTGTGGGTTTGTAGGATGCATAACTTAGGTTCAGGCATCTCAGTATGTGGCAGCACTTGTTTCAAGCTGTGATGCTTTGGCTAACAAATAGATCTTGTAGACCTTTTCTCATATAACACACGTGGCTTTGCATGCACAAGTAACCCTTGACTGATATCAAGCTGAAACTTTTTTAGTTCAATATTTTCCTGAGTGCTCTAGAGATTTTAAAGGAAAGTTTTTCTCCAAACTCAAAGCTTGGTAAATTAGCTAATTGGTTTGACTGAGTACAAAAGAAAAATATTGGTTGCTCTAGTAAGTAGTGAACAATCTTGTTTTAATTAATGCCTTCTGTACTCATTTTTTACCTTGCCTAAGTTGTCAGGGCACACAGCATTATGCTTATGATCCTCTGTGTCTCGGCAGTGTTTTTAAGCAGAACCTCCACACTATAAGGCTTATCGTCATTGCATACTTGCCTAAAGCTACTCTAAGGTGGTGGCTTCTGAAATCTTGTTTATGTCTTATTACCAAATAAAACTTTGTTACTATGGTTTCTACTGCAGTCTTGTGGTGGATTATGTGTTGTGTATTGCAATTTTGGGTTTTATTGAGCTCAAAAGGTTTTGTGTCATTTTCTTGGGCCCCGTTGTGGTAGCTCAGTTGTTAGGGTGCTCGGTTGCTGAACCCAAGGACATGGGATCAAACCAAGGCTGCAGCGGCCTCTCTTTGATGGAGATGAAAGGAAAACACCCACATACTGTGAGGTGTCAGTGCACGTTAAAGAACCCCAGGTAGTTGAAATTTCCGGAGCCCTCCACCATGGTGTCTTTCATAGCCTGGATTGCTTTGGGACGTTAAACTGTATAAACCAAACCAAACCATTTTCTTGCTTTTGATGGCACATTTTCCCCGGGTATATACACTCTTTTGATGGGGCTCTGGGCTTATGTGGCATAATTTCTTGTTTGCAAATTCTATTAATGATTTTGTTGTTTTTGAGCTTATGTATGTTGTTTCTCATTGTTATTGCAGTCTTAATGTAATATGTAGCATGATAACATACCAGACATTCACTTGCTTTTTAGTTGTCTTTGGAAAAATGCACCTGTACCTATGCAGTAATTCTGGCTTTCATTTGCTGTCATTGATTGCAGAATTAAATTGCAGTGACATTGTATTCATTAAGTATTATTGATTTACCTTCTTGAAATAAAGTTGAATGTCTATACTTGTCTGTGTCATGTGGGTGTCTCTTCTTCTTGGTTCCCATTCATTTTTTGTTTACTTTATGTGTATTACTGTGTCTTGCTTAAATTTTTGCTATCCTAACATAATTAACTATCCAAATGGACACATGTAATAATTGCTAGTGAACAAAAGCATTTGTTTGTTGAATGCTGAAGACATGCAAAGAAACTGTCGTTTATCATGCAACGGCTCCAGACTACATGACTGCTAGTCAGCAAGGGCTGGCATAAAAACTCCCAGCTTGTATTTTATTAGTACTGTTTATTGTAGTTTATTTTATTATTACCTTGCGAATCACTTTGCTCTAATTGTATAATACCCTATTTTGTTACTGTCCTGTTATCTTTCAATTTTACTGAATAATTGTTTTATGCTAACTTAGTTTTAACAGCTGAACACAACTAGGAAGGGCTGAATTACGTGAGCTTGTAATAGCACATTAAGCTTATTTAGTTTGTTTTTAGCTGAAGAAGTATTCTCATGTGGCAGCACTTAACGTTACTTGGGAACATTTCAAAACCCTCTTCTAATAAAGGAATTAAACCAATTATGAAAATGATAACTTTTTAATGTGCCTGGGGCCTGTTAATTGCTATATGTGTCATAGTTCTTTCAGAATTACACCGCTGCACAGATATTTTATTTTGTTCGTTTTATGATGGGAGGACTTGTTAAAAAGAACTGAAAACTTCCGTGCCCATGCCAAGTAACTGCATGCTTCAAAAGTAGAGGGATTTTGTGATTGGTCATAGAAAACAGTGCAAAAAGTGACAAGCGAGACAAAATAGATGTAACGAGCACTGACTGTTGACTGATGTTGTCTCGTCGAGTTATTTATGAGTAGGAGACAGCCCAAAACACTAAGAACGCATGAAAAACACTGGGTTTTCATAAAACCAGAAGAATGTCGGAAGAAAAAGTACTGCGGGCCGCTCAGCTACTGTATATAAACATTAGCTTTCTTTTCAAGAGGGCTGTTAGGTACTTAACCATACATGCGCTGATTTTTTTGCACCAATGTGTGGCTTACGATATACGAAAAGGAAATGACAAAATATGTTCTTACTATTTTTAGCGTCTTTGTGGAAGTGACTCAAGTGGTAAGGAAGCGAAGCCAAATCGGGAAGGAGCTTCGAGAGGCCTTCCAAAGAAGTTCCCAGTTGCTGGTGTCAAGCATGTTGTTCTGGTAGCATCTGGGAAGGGTGGTGTGGGAAAGTCCACAACTGCAGGTGAGGTATATTGTTGTGTAACTTATTGGTTATTGTGCCTGTATATTCTCATTTTTGCTGAAGCACTTGTGGCGTTCCGTTTTTCTTTGCAGTCAACTTGGCATTGGCATTGTCTCTGGATGAGTCGGTGGGTAATGAAATATTGCTCTTGACTGTTTGTTGCTAACTGTTTTATCATAGGTCTTCTACTTAGAGCACATGTCGTAGTCTGGGGTGTGTGAGCCTGTAAGGCAAAAATGATTTGACGTGAAGCACTGTGTTTTAGAAAGACGTCTTTGGCTTTTCAGGCATGCGCATTTATTTTCTGCTGGTGTGTGCCATCATCTATTGGTCAAACGCAGCCAGAGTAGTGTACAGTGTGCTTCTGGGTTAGGTATATATTCTTGTTTGTGTGGATATTGGGAGGGCGGTGATATTTAATCATGGTTAATAAAATGTGATGTTTTTCCTAGTAAAAGATGAGAAGAATTAGACTGCAGAAACGTGCTCAATTTTATTCTGTTGTTGCCTTTTCTTGGTTAAGCGTAAGAGCTTATTCTTCAGGGGCTGAAATATACATGGAGCAAAGATAAGGTGAAAGCTCATTTTAAATAGGATCATGCCATATAAGTACCATTGTTAATTGTAAAAACAAAGATATATTTTAACATGATAGAATTAAAGGCCCCATTCTCTGGAAAATCTAGCATTGGCATTGTTAGCATTGTAAAAAAGTAGCTTGCCTCTGGCAGGTGGTAGTTGCAGGTGACATGGCTGGGCACCGATTGATTGGTGGTCGTGATGTCATGAGGTCACATGACACGGTCGGGTTGGCAGGAGGTTCCAACTTAGTTAAGTCCTTTTAAATGGAAGGGTGAGAGGTAACTTTAAAAATGAAGGTAAATTGAATCCTGTGGGACTCTGGGACCCTGAGTCAGACACATTGCTTCTAGGCCATGCAGGCACATTCTTGAGGCTTGGTTAAAGCAGGGCTTTAAATCTGTTCTTGCGGTCTTTCACATGATGGGTAGCTTATAACTGTATGCTAAAGAATATGTATGGGTTCGATAATAAGGCACAAGGGATTAGTGATTAAACGAGTAGCTAAGTGCATGTACGCGAATGAGGCTGTGCAAGGGGAAGCTGCTGACAGAAGCCGTAACGCTGTCGTGTTGTACCCTTAAATGCAGAGCTTATGTTTCGGCCAAAATTTTGTAGCATGTTTAGTGGTCAAACGCACCCCTGTGCCGTGCAATGTAGGTGCCCTTTAAAAAACCCCAGGTGGTCGAAATTTCCAGAGCCCTCCACTGTGCCGTCTCTCATAGCCTGAGTCACTTTGCAATTTTAAACTCCATCAACCAAACCAAGCCATGCTTAGTGATCACTGGTATGTGATGATGAAAGAAATATAGTATAGCTGCTTTTTTAGGCAGACAGATGAGCACTGTTGCTATATCGCTAGTTACAGTAGGGTGATCTGAAAATTTTTTGCTTGCTGAAAAGGGCGTGCCATATGGCTTTCTCTTTTTGTTTTCTGGCAAAAAATAAGGAAGACAGCAGCTTGTTATCACTTAAAGCTGAGTGAAAGTGCAGAAGAATAAAAGTTTGTCATCTTGAATTAGCATGCTTTCAGGGATTTTTGTTTTTATGTTCACAGATTTGTTGCTTGGAAATTGAATTGCTTTTAAAGTCATCTCTTTCTTGCATTATAGAACAAAATTTCTAAGCCACTTAGGTTTATACATTGACAGTGCATGCATTACTTATGTGCTTCTCCTAGGGTTTTGTGAATCATTATTCACAATGTTAAACTCCGGTAGAAGTGCTTTTTGTTTGGTTAAAAGCACATCTTTGAAACATTCAGAATATTTTGGTTTGATCGCAGTTGAGTGGGGACTTCATCATTATGGTTATTCTGTATGGTCTTGTTGGTTTCCTTAGAAGCCAACTGTCGGGCTGCTTGATGCAGACGTATATGGGCCATCAATCCCACGCATGATGAACCTGAGTGGCGAACCGGAATTGACACAACGTGCGTTGGATTTTTCTTTCTTTCAAATGCCAATAAGCTTCATGGGTGCTGTTTCAGTGTTGTGCGATGTAGCTTGCATGTTTGCTTTTGCTCATAGCTCCAAAGCAGGTTGCATGCTTAGCATACAGTTAATTCTTTTGATTCTTTTATTAGATTTGCCATAGTGCTTTAGAATAAAAAATGCCATTGACATGCGACCGCCGTGGAACTATTTTTGTTCTGGGTATGCTTTAGAGTGCTTAATGTTTACATTCATGCACGTTTCATGTTTTTTATTGCTTTGGTTGTGTTCCTTATTATGGGTACTTAGTTTTGTTTCTTTTTATGGTTGTAGCAGAAAAATGGGCGACCTGAAGAGAATTATGCACCTCTAGATTGGTACATAATTCAGTAAAAAAACTACACCAAATTATATGCTTGGCTTGACTGAATGGCAAACACACACTCGATTTTAAATGCGAATACATTAGTTTTCAGTGGTAGTGAACACTGCTGAACTATTTTGCTGAATATCTAGCAGTTTTGTATTGGAGATGCTTTGACTTTTATGAGTGGCCATGTGAGAATACAGAGCAGTGCAGAGTATGCTTTGTGGGGGTTTTTGAAAAGGTTTACCTTAATATTTTTTTTTGTGCACTGCTGGATGCTTGGTGTGGGTTTATTGAAATTGCTAGGTGTAGCTGCTTTCTTTATAATTCCAGGGTTTGACATGAAGGTTGTTACATTTAAAATAACATTTTTGTGTTTAAATTCCTTAGCATTTATAGGCCCCATTCATGACTGCTCTGGCAACTCAGAAATGCTTCAAAATCATTGTCTATGTCTATAATTTTAAAATAGTGATAGTACTAGTGCAAAGAGGAGGTAATGATGTTGAAAGGAGATGTAGGAATGCAGTGCTGAGAGAGGACTTATTTAGGTTTACTTGAATGATAGTGGCACACTTGAAAGCTATGACAGCATTGTATGGAGATTTTCATGGTTTAGTGTGAGCAAACCACTTGTAAGGCTGTTTATTTTTGGATGAAACCAATTTTTTATCGGTTACCTTTTTTCCACCCCAAGTTCAGGGTATTTAGGAGGGTGTTTCCTCGTAAGATTGGACAAAAGATGGTCTGTCGACCTTTTATATTTATTTCAAAATTTTAATTTGCCTGATGACTGGAAAGAAGAGATCTGCAATTGGGTAATTGGGTATGCTGCCAACAATTTTTTTCGAGGCACAGGGAATTATGGACGAAGAGTTGTAGTGTTGAGCTTACCAACTTTGGTTATGAATTACACAAAATATATTAAAGTTAGGTGGCTGAAAATTGTCTGACTAAACATATGCATGTTTTTATTTGTGTTCAGGTAATTTTCGCTTTTCTGGGTAGTGTAGATATTTCTAATATTTTCCCAAAATTGGTCTAGGAAACAAAATTTTACCTACTTTGCAGGCCTTTATCTCAAAAAAAGTTTCAGGCAGAGCAGTAATAATTCCACACTATGTTTTCAGCATAGTTATCTATCAAACAGCCAAAGCTTATATTTATATAAGAGTTCAATACAGAGATACAATCGCGCTAATTTCAAGAAGACAGTGAACATAAAAAATTTCTGAGGACAATTAAAAAAAACGTTTTTGATATTTTTTAAACTTTGTCCAGGTATTTTCCTCCAGCCTTCAAAATCATTAAAAACATGTTGCATAATTTTGTTGCACCAGTAATTGCGGCCACTTCAATAAGGCCCTTGCACAAGGCATAGTGCGCCACGCAGATCTGAAGATTCTACAGCATTTGTGAATCGCCTGCGATTTTTAAATTTTGACATAATATTGTAACAGAAAAAATATATTTACAAAGGAGGATTAAATATACATACATTGAAAGACAGCCAAACAGCCAGGCAGTGAGGGCCCAGCGTTCAATGCACTTCTGTCTCTTCACCTTCCACACATGAGTGCGTCACTTCGGCCTCATTGTTCTCCACCGTAACAGTATTGTATCTAGTCATTTTTTATCTTGATGTTGCAAAATAGCTGCGACAGACACCGCAATGAATGATTCGGAATCACTTTTGTACGCGTGAAGTTCGCGATGCACTGTGGCATCGGGCACACACAGACATTTTTAGCAATCACCTTCATCATAACGTGGATTACACAAAGAAACGATGAAGTTCAACGAGCAAGCAGCATAATAATAATAATAACAATAATAATAATGATTTATTGGCCTGCAATTTTACAAATAATCATATAATTTTCCAAATAAATTAAAGTAATTCCAAATTTTTAGTGAAATTGAAAAAGTGTGAAGGGTACGGACAACTGCCTCATTAAAATGCAGTGTTTCTAGGCTGCAGTCGTTTATTCAAATGGTTTGACAGTGCACATTGCCTTCATCCCTGTACACACAGATTTTTCCATGCAGTCCCGGCTATGTGTGGCAGCATGAAGTGTGAACAGCAGATCAAACGCTCAGCAAAAGGCCCAGTTCAGGCCGTCTGGATGCCTTCATCTGAGATAGGCGCAAGCATCCAATAGTTTTGCTTTTTTTTTTTTGGTTTTCTATACCTCACTTTGCCACTAGAACACCACGTTCATGCTTTCCACCTATCACATCTGGCGCAGCAGTTTCTCATGCGTCAGCGGCTATCGCTCGCGTGGGTGAAGCGGGCGCTCAAAGCTCCCCCATAGTGCTCTAATCTCGCTTCCTTCACCCCCGTTTTATCAGCGTCTGGTTTCGGTACGAACAAAGGGTGGATAGAATATTGAAGCTCCAGTGCTCATGAGTTGAACAGTCACCCGACAGGTACTAATGTCTCAAACTGTCAGTCCGAAGATGAGAAAACGAGCTCACACTGTGCCGCCTCTTAAAACAAACGACTGGGTGCGCATACTCTCGCACTCATGGCCGTTCCCGTGACCAAATCATCTCAGAATTAGCGTCTTAAGTTTTATCAGCATTTTTCCTTACTGCTGAGTATTCTTTAAGGGCCTGAAATCCAATCCTGCTTCCATTTTATACTCTTGGCAGGCAAGAAATCGGATCTATAACAATTGCCAATTTTTGTGCAAAGGTCTTGTTATAGGACTGGCCATAACTACTAGTGCATCAATATTATGCAATATGTTTTTAGTGACGTTGAAAGCTGGAGTAGAAGAGAATATGTGGACAAAGTTTAAAAAATATCAAAAATGTTTTTTTTAATTGTCCTCAGAAATTTTCATTGTTCACTGTTTTCTTGAAATTAGTGTGATTGTATCTCTGTATTGAAATCTTATATAAATATAAGCTTTGGCTGTTTGATAGATAACTATGCTGAAAACATAGTGTGGAATTATTACTGCTATGCCACAAACCTTTTTTGAGATAAAAGCCTGCAAAGTAGGTCAAAAATCGTTTCTTGGACCGATTTTGAGAAATTTTAATAAAGCATCTACACTAGCAGGAAAGTAAAAATTAATTGAATACAAATGAAAACATGCATATGTTTAGTCAGACTATTTTCAGCTACCTAACTTTAATATATTTTGTGTAATTCATAACCAAAGTTGGCCAAAACAGCAGACACGATAATCACGGCACTTCATTTCTTCGTCATTGTTAATTTCCTGTGCCTCGAAAA
Source organism: Amblyomma maculatum (assembly GCF_055883805.1). Lineage (NCBI taxonomy): Eukaryota > Metazoa > Arthropoda > Arachnida > Ixodida > Ixodidae > Amblyomma > Amblyomma maculatum. The sequence goes on from NC_139344.1 coordinate 117,018,547, forward strand.
AATTTTTGGCAGCAAAACCAAGTGTAGATCTCTTCTTTCCAATTATCAGGCAACAATATATAAAATTTTGAAATAAATATAGAAGGTCAATCGACCATCCTTTGTTCAATCTTATGTGGAAACACCCAGGATTGAAGTTAGCTGTGTCACATGATCATAATGAGGGCAGATGCAGCTTGAATGCTGTTTGGTCATTTCGAGTGGAAGTTGTGGACACTGAAGAATGTTGCAGTTAGATGCTGCCTAGGCCTGAATGGCACATCTGTCAAGGATGCGGAAGTGATAGGAATAAAAAGGATTATGCGCAATAAGAGAAATTAGGAGAATTTAATGGGAAGAACCCATTGTGGGAAAAATTCCTCACAGGGTTGTCTATCATCTGTTTTCTGTTTGTGAAAAGAGATGTGGGCCATCTGTGGTCATGTGGGCCATAATGGATGGGAGTGAAAAATGGGAAGCACCTGAAGACTAACACAAACGACATGACTCAGTGCTTCTGTGTTCTGCTAGTTTGCGCTAGCCTTTCAGCACACCTCTTTCAGCACCTTTGATTATTAGGGAAATTGTTTTTGAACTAGGTCGGCTATGTACCGTGTGGTCCAGAGTGGTCTTTGAATTGCCGTCACTCACTTCTTTACTGCTAGGGAGAAGGGGAGGTCTGGGGGCTCTAAGGGGTGGTACGGGTCTAAAGGGTAAACTTTTGATCCGTTGCATTAATTTCGGTAAAAGTTTCAGTGAGGCTTATCTTCCTTTTATTAGAATATATTCAATGTTTCAACATCATAGCACAAGTAGGAAAAAAGTTGTAGCTGTCATAGTGAGTAATTAACTGTGTTAGATTAGGAAAACTATCATTTCAAGCATCATGAAGATTTACTAACTGTTCATGTTTAATTAGCTTCTAGGTAGTTTATTGGGCCCCTTCATGGATCACTGCCTTGTCGTGGCGGAGGGGCTTGTGAAACTCGAAGTCGTGAGCTCTGCTGTGTAGGGCCACCCAAGATAGACAGGTCACGGCAGAGACTTCTGACAAAACGTGATTCACTGGAGAAGGTAATGGCAACCCACTCCAGTATTTCCTGCCAAGAAAACCCTATGGCCAGTCACAATAGCATTAATGATATGGTGCCGGAAGATGAGCCCCCCCCAGGTTGGAAGGCGTCCCACATGTTACTGGGGATGAACAAAGGGCGATTCCTAGTAGCTCCAGGACGAATGAAGCGGCTGGGCTAAAGCCAAAAGGACGCTCAGTTGTGGATGTGTCGGGAAGCGACCGGAAAGTCCGATGTTGCAAGGAGATATACCACATAGCAACATGGATTGTAAGATCTATGACGCAAGATAAACTGGATGTCGTCAAGCGAGAAATGGACAGATTGAACATTGATATCTTGAGTATCAGCGAGCTCAAGTGGACCAGAATGGGAGAATTTAATTCCGGAGACCATTATGTCTTTTATTGTGGGCACGAATCCAAGAGAAGGAATGGGGTCACTCTCATAGTAAACAGAAGAATGGGCAAAGCAGTGCTAGGGTACATCCCCAAAAACGACTGAATGATTTCACTTCATATCCAAGGTCACCCTTTCAACTTAACAGTTATCCAAGTCTATGCACCAACCACTACTGCTGAAGAAGCTGACGTTGAGAGATTTTATGCGGACGTGCAATGCCTTTTAGACCGCACTCCATCATCAGACGTCCTTTTTCTCATTGGAGACTGGAATGCTAAGGTGGGGAGTGAAGAAATATCCGGAATAACAGGCAAATTCGGTCTTGGTGAGCCAAATGAAGCTGGGCAGAGGTTAGTAGAGTTTTGTCAAGAAAAAAACCTGACCATAGCGAATACTCATTTCCACAAGAGGTGCCTGTACACATGGACTTCACCGGACGGTCTGTACAGGAATCAGATCGATTATATTCTTTGCCGGCAGAGATAGAGAAGCGCTACACAAGCAGTAAAACCAAGGCCTGGGGCTGGTTGTGGCACCGATCATCAGCTTGTTGCCAAATTTAAGCTTCGATTGAGGAAAACGCAGAAAACTTGAAGGCCTTTCAGGTATGATCTGGATCAAATTCCATCAGAATATGCTGTGGAAGTGAGGAATCGCTTTCAAGAACTAGATCTAGAAGACAGAGAGCCTGAAGAGATGTGGACTGATGTTCGTGATATAATGCAAGAAGTTGCTACTAAGGTAGTTCCAAAGCAAAAGAAATGCAAGAAAGCAAACTGGTTATCTGAAGAGGCTTTGCAAATAGCTGAGGAAAGGAGGATGACAAAAGCTATGGGGGAAAGAGAAAGATACAAGGTTCTCAATGCGGATTTTCAGAAAATAGCAAGAAGAGATAAGAATGCCTTCCTGAACATACAGTGCCAGGCAGTTGAGGACAACAGCCAATTATGGAACACAAGAGCTCTGTATAAGGCAATCAAAGATATCAAAGGAAGCTTCTGTGCTAAGCTGGGCGTGATAAAGGACAAACGAGGCAAGGACCTCACTGAAGCCTCAGAAATAAAGAAGAGGTAGCAGGAATACACAAGAACTGTACAAGAAAGACGCGGATGTGCAAACCCAACATAAGGCGGTTGTGATTACTGATCTCGAGCCGGGCATCCTGAAGAGTGAAGTTGAATGGGCCTTAACCAGCCTTGCTAAGAACAAAACTAGCGGAATTGTTGGCATTCCAGCTGAGTTGCTTCAAAACCTCAACCATGACGATGCTGTTAACGTTCCGTATACATTATGTCAGCAAATTTGGACAACCCTGCAGTGGCCACAGGATTGGAGGAGGTCAGTTTACATCCCCATTCCAAAGAAAGGTAGTGCCAAAGATTGTTCCAACTACCACACGATCGCGCTTATTTCGCATGCTAGCAAGGTGATGTTGAAAATCCTCCAAGGTAGGCTGCAGCAGTATGTGGATCGGGAGCTTCCGGACGTGCAAGCTGGGTTTCGCAAGGGCAGAGGAACTAGAGACCAGATTGCCAACCTTCGCTGGATCATGGAAAAAGCAAGAGAGTTCCAGAAACCCATCTACTTCTGTTTTATTGATTATGCGAAAGCGTTTGAATGCGTAGATCACAGCAGATTGTGGCAAGCTGTCCAAGAGATGGGAGTTCCAATGCACCTCATCTGTCTTCTCGGGAACGTGTATGAAGTGCAAGAGGCCACAGTCAGAACTGGGCATGGTCTTACTGATTGGTTTCCGATTGAGAAAGGAGTGAGACAAGGCTGCATACTGTCACCCTGCCTATTTAACCTATATGCAGAGTGCAACATGAGGAAGGCTGGTCTGGACGAGTCTTCAGCTGGAGTGAAGATTGCTGGAAAACGTATCAACAACCTGTGGGCGATTCCTCTGCCCGAGGGATGCGCACGACAAATACACAGCGGGCCGTGTAACGAACATCTTTAATCTCACAGGGGGTCGTCCAAGGTGGTGCGGGGTCGTCGTCCAGGGGGGCTGCGTCGGTTGCGAACCGGGTTGCTACCTGTACGCCTTACTTTGGGGGAGATCGCTGCATCGCTTTGAGCTTCCCCCGCTTCGCAGTTATTGTCCTTGCGAAGGTGGTAAGCTTTCAAGTCTGCGACGTGCACCGGACCAGCGATTTCACCGCTCGCCAACAACCACAGCTGTTAGGTGAGTGGCGTAGTCCGTGCCATAACTTCGAACGGTCCAACCCACTTGTACGCTAGCGACGTGGCGAAACCACGCGCTGCGTTACTAAGCGGGTGATTTCTTTTCAGTACCAAGTTGCCCGTGTTGAAAACGACGTGACGACGACCTTTGTTGTACTGATCCGCTTGCTCCATGTGCGCGACATCGAGGTTTTCACGAGCCGCGCGCTGCGCTGCCTCAAGGCGCTCGCGGAGCTTTGCCGCGTACTGCGTAAGCGGAGGGGGCGCGGGCCCCGCCGCGTCAAGTAGGGCGTTCTCTAGCGGAAAAGGGATCTCTTTCCCAAAATTCAAGTAAGCAGGTGTCATACCCACCGACCTGTTCACGGTTGTTCTAGTGGCGAAAGCCAGTTTGGACAGCCGTGCGTCCCAATCTCTGTGCTGCTCGGTCGTCGCGACCAGCATACTGTTAACATTCCGATTCACTCTCTCGGTTGTGTTGCTCTGAGCATGGTAGGGACTCGTTTTCCTGTGGCGGATTTGAAGCGCCCGACAGGAATCAACAAAGACTTTGCTTGTGAAATACGAAGCATTGTCTGTAATCAGGTCGGAAGGGAAACCGAAACGAGTGAATGTCTCCAACAGGTTCTCCCAAATCCGTTCTGACACAAACTTCCTAAGGGGGAAAACCTCAACCCACTTGGAATAGTGGTCCGTTATTACCAGGATATATTGGTGTCCGCGCATGGAGCGAGGGAGGGGTCCCATGATATCGCACGCGACCACTTGCCACGGGTAGTTGCTAACTACCGGCTTCATCATGCCAGCGGGTTTCCCCGCCCGAGGCTTGGCTACCTGGCAAACAGGACATGTACGGGCATAACCCAGCACATCCTTTCTCATACCTGGCCAGGTCGCGACACGGCATAACTTGTCATAAGTCTTACTGCCGCTGCCATGGCCTGCCAGCGCTGAGTCATGGAAGTACTGGAGGAATCGTTTCCGCAACTTCCTCGGGACCACGACTTGGAAGGGGGATGCAATCGCCTCTTCCTCGTCAAGTTGGGGGATGTAGCGGAGCAGTAAGCCATCATCGCCCAGCAGATACGCGTCGTACTTGCCATCAGCGTTCCCGGTGCAAGCTGCACTACTCGCAAGCTCTGTCAGCACCTGCTGGCATAAACCGTCTGCTTTCTGGGCCTCAGTTAGCTCTTCCCTACTGACCGCTACTCCCCAAGACAGATTTCTCTCTGCCTCGCTTCTTGGCAGGCGAGTAGTCGCCGCCACCAGCTGCTGTGCCTTCTTTCTCTCGCAGCACAGCGCGGCAACTCTGCCCGCCTCCTTTCTCTCTTTAACTACGTAGGGCGTGACACTCGCGTCCGCCCTCTCCTTCTCTCCACTAGCGACGACGCCGCTTTCAGCAATGCTGGTCTGCGCCTCCTCTGCGCTTCTGCCAGCCTTCAACGGTGCGCACGATAAAGCATCGGCCACCTTATTCATGCTGCCCCGGTGGTACTCAGTGGCATATGCGTAACGTTGCAACATCAGCGCCCATCTCGCGAGTCTGCCTGCGGGGTTTTTCAGCCTCTTTAACCACGAAAGCGCCTGGTGATCTGTCTGCACGGTGAAAACCGCTCCGTCTAGGTACATGTCGAACTTTGACAATGCGAACATTATCGCCAGGCATTCCTTTTCGGTCACGGAGTAATTCCGCTCCGCCGATGTGAGCGTGGTGCTAGCGAACGCGACAGGGCGCAGCTTGCCCTCGTGTTCCTGCAACAAAACCGCTCCTACACAGGCATCACTAGAATCAGTCTGCAAGACAAGCGGCTTGTTCAGGTCGGGGAGGCGCAAACTAGCGGTGTTCACTGTCGCGCGAGCCAAGGCAACAAAAGCGTTGTTTTGTTCCTTGCCCCAGACCCACTTCGAGCCTTTCCGTAACAGCTGGTTCAACGACCTAGTGAGCTCTGAACAACTAGGAATGAATTGTCTGTGGAAGGCAACCATTCCCAAAAACCTCTGCAAGCTTTTGACGTCCGTCGGGCAGGGGTAGTTCAGAATTGCCTGCAGTTTGTCATCGTTCGGTCTCAAAGTGCCATCATCAACCACAAATCCCAAGAGGTTCACTCTCTTTGATGCCAACTACACTTTCTTTGGGTTGATCATTATACCCGCACGTCTCATTCTTTCAAGAACGGAATTCAGGTGAATGAGATGCTCTTCGAATGACTGTAAGAATATCACAACGCCGTCGAGGTACGCCATCGCGTAGTTGAACCTTGCATCGCCCAGCACGATGTCCATCAATCGGATGAACGTGCTCGGTGCATTAGACAAACCAAATGGGAGTCGAGTAAATTCGAAGAGCCCGCGGTGACAGGTGAATGTGGTCTTCTGAATGTCACCTTCCGCTACCTCAATCTGCAGGTACCCTCTGCTTGCATCCAGGACTGTGAAGAACCTTGCGTTCCCTAACGCCTACATTACAGCCTCGATCGACTGGAAAGGGTATGCAACCGTAGGCGTCAGTGAGTTGAGCTTGCGATAATCAACACACAGCCTGACCGAACCATCTTTCTCTGGCGCTAGAACCACTGGGGACGCCCAGGGACTTTGTGAGGGTCTCACCACGCCGGTATCAATCATCTCGTCAAGGGTGCTGTCGAGAAGCTGTCTCTTATGCGCGCTTAATGGCCGCGGGTTACATCTGAAAGGGCGCGCATCACCCGTTTTGATCTCGTGCTGAAGCAAGTCGGTTCTGCCTGGTTTTTTTGTGAAGCAATCCAAAAACTGGAGTAAAGTTTCCACGAGCCTTCGGCGCTGACTACCGGTTCCTGAGAAGGATGCGATAATTGCTTCTAATGGGCTACCATTCAGTGTCGCGGGGGAGCCGTCTGCCACAAAAGCGTGGACGCTCGCTCGCTGAGCGATGCATTCCTGTATAGGTGAGCTAACAAAGGGAATGAGGGGGGTGAAGGTGCTGTAGCGATAGCTGTTCTCCCCCATGTCAAGCACAATGCCTTCGCTCGAAAGAAGATCTCTTCCCGGAATAACTGGTATGGTTAAGCCGGGCAGATAGACGAAGTGATGCCTCCGCTTCCTGCCGTCAAAACGCAGGACTAGACGTACCGCTCCCTCCGCTTTTGTCGTCCCTGCTGCTAAGTTCAAAGAGGTTTCGGCTGGCCTGACACGGATGTTACGGGCCCTACAGATATGTGGTGCAGGGCCCCACAAACCTTAGTTATGCGGATGATACCACTTTAATGGCAGAAAGTGAAGTGGAACTCAAGAGATTTCTGATGCGCGTACAAGAAGAGAGTGAGAAGTTTGGGCTTAAACTGAACATTAAAAAGACAAAGATCATGGCGTCTTGCCCTATCAAGTCCTGGAGCATCAAGGGACAAGAAGTGGAAGCTGTGACAGATGTTCTCTTCTTGGGCTCCAAGATTACCCCGGAAGGAGACTGCAGCCATGAAATTAGGAGACGCCTGCTTCTGGGAAAGAGAGCCATGGCTAGCCTTGACCGCCTAGTAAAGAGCAGAGACATTAGTCTGTCAACCAAGATCCGTGTAACTCGTGCTATGGTCTTTCCAGTTGTGATGTATGGATGCGAGAGTTGGAGTGTGGAGAAGGCTGACCGCCGAAGAATTGACGCGTTTGAATTGTGGTGCTGGCGGAGACTCTTGAGAGCTCCTTGGACTGCCAGAAGATCAAATCAGTCGATATTGTTGACCATAAACCCTGACTGCTCATTGGAGGGTCAAATTCTAAAGTTAAAGCTCAGCTACTTTGGTCATCTGATGAGAAGAGAGGAGTCGCTGGAGAAAGATTTGATGTTGGGAAAGGTTGAGGGTCGCCGGAGAAGGGGTAGGCAGTGAACGCGATGGTTAGATGGCGTCCTCGAGGCGCTGCAGATGAAGTTATGGGATGTTAGGAAGATAGTGAGAGACCGGAAAGCGTGGCGTGACATGGTCCATAGGGTCACGAAGAGTCAGACACGACTGAACGACTGAACTGAACTGAACTGAGTTCATTGTGCAGGATAAGGCCGATTGTGGGTTCTTTGTGATATTGTTGTAGAAATCTGAGCACATTAAAAACGAACTAAATTTTTTTATGTTGTCATTATGTGTCATATATTTGATACTTCCCTTTTTTTTTTTTTTTTTGATAGGGCCATTTCATTTCAAAACAAGGGTGACATTTGAAATAAGAAATAAGGTGGATGTTGTGAAGCTCTACAATAGGGCTTGAAGGGGAGGGGGACAGAGTGTGTTCTTGTCTCACATGATGAAATGATTTACTAAAAGCCCTCATAGCTAATTTTTTCTTGTGGAAGCCACAGCTTGTGATATAAAGAAAATAATTAATTCCGCTTAGATATTCCTATAAGCATTGCAGCCTGATGTGTGCATGAATTCGTAAAGCTTTCGTTTAGAGCTTTTCGTGTGATTTTTGTGAAATGGAGAATTTGAAATGTACACATGAAAATGTACAGTTTTTTTTCTGTACATAGTGCATGTGTGACTATTAATCTGAGGTGTGCTGAGCTATTTGTGTTTGCTTTCGTTTCTTTCCATACGGAAAAAGCATTGATTTTGTTTTTTGCTTTTTTTTTTTTTTGCAGAAAACCTCATGAAACCTCTGGTCAACTATGGGATTAAGTGGTAAGATAACTCTTGTTTGTCTGGATGATATATATAATAATCCCTAGCTTTTTGGGCTGCTTGAGCTAGATCAAATCAAATCAAATCAAATTGTTTTATTTCACCAGATGCTTGCTCGTAAAATAATGCAATACAGTGTTATGAAGGACCATATTTGGTGTCTTTACTTTATGTTTAAGCCTGGCAACAGACACTTCACAATGGCATCACATGAAGAATGCTGGTGGTAGATTGTTTATGTTTATGTAAATTTTGCTAAAATGTGGCAGTTCAGCCATGTTTTTTTTGTCAGGATCACTGCGAATGTAGTCTCGCCTTTTCTTGTTTGTAATCCTCCTTCTGCTGCAACCTGTTTAGTTGTGCTGATGCTTCTGGTTTGAAGTTCAAATTGTCAAGCTAGCTTGCCTAGCTAATTGCTTTCATTGCACTGATGCTTGTGCATATTGTCACCCTTTTCTGCCTGAACAATGCAGCATGTCCATGGGGTTTTTGGTTGATGAAAAAGCACCCATTGTTTGGCGAGGACTCATGGTGATGTCTGCTATTGAAAAGCTTCTCAGGCAGGTACGGTCAAACTGTGTGCCCTCTTCACATGCTCTGCATTTTTCACTAAGCTGAGATGTATTGTATGCCATTCACTTGTTTATGTGTTAAAATGTAGTTTTGTAGCTTTTTTATAGTCTTTCATGCTTGACACCTGGATATAGATAGTATATACTGTTTCAAGCACAGTGTCTGTGTCACTATTAACTGTTTATGTAACTGCCAACCTCCAGCTGTGCTTGCCACAGGTGTTTGTACCAGTATTGCTAATGGCTAGTCACACTCATCCAACCATAAAGACTAGGTATGGTCAGCAGTTGCATTGGTTGTAATTTTCTATGTTAGGGGGTGGTAGTTCCACATGAAAATACACACATTTGGTGCCTTTACTGCATGTTTCAAGCTTGGTAACAGACATTTTATAATGTTGTCACACGAAGAATGCTGGTGGGGGCAATGTCCCCCCCAAAAAAAGCTGCTTTTTGGGGCAGTTCAAACACCATTGTTGATGATATAGCATTTGTTTCCGATATTAATCTAACTTCGTTTGCAACAACATGCAAAGCAAGTGTAGAGCATTGGCATGCACTGAGGGAAAGCCATTTCGAGCCCTCTCTCTTTTTTTTTTTCTCGGCTTTCTTTCGAGCCCTCTCCCGTTCCTTTTCTTCTTTTTCTCTTTTTCTCTCTGGCTAACCCATTTTCACAGTTTGGCACTGGAAAACCCCAGCAGGGTGCCAGCCTCAATTAGCTCTTTCAGATTAACGATTCACCACGAATGGTGCCGACACTCCCAGACATGCATAGAGTGAGTGGGGTAGCTGCTCTGGTCTCAAAGGAGATGCCCTCGATTTGCGTGGCAAGCTAAGCCGGAATTCAGCTACCTGTAGTTACAGAAAGGGGTGGCCGTTTGGTGTCCAGCTTACTTCAGAATGACAGCCTGAGGGGCAAGTTGGTGCATGATGAAATGAACGGCGGCGCAACAAGGACACAAACAAGAGACACCAATGCGCAAAGAACGCATAAAAGGGCCCACTGTAGAAGAAAGGTACTGCAGAATAACAGCCTGAAGGGCAAATTGGTACATGATGAAATGAACGGTGGCACACCAAGGACACAAACAAGAAACAGACACTACATGCACACAAAAACATATAAGGGCCCACTGTACAAGGAAGATATTTCAGAATGGCAGCATGAGGGGCGAGTTGGTGCATGACGAAATGAATGATGGTGCAACAAGGACAGGTTTGTGTCCTTGTTGCACCGCCGTTCATTTCGTTGTGCACCAACTTGCTTCTCAGACTGTTATTCTGAAGTACCTTTCTTGTACAGTGGGCCCTTATATGTTTTTGTGTGCATATAGTGTCTCTTTCTTGTTTGTGTCCTTGGTGCGCCGCCGTTCATTTCATCACGCACCAACTTGCCCCTCAGGCTGTTATTCTGAACTACCTTTCTTGTACAGTGGGCCCTTTTATGTCTTTGTGCGCATGTAGTGTCTCTTTCTTGTTTGTGTCCTTGTTGCGCCACCATTCATTTCGTCACGCACCAACTCGCCCCTCAGACTGTTATTCTGAAGTACCATTCTTGTACAGTGGACTCTTATAGTGTTTGTGTGCATGTAGTTTCTTTCTTGTTTGTGTCCTTGTTGCACCACCGTTTATTTCATCGTGCACCAACTTGCCCTTCAGGCTGTTATTCTGAAGTACCTTTCTTGTACAGTGGCCCCTTATATGTGTTTGAGTGCATGTAGTGTCTCTTTCTTGCTTATGTCCTTGTTGCGCCGCCATTCATTTCGTCACGCACCAAATCGCCCTTCAGACTATTATTCTGAAGTACCTTTTGTACAGTGGGCCCTTATATGTGTTTGTGCGCATGTAGTGTCTCTTTCTTGTTTGTGTCCTTGTTGCGCCACCGTTTATTTCATCATGCACCAACTTGCCCTTCAGGCTGTTATTCTGAAGTACCATTCTTGTACAGTGGACTCTTATAGTGTTTGTATGCATGTAGTGTCTTTCTTGTTTGTGTCCTTGTTGCACCACCGTTTATTTCATCATGCACCAACTTGCCCTTCAGGCTGTTATTCTGAAGTACCTTTCTTGTACAGTGGCCCCTTATATGTGTTTGAGTGCATGTAGTGTCTCTTTCTTGCTTATGTCCTTGTTGCGCCACCGTTTATTTCATCATGCACCAACTTGCCCTTCAGGCTGTTATTCTGAAGTACCTTTCTTGTACAGTGGGCCCTTTTATGTCTTTGTGCGCATGTAGTGTCTCTTGTTTGTGTCCTTGTTGTGCCACCATTCATTTTGTCACGCACCAACTCGCCCCTCAGGCTGTTATTCTGAAGTACCTTTCTTGTACAGTGGCCCCTTATATGTGTTTGAGTGCATGTAGTGTCTCTTCCTTGTTTGTGTCCTTGTTGCGCCACCGTTTATTTCATCATGCACCAACTTGCCCTTCAGGCTGTTATTCTGAAGTACCTTTCTTGTACAGTGGCACGGCCGCTCGATGGAAGCGCACTAGGTGCGGCCTGCTACGTCGCCCGAAACCGGCGGGAGGCGCCTATTTCCAGTCGCCACCGCCGCGGCTCCACCGTTCGGGGACAGCCGCGCGCGGAGAGCAGCGCCTGGCTGCGCTTTGAGGGAGGCGTCGGCGTAGTAGAAGCCTTTTATTTTAAGGATATAAGAGCTCCGCTTCACACAGTTTGGCAACAAGAATTAGTATATACTGTCATGTCTAGTGTGACCATGTCAGCATTTAGCACTTGCTCGGCAAGGATGTATACTGGAGTGTACCCCGAAAAACTTATAGTGACGGTGGTTCAATCGATTGGAGAACTCGCATTACCATGATGTTGCATTCGGATCCAGTTGTTCGTCACATTAAAATGTGACCCGGCTGTGAACAATTCGAAGCTGTTCAGCTGCCATGGTAGCCTAATGAATAACCACTTAATTAACTATGTCGCAAATTCCGTGTGTTATTTTGCATTCCATTTACTCATTTCTGCATACAGCTTTTATACACAAATTGACGTCAACCTGTTCTAAGCTGCCAGCGCTATCCAATAAAAAAATGTTCTACTATGAGCAACCTCTGTGAAAATGCGACATGTAACCAACCTTTCTATCTCATTGTGACAAATTTTACAGTGGAAATATGAAGATGCTTATTAGGTTAAATCTAGATGGTAACCTGGATCTTCTACTCAGTTGGAGACATTAAACTTTGTACGCCAGAACGCTATCCGTCATGGCTTCCCGCATTTTGCATGACTGGACAAAGTAAGCGCGCTTGATAGAGCCGGTCTGCCTGAAGGTGCTACGTATATGCGCCGAAAGTTTTTATTACTATTTTTATTGGCTGCTCGCAAACCCATACAATTCTTGCTGGTTCGTAATTTTCAATGGAAGAACGCGCATCGAGTTTTGCTGTTGTGAAACTCTTAGCTGTGATCACAAGAATGTTCACGCATCAGAGCGCAACTGCAGCCGAGATTCAGTGAGCAGCCGAGTACGCTTATTTAATGGCCACACAAAAAAAGGAAGAAAATTACCAATCGCAGACGGAAAACCTTTCTTGAGAGAGTATGCCATAGCCATAAACATCGCTCCACTGTTGAGTTGACATTTCCAGCCCAGCTCGCTATCAGTGGGGGCAGCAACTTAATGATATCTTGCATAGCGCCTTAGCTTGGGCACGATCATTGTTTTTATAGATTAGCTGCAGGTACTGTGTACAGTGAGAAAACAATGATGAAACCAAAAGTTTACACAGCTTGCTACTTCACCGGACCTCTTCAGACTTCATCATCCTGTTAATGAAGGTGCTCGTAAGCTGACAAAGCTTGATTACTTCCTTTGCGGGGTACATCAAGCCTCCATTGTCCTTGGTTTTCATTAACCTGTAACTGGTCCAGTTGACTATATTTCCTGCAACAGGCTCTTGCTCGACTGACATGTCGCCTCAAAACCATTACCAAATGTCGCATAAATTAAGCAACAACCTGGTAGTGATAAACAAAACTTGGGGTTCTTAAGTCTTCTTGAGGAGCCTCGTTAAAGTGCCTGCACTTTGCTACCTGCTTATTCACCGTATCCCGTAATTGCTGCCTCTGTCGCATATCATTAGAATGCAACCTTAAGCCACCACATTATATGAAATAGCACCCTACACATAGCTATATAAAGCGCCTCTTTACCGAAGCCGTACGAGCGTGCCCTATAGGAGTATAGTGTGCCTGACTTGGGATCTAAGGGTCCCGCTTTCAATAATTCCCCTTTCACCCTTACATCTTATTGACTCTCTCTGGTTTGGCAGCTCCTGCCACATTCAACACGTCATGTGTTCTCATAGCGCCAAAGGTGTCTGGCTATATCACCAACTAAAGTGCCTCTTACCAGAGAGGTTTTTTTCCGACTTTCCACCGACAGAGTGGGCGCCGGATTTTCTGTGGAACGTGGCTTTTCATTTTATCGCATTGGCTCAAACAGTCTCAACAGTATAAACAAATGTTGTATGCACAGCCTCCTTTACTTGCAAGGCCACTCAGACTAGCGCGGCAAAATTTAGAACAAATTGCATGCTTATATAAAAAAACAAACAACCTTCGTAGCTTTTTCTGATATGTCCTCGCAACATAACCTGCGAGAAAAGCTTTTGGTGCTACCTAATTGTGTTCATCTGCTTCACAACACATCGTTAAAAATTCTAGTTCACTGGCCAGCTCCCTGGTAACTAAATAGATTAAACAACATGTCGGGAGCACAAGAAAAGAGGATGACACAACTAGCGCGGTTGTGCCGTCTTCTCCTGTGTTCCCGTCACGTTGTTTGCACGGTTAACCGATAATTAATCACCAACAAGTCCAATCTGCTTTCCCTTGTAGCAAATTCAATGGCAGCTGACAGGGCATTATGCTTCAGCATCTGGACTTTTTAACCTCAGCGCCGCTTTCATTTCAGAGGAAGCGAGTGCATTTCCACTCCTCGCTGCTGTCTTTGCCTGAAGCGAGCTCAGCGGATAAAATTAGAGGGTCTCTAGATGTCTCTTAAGCGCAGGACGGCGAAAGCCTACCCTTCTCCTATCATTTGCCTCTCATCGTTTGCCACAGTACGTCATTTCAAGACGTCGTTTGATATATTGGTCGTTTCTCAGTCATGATGAGTCTGCCTGCGTAGTCATTGTAGCCCTTATCACTCATAACTAAGCAAGTTACTCATTTAGAATCAGCAGTTGTCATTACATGTCGTCGTTTCACATATTGGTCATTTCGTAGTCATTAACAGTAATGATGAGTCATGCCTAGCTATTATAGTCATTACCATAAATCGCTAAGCATTTTTACTAACTTCTAATCAATTGCGGTCATTACTTGTCGTAGTTTGATATACTGGTCATTACAAATCATTTTAGCCATTATTAACCATTATTAGTCATTAACATTAGTCATTACCTCTATCAATGTCTTTTTATAACTTTTATTGATTGCCTATCACCATCAATCATATTCATTTTTAATCTCCCTTCTTGCACGTCCGCTTTTGCGACAGGCACACCAGTGCACAGATGCGACGCACAGACAACAGGCAAAGCTTCTGCGCATAGATTTTCGCTCCATGAGCCTAGAACGGCTTTCGCCTTAAAAAACAAACGCATCCAGTCTCAACGTTAACGTGCTTGCACATGCGCACACAAAAAAGTTTGCGTTTACCACGCAGATGCGAGGCGAACGCGCCCAGAAAGGAAGCAAACCGCGCGCTCAGAGCCGGCGACCCCGGCGGCGACGTGTCTCCGAACAGTGGCGCCCTCAGCAGAAATAGCGGGCGCAACTGTAAACTCCCCAAGGACGCGCTTGCCCATTGACGGCGGCGCACTGGGTGCGATGGATGCGCACCCAGTGCGCATCCATCGAGCGGCCGTGACAGTGGCCCCTTATATGTGTTTGTGCGTATGTAGTGTCTCTTTCTTGCTTATGTCCTTGTTGCGCCGCCATTCATTTCGACACGCACCAACTCGCCCTTCAGACTATTATTCTGAAGTACCTTTTGTACAGTGGGCCCTTATATGTTTTTGTGCGCATGTAGTGTCTCTTTCTTGTTTGTGTCCTTGTTGCGCCACCGTTTATTTCATCATGCACCAACTTGCCCTTCAGGCTGTTATTCTGAAGTACCATTCTTGTACAGTGGGCCCTTTTATGTGTTTGTGTGCATATAGTGCCTCTTTCTTGTTTGTGTCCTTGTTGCACCACCATTCATTTCATCACGCACCAACTCGCCCCACAGGCTGTTATTCTTTCCTAAACCAGACAGAGCAAAAATTTCAGTTGAAAGCATATTTGTGTTCTTAGTCATTTCATGGCCATGCAGTGGAGTACTAAAAAACGGAGGAGCAGCACTTCGCACGAGCTGTATAGTTTTGTGCATAACCACAGTGGTGGCGAAATGTTTTGAGTATATGCCTCATTTGCGGGAGATGTGGGATTCGATCCATAGTACAGTGCAATGGCCACAAACTTTCATGTGATTTGTTGCTTGGCTCATCAGGGATGAATTGCCTGAAATATGGTCTGCTAGCACCACGTAGAAAAAAAAACAGTTAGTGCCTTAGTATGTTTTTGGATAATGATGGCCTTGTGGCATAGAGAAATCAATGTCATCATCACTTTCAAAGCATAATCATTATTGCATGCCATCTAGCACTGATCCTCTGCGTTACTGAAGGTTCATAGCTGTCGACTTCTTGAAGGCCGTGCATGGTATGGTGTCATAATGAGAGGCTGTTTGTCAGCAAATATTTTCTTTGCGCATGCTTTTCAAAGGCTAGCATTTGTTCAAGGGAGTACACCTGTGAGATCTGACACTATTAGTGTTACAAAAATTATAACTGGTTTCTGAAAGTTTCCATGCTGGTACAGTTTTGAAGATTTTGTAGAATATTATAGTAGGCCATGACATTTGGCGTACTTGAGGTGTTGAAAGTGCTAAGAAAATTTTCATTCCACATTGCACTGCGGATCAAAAACGAATCTACTATTATGACAAATTGACAGGGCCCCAGACAAAAGCTAAGGTTGCTTCTACACTTGACATAATTAGGGCTACATTAACACATGATAGACAAGAGAAGCTGGGCATTGCTTGTTTGTCTGGCATATTTTTTTTATTACTGTTAAACCTTTATATATTGAAATTATTCTCTGGCTCTAAGTGCAAAGGAGGTTTCTTGCTGATAACGGAATTCCCTGCAGCATTGAGGCTTTGTGTGGTCTGGACGACTTAGCCGGATCAAGGTTCTGCTGTATGGCTATGCAGTTGCATGGCTAAGCTTCTGGGAAGATTTTATACGTAGATGTCTTGTTGCTTTTGTGTTCTAGGTCGCATGGGGCCCACTGGACTACCTTGTTGTTGACATGCCACCAGGAACAGGGGACACGCAGCTTTCCATCTCTCAGAACATCCCTGTGTCAGGTGATGCTGTTGACTGCTTGTGCCTTGATATTTTGTTGTGCAAAAGTAAAATCCCTGCTGCTAACACTAGCCCATTAGACAGACTATGAGCAGTAAGCTTCATTTGTGTATAGGGATACTCATGAACAGTCAAATAAAGCTAATAATAATTTCTGTGGCAGTGGCTGATGAGTTATAAGCTAGTTGCTTTTAGCCTCCTCACTTTTAAATACTTTTAAATGCCCAACTAGGAAAACCTGTGACTATAGAAGCAGTAGTTCTCTTCTGCTCGTACAGAATCGTCTGCTTTCTTATCTGGTACCTGCACTTGTCATTGTGGCACTGCTTTAAGCTCACCTCGACTCTTGAGGAAGTCAAAACGCCAACAGCTTACTGCATGGCAAAATGCTTTGATTCACCTGCGATAAACTTGTGTTATTGGTGTTGTTGTTTTCTATCACTGCAGGGGTTGTCGTAGTGACAACACCTCAGGAGATTGCACTAATTGATGCTCGGAAGGGTGCTGAGATGTTCCTGAAGGTCAACGTGCCTGTGCTTGGATTAGTGCAGAACATGAGTCACCTGTCATGCCCGAGCTGTGGTCATGAGTCTCACATATTTGGCAAGGATGGTGCCTATGAGCTTGCACAGGAGATGGCACTCGACATATTAGGTATGTGGACACTTGATGGTATTCGTCGCTGCTTTGTGTATTGAGGATGAGTAAGAATGATATTTTCTTATAATATTGGGCTTGATGCAGCTAAAATTTCAACGACTATTATTTCATAATGTTGCTCAGTATATGAAAAGGGCATCAAATTAATTCAAAACCCTTGACAGTGATATTTCCCACTGCTAGTAGTGTAAGGCATCAGCCATATTGCTTGGTAACACAACTGAGGAGGGACAAGCATGCTGCATGTTTCCAGTTTTTATGCAGTGCCTTCTGCAGCAGCCATATGCTTGACTCAAGTGAAGAAATGCATTCCTTTATTTAATGAGATCAAAACCAAATCATGGCATTTATAAAAAGGAGAGAGGGAGAATAAACTTTAATGAGAAACAGGCCTTGAGAGTTAGACAACCAAATGATTGCGGTTGTCCTCATTTCAAAACTTGTAGTAGCCCGAGCTACTTCCCAAATCGGGTCAGTGAGCTTTAGCTGATCTTCCTAGGACTCGATTGTCATTTAAAGGCCCACTGCCCACTCTCCGGTCAAAAATATTTTCTTTCCCGGTGACCAGAATGCAAGGCCGCAAAACGTTTTTGTATAGAGTAATTAATAACGCAGTTACAGCCACCGCAATCAACCGATTTTGTATTTCAATCACCTTCCATTCTCTCTTAGAGGTTTTTCACTCTTGCCCAGCCAAATTTCCCTTCCTCCTCCGCGTTTGTCGGGAGGTGGGGCGTCTTGTGGAGAATGCTGACTTTTTTTTTTTCCTTTGTGTTTGCTGTCTCGTGCACGTTGGGCCGAGTCACCGAACCTCTCTTCTAAAAGGGAGAGAAAACGAGAGGTTGCTTTGGAGTGAAAGCAAGGGAACGAAACGGGTCAGGTAAAAGTGCGCAGCGAGCGGCGGACACAATTAATGGTGTACGCCCGCCCTTCACCCGTCAGTCAGCGAGATGAAAAAATGGATGTCGCTGCGATCTTGACATCAGCCTTGCAGCTCGACGGGCCAATGTAGAGAGCGGGGAAGCTGGTTTCCAAAGGAGGGGATGAGAGAGCTTTGATTTGTATTTTTGCTGCTTTGTGGCGTGCGTATCGCTGTAGCATTTTGCATAGACTATCTCCGGTACTTGATCAAAGCATTGGGCTCTTTTTCTTAAAAGGTCATACCCTGGACAGTGGCCCTTAAAACCTCCATTGCTCTTAAGGTGTATCGGCTGTATTTAAAGTATTAAGTTGTTAGCACACATCCATGAAACATAGAAAAGCATGGTGTTATTCGTGTAATGTGTGTGACATGATGTGTAATAAAGTAGCTGTGTTGCTTAGACAAGTTTGGTTGTTGTTTTCAGAAGTTGTGCATGGATGCATTTGCCCATGAATTATTCCAAGTTCTTATGTTTTTTTTGAAGAGTGGTGAATGCCTAGGTTCACATTGCCAACCCTAGGGATTTCCCCCTAGATCTAGGGAAATTAAACGTTTAAAGAAAAAGGGATTTTTGATATAATCTAGGAAAATTTGGTTTTCTCGATGGGTATGGGTCATTTTTATTTCTCGTTGTGAAGCAGGGCTCGTTGCTCGCCGGTTCTTCACCACAATTTGTGCGATGTATCGGTGTCACTATGGCCAGTACGCGAGCCGCGTCGGGCGCTCTTCCCCGCTGACAGGGCGCCGTCTCTACTAAAAAACAGTATTGCTATTGCAATAAAAAAAAAAAAAGAATAGCGGAGCCTTACTCGGGTCGCGATGCGTGCGCCCCTTGCGGCGGAAAGGGCAGACCGTCCTGGATAGGTGGCTTCCCTGGATACGCGCGCCTGGCCCGGCCGTGCCGCACAGACGCTGCATTCATACATGTATGCAAAGCTGCCCGCACATGGGTCGCATTCCTCCTCCGTTCTTTGTATTCGCGGCATTCTTTGGTCACAGTATGCACACATATATTGGTGTATTGCACTCTGCTATAGCTGTAAATGTACCTTCAAATTATTAGGTAAAGACATAGTCAACACTTTATCTTGTATCGTCATTTAAAAGCTCTCCTTTCTGTTTGTATGTACTGTTTTGTTGCAATATTCAATTATTATTATTTGATGATCACCACTTGTGTACCCAGTGTACAATAAACAGTTCTGTTAAAAAATGAATCATTTCAAATTTACAGCTTTCAAAGTTGGTACAACGTGGGGTAAAAGCGTCTCTGGGAAATAACAGAGCTTGCGATTCAACTACACATCTTTTTTTTCCACGCCAGAACATTTTTAACCGTATCTAGGGAAATTTAGGGAATTTCTAGTTACATTTTGGGGGAGAGGTGGCTTTCGAGGTTGGCAGCACTGAAATTAGGCCAACACTGTAAGTGGAAAACAACTGTAGTGAATTTTTGTTGTAATAAAATCCGATGGCTGAGCCTTTCATGGCTGCTGGATTTGTTCAGCTGCTAAAGATTCATTGCTGATAAATTTGGAGTCGATGCAGGCATATCTTTTCTGCCACTCCAGTTAAATCTCATGATCCTCGTGATGATTTCAAGTGTTTGAGGTTTGCTTTTGTTTAATTTTTATATTGCTGCAAACTTTTCAAATCTTTATTTGTTCTTTTTCGACAGCCGCCAGCATGCGGCCTTATCATCGTGATTGTAGCGCATGAATCGATTATGTACTCTTTGTTCATGCTCGTTGCCGCGAGACGCCGCTTTATCATTTCCTTTGTCGCGGCAGATGCTTCAAGATGTATCGCGAAGAATTCCAGCCACGTGCTTGTTTTTCTACAATGTTACAGATTATGCTAGTCACCGTTGGCAGTTTTATCTAGATGTTTTTTCGCTGCTTTTAAATTGAGTGCTGATGAGTGGAAGAGGCATTCGTGGATCGACGACCACTGAGCATGAATGTTACTATTGCCACTGCCAGTTGCTTAGTTCTTTTGCGGGTGCAAGTCGGCCCAATAAAGAGTTGATTCCTGTAAGATCAAGTCTCCTCATTTGTTGCCAATGGCATTGTTGCCACCACGTGACAATATTTAAGTCCTGCTTTCTTCTTCTAACTGTAGTAGAAGTACACTAGCAACAGTGATTGAAATGGTAACTAACAGCCAGGTGCATAATCCTTCATTTTATTCTCATTGCTAGAAAAAATACACCTGACAACACAGCAGTACAGAAATGCCCAGGGGCAGCAATACATGTTCGTACTTTTTGCTTCTTTTAGGCTTATAAAAGATTCATTTTTCAGTGCTTGTGGCCTCTCTGTATATTCGACAAGGGTAAATGGGTAAAACATCGGCCTAGGCCAGCTTCAGTTTGGCTTCAGTGTTCTTTTAATGCGGGATTAAAATTTCACACTTGAGGAAACAGTTTAAGGGGTAGCTGTGATTACGAAATTCTGATTGGCGGCTTAGTGGCTATGGTACTTGGCTGCTGTGCCTAAGACCATGGGATTGAATCTTGTCCGTGGAAGCCGCATTTCCTTGAAGGCAAAATGCAAAAGCATCTATTGCTGTGCAATATCCCTGCATGCTAGAGAACCCTAGGTGGTTGAAATTAATCTGGCACTTTTTTCTACAGCATCTCTCATAGCCTATGGGCAGCTTTGAGACATCCAGGGCCATGCAACCATACTCTGTCACATAAAGTATTGTTGTGTGAGATTGCTGTATTTTCTGCTGTGGCAGGCCATTGTCTACCTGGTACAAGGCTGCAAGCAGATCAGTTAGGGGAAATGAGGGTGCTCATTATAATACATGAAGGAAAGAAGCCAACAGTCGGCGAGGCCAAGGAAAGCGTTGGGGATGGTACTTTAAGTATGTTTTTAATTTTTACTTCGATAATCACAGAAATTAGTAATGTAATATGTTTAGGGGAAATATAATTAAACACAAAGTAGAAGAAAAAACAACGTGCCAATGGTGGGAACCGAACCCACGACCTCCGAATATCGCGTCCGGTGCTCTTGTTGGTTGGTTGTTCATCAATCCATTTCATCCACAAGTGGCTGAGAAAGCCTTTGTTTCACTATCAAATGTAATTCATCAAGCAACACATCCTAGATTGGGCCTCTTAAATATCTGTTTTTATGCTTTCAAAGTAATGCGATGTAGTTAAACTGTAATGAACTAGTTATTTAAGGTAGTGATACGCTTTAAGGTTTTATTGAAATTAATCATTGCTTATGTGCACTACAGAGGAAGTGAGAAGATAGACTTAAAACTCTGGAAGTTAAAAATGAAGAAGGGTGGTAGCACTGCTAGCCGTGCTGTCCTCTAGTCGTAAACCTTATTTCAGTAAAAAATAAAGAAGTGTGATTAAAAAAAAAAAAAAACTTATATTATGATTTGTGTATATGGTGCATTATTTTAACAAACCTTTGTTTTCTTTCTGTTGGATAAAGCAAACCATTTTCTTCCATACTAAATAGTGGACAGCCATTTTTACATTGCACTGCCTGCATCTTCGTGCTGCATAAAGTATGTTACTTTTGTGGGGGCTGTTTGGGTGAAAGGGAAATAGTAGTGTAAAGTTGACCTCATGTATGTTTGTTTATGTGCTAATCAGCAAACAAATGTTGAAAACATGAGCTCATTATGAGACCTCGTTACACATGTTTATATCTAGCGTATTTAGCACCATCATTACAAATAATCATTTTAAATAAAGTTAAAGAATATAATTCATTTTTGTACCTCCAGGAGATGTTCCACTTGACATAGAGATAAGGGAGAGCTCTGACAATGGCCAACCGATTGTAGTGTCCAATGCAACTTCACCTCAGGCAAGTATATAATTGCATTCCTTCTTTTTCCTCTACTGTTTCAAAATGCTTTTATGAAATGCTGAAAAGACCTACATATTATTAAAGGAAATACAATATGAATGCAATTGACAGTGCTGCATATATGTTGTGTGAGAACTTTCTTTTAGCCAGCATTTGAATATATTGAAGCAGTAGCAGCAGAAATTTACGATTTTTTCTTCTCACGTAAGTAACAGAGCTTGGCCGCCGTTCTGCTGTTTCCAGTAAAACTGCAAGCAATAGATGCGATAGGCTAACAGTGGCAAGTATGGGTTGCGGAAATTAGACTTCATCATTATATTGGGGAACTTTATCAGTTTTTGTTGATTCCTTACAACTGTGGACTGAAGTAAACACTTTGCAAATTTGACAAGGTTACCATCGTTTTGAGAATCAGATGCTCAAAGAATCACCAAAGCATGTCATTCCATGTTCAGAGAGGGTTGGATACTTTGTACCACATTCCTGAATTTTAGAAACTGTGCTGAAAAGTATCTTTTACAAATAGTTTATTTTTGGAGCGTTTTAATATCATTGGTAACTTAAACTAGTGGCTGCCATATGAAAAAATTCTTGCCAAAAACAAGCCGGGAAAATTTTCCACAGTATACAATGCTCTCCACTTATAACAATATTGAGAAAGCTAGAAAATTGAATCGTTATAGCTCTTTTTGTTATATTTGAACTGGCAAAAAAAAAAAAAGAAAAACAAACAAACAAACACAATAGAGCATGCCTGCCTATTTTCTCATGCATGTAGACTTGCCTACTATCAGCGATAAGTGAATCCGGTATCATCACAAATAATTGTGAAGAGTACTGAACACATTATTACAGGATACATAAGTAGCCTTAAAATAACTTAAGCATGCTTTAAGCAGTCAGAAATTTGTGCTCGCTTGAGCACCTGCTAAATCTTGACTATCGCTTTTAGAATCGCTTCCCATAACACTGGCAGCAGTCCTTTTTGCATGCAGGAACTAATGAAACCGGTCAGCTACTGGATGAACTGCAGGACATCCCAAGCCTTGATGATCGTTGAAATCTTAAAGTATGAATGCTCATATTATTTCGCGAGGCTTCCAACTTTTAAACCCAGCCGAAAATCGCAATGAATCTGCCGTTTCATCTCGAGATCTAGTGCACTGTCATCTCTGTCAGCACTATCTTCCACGGATGCACAATTGGTTGATGGTGATGATGATACGGCTGCACTGTTTCTGCGGCGACAGGCAGTGATTGTGACGATAGGTCTCATTTCCTAACTGCACGTAATGCCGCTCGCGGATTTCTCCACACAGGTTTCTTTTGTGGCACCCATGTTGAGTTTTTACATCATTCTCTTCTTAGTGTATTATTTTTTGTCAAACAGTCAGACAAATGATAAGTGGGAGGCTTAGTGCGTAACAGACAAGGACAAGAGAGGCACACAGGACGAGCGCTAGCGCTCGTCCTGTGTGCCTCTCTTGTCCTTGTCTGTTCCGCGCTAAGCCTCCCACTTATCATGTATTACCAACTAGCCCAGAACTCTACTTTGCTCAAGTCAGACAAATTTTTATGGTAAACATCTTCCGGCCGACCAGAAAGCTATTGTATCCGTTATGCTGCTGATAATCGATCGTTATATATGGCTTATTTTGGCCTAGGGGCAACGGGAAATACTGATAAAACCCAAGAATTTGATCATTATAAGCTATATATCCTTATATCTGGTATTGTTTTAAGTCGGCTACACTGTATAAAAATTTAATAAAAAGCAAAGATGTTGGACCATAAGGAATCTTCGATGGTGGAGTGTAAAGTGTGGGTAAGCTTGCGACCTTTAACACAAGTCTATTAGTGGGCACCTGGGCATGCTCTTAGGAAAATGTAATTGCAGGACCTCTTTGACAGGACACACGCACAGCTCTGACATGCAAGCAGACTCCTGCTACAAGTGACTGCAGAAAACAATCATAATTTGAGGCTACATTGTGAACACTTGGCCTACTATCTTTCTCACCTGAGAAAACTGCATTTCTTCTTCATAACAGGCATTGTGGGAAAGCAGTAGCATGGTACTACGGCATTAACCATCATGCAACAGCAGTGCCTACTTATTCATAACATCGGTGCTCTTCAGCATTGCTGCAGTTAGGAAACTATTTTTTTGTCCAATGCCTCTCTGAGTCTGTATGCATTACTGTATTTACTCGCATAATGCTTGCACTCTTATTTTTCCACGGAATATCGGTGTGAAGTTAAGGAGTGCGGTAATTATGCGGGGAAAATTTTCAAGCAAGTGTTTTGGAGCACTAAAAGCAAATTTAAATTGGTGTGGATCAGGAATCTTAGGCCAGCTATTGTAAATATAACCAAAACATTACTTTCAAGCATAACTTACCTTTGTTATAAAAGTACAGGGCCACCAAAAGCAGGAATTGCTAAAGCACTTTATTTACCGCACGCAGCCTTACCATCACTCCCTGTGTTTCATGGTATAATGTTCACAGCAGACCATACAGTTCTCCTATTGATCAAAGTCTTGATACGAGCCTGTGTCGACATTAAAACCGCTGCACTCTACTCCACATTCAGCTTCAGTTTCTGATGACTCGTCGTCCCACACCAGGTGGTCTTCAGTCGTGTCCAAAGTGTTCGAAATTCCTGTTGTTTTTTTTTTAAGCTTGTGATGACCCCGTTTGCGGCAATCATGCCCCAATGCCTTCAATATCCAACTGCACAGCAGTTCCACAGACGGTCTTCTGATTTTTCTGCCCAGCATCATAGAACGTTTGCCTTTGGTCATCCATTCAGCGTACAGCCTCCAAATGTTATTGTTAACTGGCTTGTTTAAAGATATGCCAAGAGGCTACAGCATTGACTTGAGGCCACCTGGAATAACAGCCTGGACCATGCGTAGTTCTTTCAGCTTGGCCCGAACAGTTTTAGAGGTGACCATGAAAGCTGTCCACGACAAGGAGCGGCAGAAAGAAGCACTCCTGGTCGCCGTCCCCACAGTCTTGATCCAGGTTGATCATTAGATCCACAGTCATCCACCCTATTTCTTGCACCCGTGCGTGCACACCAGGGGGAGCTTACCTTTTGAGAGGGTCTTGCGCTTAAAAATTACATAAGGTGGCAGCTTCCGGCCATTCACCGTTACGCCTATCATAACCATGCACCTCTGCTTTTTGGCACCTGTCATCCTGATGCTCTCCTGTTCTGCCTCCTAGCATGTCAAAATTAAGCGGAGTTTGGTTCGCGTTGCCTATCTGAGAGCAAGAAGTTTTTCTCCTGTCAAATTCCTAATGAATTTATGAAAGTCAACGACTTTATCTTCATTGCGGAGCATTAACCGCGTGGCCCACCCGTTACTAGCCCAGAAATCCTTGCACTGGGATGTGTTCCTTCCTTGCGATTATGCGTACTTGGTTCCTTATCAGTTCTGTTGACACGGCGTAGTCATTCGCCCATAGGGCCTTGATGTACCCAAGGATGTACTCTAAGAGTGGCGTTTCAAAGCCGGGAAACTTTCCCCTCTTTAGACCACGGAAGGCCTGGCGCGTCTTGTTGGTCATCTTCAGCTTCTCATGCTGCCATCTCCTGTAACGTACGCAGAACTCATTGATGCTGAAGTGCCTGCTGGTAGCGGAGTTGCTATCGCAGTGTGGCACCAAGAACACGGTAGACGGTGGAACAAAACAGGTAACACGGATGGAACGAAGGAGTAATGACAATGAGGGTCAGAGATACCTCACAAAATGTCGGAACTAAGACTACACAGCGAGCATAACCTATAGTGATAATGACATGCCTGAGCACGCTATCACTGCCTGGTAGTGCATGCACACAACTAGGCTAGCTAGTTTCATTAGCACTCCAATGATGGCACTTGCTACTAGGCTCTCGCGGCAGTAATAATTGTGGTGGTGCAATCATTATGCGATAAAAAAAATTCTAATTTCTGATAGCCAATGTGGGAGGTGCAAGCATTATGCGAGTAAATACTGTATATGACATCGATTCGCTTTGTTCAAAGAAATGCTAGTCCCGAGTAAACTTGTCTAAGTGTCCACTTCATGCTACAGCCGTACGGAATAAAAGGGATGAGAAAATTTCTGTTATTAGCAGTTAGTTGTATAACCTCAAGTAATATGTGATTAAGTTGGCCCAGAATTCCTAGGTATATCACAGTGGTTTCTTAACCAAATGGCTGAACTAATAAAACTGAAGTGGCGTAGACCAAAGGATAAAAGGACATTTTGACTCCCACAAAAGAGCATGGTACACCTAGAAATCTTCAGTGGGAATGAAGGCATTTCTTCAACTTCAGTGTGAACAGCACTTTCATTTCAGAGCAAAAACATCATTTCATTCATCTTTTTTGGTTGATGGCGCTTCATTTTTTGCCATGCACCATCTTGACCAAATGGGCTTCAGTCAAACACTTAATTTTAAGCATGTCTATGCTGCATTGTTTGTTTAACGTGTATGACGTGAGGTTATGCTCTTCAGGATAATACATAGCACAATCTTGCTTTCTTTATCACTTACATTTTTGAAAGTAGAGATTCTTGCAAAATTTTATTTATGTGCTTTTGCAAAGTCAGAAAATGTGAGCCAAGTCGAAGCATATTACTTTTGTCTGGCATAATTTAGTTGCCTTTCTCCAGTAGCTCTTATTCCCATATGTCAGTTCATTTGATACTGTTTGTGCTTTGTGCTTTAATTAGGCCTGAAGAGGTTTCTTCTGTTACCTATCCTGCGAAGAGAGGCCAACTGTTGGTCGCTACATGTAGCATAAGGGTAAGAGGGGGGGATTCCAAGGGAAAACAAGCGTAGCAGGGGGTGACAGAAAGTAGGTGGACGGATCAGATTAAAAAGTTTGTGGGGGTCAAGTGGATGCAGCTAGCACATGACTGGGCTAACTGGAAGAATGTGGGCGGGACCTTTATCCTGCAGAGGTATGATCTGGCTGATGATAATGGTGATGGTTATGAGGATGATCTATTCTACCTGAATATTGATGACTTTTCTTCTTTCTTTTTACTCTTTTACAGGCTTTAGTGTACAAGGATATGGCAAAAAAAATTATCCAGAAGCTGACTGTCTGAGCATGTCTTTGTATGCACTATGCAGTGCTTTGATAGTTCTAACCATCTATGGGGCCACAAGTACAAATTTGTTCCTAATATTCCTACTTTTGAAAATTAAGCCATGCGAATTTCTATAAAATAGCGAGTGGTTTTGTATATGTGCTGTTTGAGCTGAGATAACCTGGAATTTTTAAAAATCTACTTTTTGAGCTATAGAAATGGCTTCTGCAGCATCATAATGCTAGTGTTGGTGGCCATTGCAAAGCTGGTTAATCATGTTAACTAGTAAACTAACTAATTTTTAGTGGTAACATTTTGAATGTTAAATTCTGAACCTCCTGATTGCAATGAAAGGTTTATATAGTAGGATCCTACAACTTAAAGAAAAAAAAAAAACGCTTCCTAACAGGGTCATGGGCCTGCAACATCTTATAATATTAGTACTCTGTTGACTAGTCACAACAGTAATTGAAATCAGCCCATTTTGATAGGAATTCTTGAGCTTGTACCTAATTTTGTCTTGTGATTAGCTTCTTGCTTAGGTGAGAAGAAAACACTTTTGCAGAACTACTTTTTTTTGTTGTGGAAGAACCTTAGGGGTAGACCTGAATATGAGTGGAGCTTTATTGCAGGAGCTTTACTTTTTTATGATTGTAGCTGGCCGTCAGTAACAGCCATATCACTTTTTAGAATTTAAAAAAATGCGGTTATCTTTAGCACTGCGCCTCAGCAAATTTTGCACTTGCTTTTTGAAAAGTGTGCTCAAAACAACGTTCACCATTATAGTATTACTCCATGGTGCATGTATTCACAGTCTTATTCTCCACACCACCTGGTATGGAAGGAGCATAGCTGCTGAGGCTAAACTTTGCCAGGATAGCCAGAACCAACATTTGCAGGCAGTTTGTATAGGCTGGTGCTCTTCCGAGCTCCCAGGGCTTCCCTCTATGGCCTGCATACGTCTGCAGGGTGCTACTTAAACTGAGTTATGTAAATTTTTTGTTCTTGTTTCTTTTCATGTCATGTTGTGTTCCGGCTGTGCTAACTAAGCTTAATACTGTTGCACAGACAAATATACAGAGCAACACAAATCTCATTGTTATGCTGGTAACTTTAGGCAGAGACAGCCTTATACCGTCCACATTCAGTGATGGGGAGAGGAGAATTGCTGCACGCTAAAAATTATTCTAGTGACTTGTGATTGGGCATGTTGTCCAGCCTCTGTCTTGCCCACCCAGGGATAGCAGTGGTGCTTTCCAGAGCAGTCTGCTTCAGCCCACACGAGAGAGAGAGAAGGTAACGTGACACATGGCCCACGGAGTGGCATGTAGTCGCGGGCATTTCATTTTGTGCTTTTTTGAAAAGGGCATGCGATGGCCAAAATCTCCTCTGATAGCAGCGAGGGTGTAATCACGTTTCAAAAAATCCTAAAATATGATGTTTATTACTAAAAGCCAGTTACACACCTTTCATTGCGATCAGGTGCCCAGCGGTAACAGTTAAAAAGTTTAATATCTAATTAGTTATGCAGCTTACTAGCTAACATGATTTACTTGTTTCTCGGTATCTGCCATCATTAGTATTGCAATGCTGCAAAAGCTGTTTTTATAGCTTTGAAACCTGGTTTTCGAAAATTCTGGCTCACCTTTACTGAAGCAGCCCATATCTGCTTTTTTTGTGCTGTTGGTATTGCTTAGCCAAGTGCATGTCAAATGTAAAGACAGTCATCAGAAAAGTGACCAAATAACTGAATGCTAAAATCAAGAAAAGGCCACGTCTTTGGTTTTATTCTCTTCAGTGTGCATTTCGGTGCTCTGTGAATATACTCTCATATTAGGCAAATGTATTATATGTGCTCATTATGATGGACTGTCAGATAAGGTTAGTTTTGATGGCTGAATATGCTGTGCATTATGAATATGCAATGTACAATTGCTGGCAATTAACGGAGTTATGCAGTAAGGTCAGGTAATATGAACAAGCTTGTGCGAGACATGTTATGATCTAATGCCAGCCTGGCCCAAAAGTAAAGTTTGAGTAAAGAGCATGGCTTATTTTTCAAAAGAGCATGTGAACTTGGTTTCACACGCAGCATGTAAACTACATATTTGCATTTATACAATATCACAATAAGCATTATTATGGTGCTGAAGATGGCATTAGCTGCTAGAATACTCCATTTCCTTGCATTGCACTCAAATGCTACCTTGTAGGTTTTTGAAGCATGCACGAAAATGAAAAGAATTCTAGAGGCAATTTATAAAATAAATATTTGTGCTCTGTCTTGTATTAATGGACTAGTTCCTTTATTTGTTCTGTTGTGAGTTAAAGCATGAGTATTAAAAGAGCTCTGCCAGTGCCATTGAAGCAACGGTCTTTTTTTTTCGCCTGCTTTTGGCAAACGTTTCGAAATCATGTGCCAGTTGGCGCAAAATAAACGTGGTCATGTGCCTTTTTTAACCTTCTTTAATTCTGCCTTGTGGAGATCAGGCATTTTGAGCTTGAAGCACTTATTCAACAAGCTCCGCAGGATGAGACGGCTCTAGAGTTATTTTTTTGTATTGAACAGCGTACTGGAGGTATCGCTATGAAAAGCATTAAATTGCATTGTCTGCTAGAGTACAAACTATTTCTTTGCACTTGTGATAAAGAATTCTATTGCTTTGTGTTTCTTGCTGGAAAAAAGTTCAGTACTTCTTGCCTATGGTTCAGCTTTGGCATTCAGAGAAACAGAGTTGATATGAAGTCCATTTTTGCAATGCAGATTTAGATAACATACTTGCAATTTTGATGAACTATAAGCAGCACCATTATTGAACCAAGATGGCAGCCATAAGAAAGACTTCATAATTATCCTGGACGGGATAAAAGTTCTCTTGATTGCACGATTGAATCGCATTGTTTCATTGAGGGTGAGTGCCTAGATTTAGGTAAACACTTGTATTAGTCAGTGTAAAGCCAGAATGAGTGATGAAGTGGACATCATTGACCTGTGTCTGCAAATGTTCACCGTGCAAGTGGAACCACACAACATCATCGCTCTTTCCCATGAATTTTTTAGTGATGTCAAGATCAGTGCCACAGCTTTGCGAAGTAATTGCAGGACACCAAATGTTAATATGGTCACTATGGCTTTGCTTTAATCAGTCATCCGCTTGGATTCTAATCCAGCAAGCTGTACCACCATACCATTTACATGTGGCCATCACTTCACTCAAGCATTTTATGTTGCATTTGTGCAATGTGCTCGTTCCCTGTATTTATTTCTGCACACCTTGGCTTCAGCACAAGCAATGGTTGTGAAACCCAGCACCTGATGTAAAGTTTCACTTCATTTGCTCTGCATAGGATAGCCAAACCACTGAAAAAAAAAAAAAAAAGCCTGCTGAAGCCGACACATTGCACTGTCAAGTGATACCATCGAGCCGGGGCGTGCCCTTGGAGGCTCGACGGTATGTGTGGTAGACACGAGTGCCAGTTTCTGCTTTCACCTGCCGAAATTGTAATTCCTTGGCATGAGATGTATAGAGCATCATTTGCCGATAGGTTTTAGCAGTTAAACCTTGCTATTATGTTAACTTGAGCTGCCTCATTACTTTCTTGCGCTTTCTCAAATGCGCTCATCTCTCCCCATTTGAGTTTCTTCACATTGATGTTTTACTCTGTAAACTGTGAGACACAAGTGCTTAATATAATCCAGCACCAATGCGAAAGTATTAAATGCAGAGAGGAGAGGGAAAACATGCTGATGCTTTTGTTGCAGTCATGACGAGATGCAATTTTGTCAGCGTTGTGGCTGTACCATGACCACCGTTAAAAGGACCAGCTGCAATCACCCTTGTTTACATAAAAGGGAACAAAACTATAATGACATTAAATCAAAGTTCTGCTGGTAACGGAACACATTACCATCGATGCTGTTACTGGCTTGCCTGTCTACAGTCACTACAATTTCTGCCCCCGAAGTTTCCTACTCTTGGGGCTGGTGGCAGTGGGAAAATAATGGGATGGTACCTTTTGGGTTTTTCATATCTTGACATATAAGAAAGGCGTGCTGCAGTGCTTTCAAGCTTTTCGTTTGCTCCAGTTCTCCAGAGACGATATTCGATTGTGCCTGCTATGCAGCATCAACAGTACACAGTGCGAATCTGCTGGGCGAGTTCTCTGTCGACAGGATCGCAGCGCGACAGTAGTCTGGCGTTAAGGGTTGAAAGTCGCTGGTACTTTTATGCAGAAATTATTCATTAATTAAAAACACTAGGTCATGAAGTAAGGACATAGAGTAAGAAAAAGACAGGCAATTAATCATGACGCACCAACTAGCCCAGCTTTCTGCCTTGGCTGCAAAAATTAAGACGAAATCCGAGTGCACTGGCAAAGCCTTTGCAAAGGAGTAAACAAACAGTTCCGAGCTCTGCTGATCCTTGTTAGAGTAGTTTGTGGTTCCAGCACAGCATGGCTTTAGTTTTGTGAAAATTGCCAATTGCTGTGAGCTAGAAAGCATTAGAAACTATGAAAAGGGGGAAAGCAGCTGGACAGGATCAGATAACTGTAGATTTGTTGAAGGACGGGGGGGATATAGTGCTAGAAAAACTGGCCACCCTGTATACGCAGTGCCTGGTGTCATAGACGATACCGGAACCATGGAAGAATGCAAACATTATCCTTATTCATAAGAAAGGGGATGCTAAGGACCTTAAAATTACAGACCAGTCAGCTTACTGTCTGTTACGTATAAGGTATTTAATAAGGTAATCAGTAATAAAATCGGGACAACCTTAGACTGCAATCAAGCAAGGGATCAAGCAGGTTTTCGGAAACGGTACTCTACTATCGATCATATCCATCCCATCAACCAGGTGATAGAAAAATGCTCGGAATATAACTAGCCCTTATACATAGCATTCATTGATTATGAAAAAGCATTTGACTCAGTAGAAACCTCGGCGGTGATGCAGGCATTGCGAAATCAGGGGGTAAACGAGCCGTATGTGAAAGTGCTGGAAGATATATATAGTGGCTGCACAGCAATCATAGTTCTGCATAAAGAAAATAACAAAATTCCCATAAAGAAAGGTGTTAGGCAAGGAGACACGATCTCCCCAGTACTATTCACAGCTTGCTTAGAGGAAGTATTTAGAGACTTGGAATGGGAGCAGTTAGGGATAAGGGTAGATGGAGAATACCTCAGTAATCTGCGATTTGCTGATGACATTGCCTTGCTAAGCAACTCGGGGAATGAACTGCAAATAATGATTGATGACCTAGACAGGAAAAGTAGAAAGGCAGGCTTGAAAATCAGTATGCAGAAGACTAAGGTAATGTTCAACAGCCTCTGGAAGGAACAGCAGTTTACGTTAGGTAGCGAAGCACTGGAAGTAGTAGGCGAATATGTCTACTTAGGACAGGTAGTAACCACAGATGAACCGTGAAAAGGAAATAACAAGAAGCATAAGACTGGGATGGAGCGCATTTGGCAAGCGCTCGCAGATTATGACTAGCAGCTTACCGGTATCGGTCAAGAGGAAAGTATACAACAGTTGCACCTTACCTGTACTCACCTATGGGGCTGAAAAGTGGAGGCGAACCAAGAGGGTTCTACTTAAGTTGAGGACAACACGGAGGGCTATGGAACGAAAAATGGTAGGGGTAACATTAAGAGATAGGAAGCATGCAGATTGGGTCAGAGAAATAACTCAAGTTACTGACATTCTAGTGGAAATCAAGAAGAAGAAATGGGCATGGGCAGGACACGTAGTGCGAAGAGAGGATAACCGATGGTCGCTTAGGGTAACAAACTGGATTCCAAGGGAAGGAAAGCGTAGCAGGGGGCGGCAGAAAGTTAGGTGGGCGGATGAGGTCCGCAGGGATCAAGTGGATGCAGCTAGCACAGAACCGTGGTTAATTGGAGAAATATGGGAGAGGCCTTCGCCCTGCTGTGGGTATAGTCAGGCTGATGATGATGATTATTATTTCGTTGACTGTATCTAAGCATTATGTTCCATGAATAGAGACTGATTTGGTGATTGAAACTGAAGTGAAGGGAAATAATGAAATGAATAAAATGAATGAATAAATAAAAGTTGCTAAATTGGAAATGCTTGTGCTGGAACACTCATACGTCATTCTGTATATTTTATATTGGTGTTACTGTTACTCAAGCAGATGCATGTTAGCATCCCAAAATGCCCTGCAGTAAGAACCATTCCCATTTTCCTGCATGCAATCTGAGATATGTTTACACTTGCTTATTTTTATAGTAATATGGAGAAATTTCAGTATACTTTAGTGCTGGTTTCGCAAATCTCGGACGCTTGGTTAATTTTAAACGGTCTAAACTTTGTGGTGGCTCTTGGCGTGTCATATGGCAGTTTGATCTACCATGTTTGCCTCGAAGATGATATTGTCACGTGGTGGTGACCAGGGTCGATGACTCAAACGAAGAGTCTGTGATTGCACTGAAGAAACTCTATTGGGCTGACTTGTGCCCGCAAAAGATCAACTAAGCAGCTCGGCGGCGGCGATAGCAACAAACGTGTTCGTCGATCGTTGAACAAAGAATGCCCGTCGCACTCGTCAACGCTCAATGGAAAGGCTGCTCAGAACAATCTAGATAATGTCGCAAACTGCTACCAGGCCAAGCTGGAACATTGTAGAAAGACACACGAGTGGCCGGAATCTTCGAGACAGATTTCGTTGCGTCTTGCGCTACAACGGAACTGATAAAGGTGCGACTCGCGACATCGAGCATTAACAAACGAAGAAGACAGAACTGATACGCGATCCAGAATCAGAGTGCTAAGGCCGTATGCCGGCGGCTGTTAAAAAACAACAAATACAGTTTTGAAGGTTTCGCGGCATTACTCCCCCCTCAAAAAAAAAACATAGCCTCGATGTTCCAAAACAAAGCAACTTAAATATAAACAATGCAAAGTTTAAACACCACAGATTCTTTAACACGCGTAATATGGCTTCAATCGTACAACATGTACAATTTCTGGGCGTTCGCGTCGCCGTTGTGATGCTGACGTTCCGTCGGGAATGACTTCATAGTCTAGTGGTCCGACGTGGCGAATGATTTTGTACGGCCCAAAGTATCGACGCAACAACTTTTCACTTAATCCGCGACGGCGAATTGGTGTCCAAACCCACACTTGGTCTCCTGGATTGTACTCTGCGTGGCGTCGTCGTAAGTTGTATCGTCGGCTGTCAGTGCGCTGTGCGAGTCGTCGGGATCCTCTGCATATGCTGCAGGTAGGCTGGGTAGGCGGCGACGTCAAGGTTGCCCTCGTTGGTTACGTGCGGCAGCATTGCGTCAAGCGTCGTCGTGGGCTCCCTGCCGTACACAAGCTTGAACGGGGTCGCTCTGGTCGTCTCCTGGTCTGCCGTGGCGATGATCACGTACGGCAAGATGGCGTCTCAGGTCTTGTGTTCAGCGTCGACGTTCATGTCCGCAATCTTTTTGTTCAGGCGCTACCCTCTTTACACGGGCAGAGTTAACCACGGTTAGCGTAACTGCGGTTACGCGAAACCGTGGTTAGCCCATTTACACGGCAGACCAAACCACAGTTACACCCCTAACCGTGGTTATCGCAAACCGAGTTTGGCGACCTCGGTTTGCGTCGTTAACCGAGGTTATGGCGGCGTCTGTTGACGGAGGCTACTCGTCGGCACTCGAGTGCGAAGTGTACGAGCGTGTCTGCTTCAGCAGTGTACTCGTTTGCCCGTATTGAATATCTGGTGTCTACTGTGCCGCCCGGCGTCTTCGGTTACGGCCTACAGCCAAGCGTTTGCGTACTTAAACTCCGTCCTGTGTTTGCAGTATCGTTTGTGCGGCTTGTTGCTGAGCGCGGAACGTCAAAAAATGCGCAGTCTTAGCTTTATAATGAAAGTGCACAAGTTCGCAACGCTTGCAGCGCGGGATGCTGCGAGCCGGCGGAGGTACGTTACACTTACCGCGGCGGTGTAGCGAGCGAGCGCGGCGAACTACGGCGGGGTGCGTAACCCCCTAGTCGTCGATAGGCCTAAATTATTTCTCTTCGAAGCCGCGGCGAT
Organism: Amblyomma maculatum; assembly: GCF_055883805.1. Lineage (NCBI taxonomy): Eukaryota > Metazoa > Arthropoda > Arachnida > Ixodida > Ixodidae > Amblyomma > Amblyomma maculatum. Next base: position 117,053,413 of record NC_139344.1, read on the forward strand.
CGGCGCTTTGGAACTGATCAACGCTGTCGAAATGGTGTACTCATGAAACATCTTTATTGTGAATCCTATTCTGCTGCCGTAAAATAACGATATGATAAACTTTGGCGATACATTAATCGCAGAGCTAGTATAAGCAGAACGGTGAGCCGCAATGTACCGGCGGCAGCTGTCGTGAACAGAAACTTGATAGTATCGCGGTTATCGGTCTTGCCAGCAATTTTCCGCTGGTCAGTGATCAGGAGTGATTCAATCCTGATGTTCGTCTCAGTATTCCAGATGCCAATAAATCTAGCACGCTTTGTTTCTGACGTCGGCGCTAGCGAACCGCCGTGTCGTTCGCGTATGGTCTGCGGGAGGAGGGGCCAACGCGGCGATGTTTACGATGGTCGATGAGGTGCTGCCATCGTGCGGGGCTTCCCCGCGTTGTTGACGCCTTCCGGACGGCACTTTGAAAACTACATTATAAATAAAATGTTTGTAAATGCTGCTTCGTTCCGCAGATCACCGCGTCGCTTCGGCTGTACTTTATGGGCAATGGCGGCTGTAACCGAGATTGGCGGCGAGCTGTGTAAGCACGGCTAACCACGATTGGCGGTTAACCGTGCTCGGTTAAGCGTAACCGTGGTTAAGCCGGCCGTGTAAAGAGGGTTAGGCCATTGGTCTGGGGATGGTACGCAGTTGTTCGTCAATGGCTTGTATGACTGTATTCCAGGATGGCTTGCGTCAATGCTGCCGTAAACGCCGTTCCCCTGTCCGTGATGAGCACTTCTGGGCGCCGTGTCGCAAAAGAATTTGTTCGACAAAAAATTTGGCGACTTCTGCCGCGGTACCATTTGGTAGTGCTTTTGCTTCAGTGTAACGGGTAAGGTAGTCAGTGGTCACGATGATCCACTTGTTACCCATAGACGAAGCTGTAAAGGGGCCGATGAGATCCATCCCAATTTGTTGAAAGGGCAGGTCTGGGGGCGGAATCGGGTTTAGTAGTCCTGCTGGTCTGATGGGTGGCGTCTTGCGTCGTTGGCACATCACGACATGTCTTCACGTAGTGGGCAACTTCGGCAGGCAGTCGCGGCCAGTAGTACTTCTGGATTCGACGCAACGTGCGTGCAAATCCGAGATGGCCTGCTGTGGGCTCATCATGCAACGCCTGCAAATTTCCTGCCGGAGGTTTTTAGGCACTACAAGAAGTTGCGCAGTCCTGATGGGTGCGAAGTTCTTCACGAGGAGGCCATTGCTTAAAGGCCCACTGTCCACCCTCCGGTCGAAAATATTTTCTTCCCCGTTGACTGTGAGAATTCACCCCTAGAACGCAAGGCCGCAAAATGCTTTTGAAAAGAGAAACTAATAACGCAGTTACAGCCACCGCAATCACCCGATTTTGTCATGCTTCTCTCCTTCCGTTCCCTCGCAAAGATCTTTCACTCTCCTGCCCGAGGTCGTCTAGCCTCCGCAAGACAAATTCCCCTTCCTCCGCGTTTGGCGGGAGGTGGGGCGTGGCACTCCGCGAGCGCAAAAAAAAAAAAAGAAAAAGAAAAAAAAAACCGGCCGAGGGAGCGCGCGCCGCTGGATTCAGTCTGGCCGTGGCGAGGGAAAAGCGCGCAGCGAGCGGTAGACACCCATCCTTCTCTTTTCAGTCAGCGAGACGGACCAATGGACGTCGTTCACGGTACGTACGTCGTTACTGTGGCCCGTCGGGCCAGCGAAGGAAACTGGGAAGCTGGCTTCGCAAAGGAGAGCATGAGAGCTTTGAATTGTATTTTCGATGCTTTGCGGCGCGCGTGTCACTGTAGTATTTTGCACAGACAATCTCCGGTACCTGATCGAAACACTGGGCTCCTTTGCTTAAAATGGCCTTCCCTGGACAGTGGCCCTTTAACGCGAACGAAGATTAATGTCGCCTGGACACACCAGGAGGGGAAGCAGTCTTTCCTTCTAGGTAATCGGCTAGCGCTTTCAGCTCAGGGTCTGATTGCTGTTGTTCTGCGAGACTGCTGGCACTTACCGGTCCCAAAAAGGCGTCGTCGTCATCGTCCTTCGGGGGAGCGTCGACGGGAGCGCGTGATAAGCAGTCTGCGTCGGAATGCTTCCGGCCCGACTTATAGACTACAGTCAAGTCGAATTCTTGAAGTCGTAGGCTCCATCTGGCAAGGCGGCCGGAGGGATCTTTCAAATTAGCCAGCCAGCAGAGCGCGTGATGGTCGCTTACCACCTTGAATGGTCGGCCGTATAGGTATGGACGAAACTTAGAAGTAGCCCAGATGATCGCGAGGCACTCCTTCTCGGTCGTGACTTCGGCTTTTGTGAGGGACCTGCTAGCGTAGGTGATTACTTGCTCCTGTCCGGCACTCTTCTGAACGAGAACGGCTCCTAGGCCCACACTGCTCGCGTCGGTGTGAATTTCGGTCTTGGCGTTTTCATCAAAGTGGCCAAGTGCAGGAGGGCACTGCAGGCGGCGCTTGAGTTCGTCAAAGGCTTCTCGATCCTTGCGGCGCTTCCCATTTAAAAGGTACGTCACCCTTTGTAAGCTGCGTCAACGGTTCGGCGATGCCGAAAAGGTTGTGACAAATCATCGATAATAAGCGCACAGCCCAAGGAATCGGCGCACAGCTTTTTTGTCGGCAGGCGGTGGGAATTGTGCGATTGCAGCTGTTTTCTCCTGGTCTGGGCGAACACCATCCTTGCTAACGATGTGACCTAGGAACCGCAGTTCTTTGTAGGCGAAGTGACACTTCTCTGCTTTTAGCGTTAGTCCCGATGACTTGATAGCTTCCAGCACTGTCTGCAGTCGTTTTAGGTGGTCTTCAAAGTTTGACGAGAAGACAACAACGTCGTCCAAATATACCAAACAAATTTGCTACTTCAAGCCTGCCAGGACTGTGTCCATTACTCGTTGAAATGTGGCTGGTGCGGAGCAGAGGCCAAATGGCATCACCTTGAACTGAGAAAGACCGTTCGGTGTGATGAATGCGGTCTTCTCGCGATCTCTTTCGTCGACCTCAATTTGCCAGTATCCGCTCTTCAGGTCCATCGATGAGAAGTACCTTGCATTGCAGAGCCGGTCGAGAGTGTCGTCGATGCGGGGAAGCGGATAGACATCCTTCTTAGTTATACTATTCAAGCGACGGTAAGCAACGCAGAAGCGAAGTGTGCCGTCTTTCTTCTTCACCAAAATGACTGGTGCCGCCCAGGGGCTCTTCGATGGCTGGATTACGTCATCACGTAGCATTTCCTCAACTTGATCGCGTATGACTTGGCGTTCTCGCGGCGATACACGATAGGGGCTTTGGCGCAGAGGTCGGGCGTGTTCGTCCGTTAAAATGCAGTGCTTGGCCAGTGGTGTTTGTCGTACCTTCGATGATGACGAGAAGCACTCCCAGTAGCTTCGACGAAGACTGAGAATCTGGTCTTTCCTGCTGTGGGTCAATGCCGGGTTGATGTCAAATGTGGGTTGACGGAATTTGTCTGCTGCGTCTTCCAGGGTTTGGTCGTGGAGGGCGAATACATCTTTGAGATCCGCTAATTCGTCGAGAAAAGCGGTCGTCGTGCCCTTGTTGAGATGCCGGTATTCTTCGTTGAAGTTTTTTACCAGCACCTGAGCTTGACCTCTCCGGAATTTCGCGATGCGTCTTGCGATGCCGACACCTCGTTCCAAGAGGAATTGGATATTTTCTTCGACGATGCCTTCAGCGGTTTCGATGTTTGCGCTACCTACGCAGACTGCGACGCTTGACCGGGCCGTTAATTCTCCATCGAGGACGTTTAGAGCGATGTGTTGTGTCGAAGTCGTCGTAGCAGGAATGGCTTTGTCTGCAGAGAGCTTGATGAGCTTGGATCGCAGGTCGATGATAGCCCTATGTTCATTTAGGAAGTCCATGCCTAAAATCACGTCGCGGGAGCACTGCTGCGAGACCACAAAGCTGGTGCGGTAAGTACGCCCATTTACGGTTATTCTTGCAGTACATCATCCCGATGGAGTGATCAGGTTGCCACCTGCGGTGCGAATCAGCGGGCCATCCCAAGTGGTTGCAACTTTCCTGAGATGGGAGGCTAACGGTTCACTGATGACAGAATAGTCAGCTCCGGTGTCTACAAGGGCAGTGACTCTGCGACCGTCGACATCAACTTCAAGGTCACTTGTTCGTGTCCTCGCATTGCACGTGGGCCTTGGTGTTCGATCTCGGCTCTGTCGTTTCTTCATGTCATGACCGGGGCATACCGTCTTTATACTTCGCTAGGCGGCGGTGCCGGCTTGCACTCTGGTCGTGTTGTCGTCGATGTCGTCGTGTGGAGCGGCGGTGAAATGGCTGTGTCGTCGTTAGTGGTCGTCGGCGGTGGAGGATGTTCGTCTTTTCGCCATTGAGCAACCTCACCTCCAAAGGTTGCTCTATTTATTTTCCCCTGTGCGGGCTTGGAGACCTTCCGCGTACACTCTCATCGTAGTTGCAGCCTGGCGACGCAAAGCGGGCCCTGTACGGTGATGGAGACCTGAACCGACGGCTTGGTGGCGCTATCTCACCGCTACGCAGATAGTTGTCGATTTCTTGCGGTCGTTCATCTGGACGTGGTCGTGGAGCGTTGACTGCAAATCTGCGGAGACCGATTCGTCGGTACGGGCAGTGGTGCAGAATGTGGCCGGTCTCGCCGCAGTGGAGGCATAATGACCGGTTGTTTGCTGTCCTCCAGGCGTCGCATTTCCTGGGGCTTGGGGGTCGTTGGTAGGCTTGGCGGGCGGGGGCCAAGGGGCAGCTTTCAGGAACAGGACGGTAGCGGCGACGGTTCGGAAAGTCATCACGTCGGGGCGCAGGGCGACGTAATGCAGCAGCGTAGTTCATCGCTGTTGCCTCTTGAGATGGAACACCCAGCGCCTGCTGGACTTCTGCACGACGACGTCCGCGAGCGTCGCCACTTGGGGTTGTTGCGATGGTGGCATCAATCGGCGGAGCTCCTCTCGCACGATCTCCCGGATGAGGTCCCGAAGGTTTTTTCCGCTTGCAGATGCTCTGGGGTAGTGGCTTGAGTAGTCCGGCTGAAGTGGTCGCTCGTAGTGGCGCATCCGGGTGTCCAACGTTTTCTCGATGGTAGACGTTTCCGTTTCAAATTCCGCCACGGGTTTTGGCGGATTTCAGACAAGACATGCAAAAAGCGACTATTTAACGCCTCGCATTAAAAATTTGACTCTCTCACCTTCGGTCATGTTAGGGTCGGCGCGGCGAAAGAGGCGCTTCATCTCCTAAACGTACGCCAGGACTGGCTCGTTAAGGAGTTGAACTCTTGATTTGAGGAGGGCCTGAACTCTTTCCTTTCAGATAGAACTTGCAAAGGCAGTCAAAAACGCTTCCTTGAAAATCTCCCCATCCTTCATAGCTTCTTTATGATTTTTGAGCCAAACTCAGGCATGTCCTTGAAGAACAAAGTAGAGTTGCCGGAGTTTCGCGGCGTCGTTCCAGCCGTTGAATTCTGCCACACGTTTGAAAAGGTCCATCCAGTCTTCCGCATCTTCACTGAGCAATCCTTGGAAGATGTGGGGCTCCCTGGGCTGCACGAAGACGACTGGTGCAGTTGACTGGGCCATTTCCAAAGTTGATGCCTTCCGGAGTCGAACGGGGTGAGGCAGCAGACCGTGTTCGGGTTGTAGCCCTCGAAGTCGGCGACTGGCTCCGTGACCTGCTGGCTGTTCCCCCAGGGCGACAGGAACAAGGCTAGAGTCTTCGCTAGATGTCACGTGATTGTGACAAGGTCGATGGCACTGAAGAAGCTCTTTACTGGGCTGACTTGCGCCCGCAAAAGAACTAAGCAACTCGGCGGCGGCGATAGCAACAAACGTGCTCGTCGATCCTCGAACAAAGAATGCCCGTCGCACTCGTCAACGCTCAATTTAAAGGCTGCTCGGAACAATCTAGATAACGTTGCAAACTGCTACCAGCCTAAGCTGGAACATTGTAGAAAGACACACGAGTGGCCGGAATCTTCGAGACAGATCTCGTTGCGTCTTGCGCTACAACGGAACTGATAAAGGTGCGACTCGCGACATCGAGCATTAACAAACAAAGAATGCAGAATTGATACCCGTGCAGGATCACAGTGATAAGCCCGCATGCCGGCGGCTGTTAAAAAACAACAAATACAGTTTTGAAGGTTTCGCGGCAATATGAATCTCCTGTAACCTACAAATGAGGTTGGTGAATGATGCAGTAAAGGAATTAGTTTCTTAATTGTTTCCTTATGTATTAAATGGCGATTGTTATACCCCCTCGGTTATCCTTGCCGAATAATAAATGTAACAAAGGTTTTACAAAATATGGTGTGCCCTAGCCCCATGAAATCTACTGAGGGCTGTTGAGAGTCGGCTATCTTTGTCTGCAGCATTTTTTTTTTTCATCTTCTAATGTGAACGATTATTGAGGAAAAATTGTCTCTCTATTTATTGGCTTGAGGAACAAAGTGACAATATAAAAGTTGTAGATCGCCTCAAAAGGCGACTATTTGCATTGTTTCCGTCAACCTACGATTTACGTAGCTTTAATGTACTTATTAGACTGAATCCATCGAATAATGCCCGCAAAATACAAAAACAACCACGTGGTAACGGGACGATTTCAACGCTCCCAGACGATCAGTCAAATAATGAAGTTGACTTTTCTCTGCTACGCTGCCCCGAACGGGGTTTCGCGTTATGCAGTGGTGACAAAATATGCATTCCCCCTCCCTCATAACGTAACGAGATTGGAGGAGGTTTCCCTTAGAAGGATAAGAGCTGGGGCGGCCCTTACCCCTTCGGTAACATGCCGATGGGAATCTCAAGTAGACATCGGACCAACCACATGTCCGAGGTGTTCCACACCAAGTGCAGAAGTGGATGTTCGCCACCTGCTATGGACTTGTGCAGTGACAAGGGCATCAAGGACATAGATTCTGCGCGAAGTGGGACTAACCACAACAAGGGAAGAGGACTTTTCTAAATGGCTCACCGACAACGATAAGAGCCTGCTCCGGTTCCTCACGGAAAATAATTTACACGAGTTTCTATAAAATGCCTTATGGCAAGCTTGCTTAAAGAAAAAAGAAGACAGGTATGCGCTAGCAGCGATTGTCGTAAGGTGTAAATGCGAGCGAACATGAGGATGGTATTTTTCTTCGCGGTGAAAGTGTACCGCAGCAAATTTGCCCAAGGCCGAGTTTTTTTTTTCTTGGGTAGCATTGAGCGTTCGAGCTTCATTCGATGAGTAGGACACATACCTAATAGGAATGGCATATTTACGCCACGCTACTTCAAAATGCGACGCGTCATCATGCACGGTGCGCCCGATAGTGACTGTTTAGGAGAGCTTCCTTCCGTGAAAAACAGCGTCCGCCCCCTTTCTATAGCGCGTAAACAGTTCTTGAAACCATCGCAAAACGCCAAACCCCGTCCGGGACAGCGTTGCAGAGGTAAACGTATTTCGTTGTTTGATCGGTCGTCTGGGAGCGCTGAAACTGCTGCCCCATCACGTGGTTGTTTTTGTGCGGACTTTTTTCTATATAATTTTTGTTGTCCTTTGAAGTTGCTTTTGCTGCAGTAGTATGCTTAGTGTGGCGGTGATAGATTTACAGGAAGGACGGGAACCGTCCACTCGAATTTTGCACTGTAATCCTCACCGTGGTAATCCTATAATCCCGGCAGTCTTGTCGTCATGCATTATGTTTTGGAGACTTCACAATGCGCTCGGCCTGTGATTTATGAGTGGCTTACAACATACGGCCACGGGCTTTCATATATGGATAATGGCTTACCTGTAATATATATATATATATATATATATATATATATATATATATATATATATATATATATATATATATATATATATATATATATATATGAAGGAAAGAAGCCAACAGTCGGCGAGGCCAAGGAAAGCGTTGGGGATGGTAATTCATGTCTTTTTTTTTTTATGTTTACTTGGATAATCACAGAAATTAGTAATGTAATCTGTTAAGGAGAAAGATAATTAGACACAAAGTAGAAGAAAAAACAACGTGCCGATGGTGGGATCCGAACCCACGACCTCCGAATAACGCGTCCGGTGCTCTTCCAACTGAGCTACATCGGCCGCTGTCCCCCCTGCTACTTTCTTGGGTATTTATGTTGTCTGTATACGAACCTTGAGAGTGTTCACCAGCGCCACCCTCAGCCATAGCGGCGGACGTGGGACGTCCTTTGTTACCGCCTGCGTCACGTAGAACGTGATCAAGAGCGAGGGCGAAAGCTGTGTTAGAACCCTCTTACGCTACCTATGGCTTCAAGACTGCCAGAACCGAGACCCCCGTAAGCTACAAGCAGATCAATCAAGGGGAAATGAGGGTGCTCGTTATAATACATGAAGGAAAGAAGCCAACAGTCGGCGAGGCCAACAAAGGCGAGGCGGTAACAAAGGACGTCCCACGTCCGCCGCTATGGCTGAGGGTGGCGCTGGTGAACACTCTCAAGGTTCGTATACAGACAACATAAATACCCAAGAAAGTAGCAGGGGGGACAGCGGCCGATGTAGCTCAGTTGGAAGAGCACCGGACGCGTTATTCGGAGGTCGTGGGTTCGGATCCCACCATCGGCACGTTGTTTTTTCTTCTACTTTGTGTCTAATTATCTTTCTCCTTAACAGATTACATTACTAATTTCTGTGATTATCCAAGTAAACATAAAAAAAAAAAGACATGAATTACCATCCCCAACGCTTTCCTTGGCCTCGCCGACTGTTGGCTTCTTTCCTTCATGTATTATAACGAGCACCCTCATTTCCCCTTGATTGATCTGCTTGTAGCTTACGGGGGTCTCGGTTCTGGCAGTCTTGAAGCCATAGGTAGCGTAAGAGGGTTCTAGCACAGCTTTCGCCCTCGCTCTTGATCACGTTCTACGTGACGCAGGCGGTAACAAAGGACGTCCCACGTCCGCCGCTATGGCTGAGGGTGGCGCTGGTGAACACTCTCAAGGTTCGTATACAGACAACATAAATACCCAAGAAAGTAGCAGGGGGGACAGCGGCCGATGTAGCTCAGTTGGAAGAGCACCGGACGCGTTATTCGGAGGTCGTGGGTTCGGATCCCACCATCGGCACGTTGTTTTTTCTTCTACTTTGTGTCTAATTATCTTTCTCCTTAACAGATTACATTACTAATTTCTGTGATTATCCAAGTAAACATAAAAAAAAAGACATGAATTACCATCCCCAACGCTTTCCTTGGCCTCGCCGACTGTTGGCTTCTTTCCTTCATGTATTATAACGAGCACCCTCATTTCCCCTTGATTGATCTGCTTGTAGCTTACGGGGGTCTCGGTTCTGGCAGTCTTGAAGCCATAGGTAGCGTAAGAGGGTTCTAGCACAGCTTTCGCCCTCGCTCTTGATCACGTTCTACGTGACGCAGGCGGTAACAAAGGACGTCCCACGTCCGCCGCTATGGCTGAGGGTGGCGCTGGTGAACACTCTCAAGGTTCGTATACAGACAACATAAATACCCAAGAAAGTAGCAGGGGGGACAGCGGCCGATGTAGCTCAGTTGGAAGAGCACCGGACGCGTTATTCGGAGGTCGTGGGTTCGGATCCCACCATCGGCACGTTGTTTTTTCTTCTACTTTGTGTCTAATTATCTTTCTCCTTAACAGATTACATTACTAATTTCTGTGATTATCCAAGTAAACATAAAAAAAAAAAGACATGAATTACCATCCCCAACGCTTTCCTTGGCCTCGCCGACTGTTGGCTTCTTTCCTTCATGTATTATAACGAGCACCCTCATTTCCCCTTGATATATATATATATATATATATATATATATATATACATACATACACATACCTCTGAAACGATACGTGGTTTGCGCCGACGTCGCATCCAACATCCCCGAGGGTATCAGTCGGCCATGCTGACGAATCATCGACTCTGGCTGCTCCATCGCCATCAGCTCCTGTCGTGTTAGATCGCGTCCACCCGTCACCAATCGTAGCGAGAGCTACAGGCAGAAGAAAAGGCTGAGATACGATCTTGTCTCACATTTCGAAGATCGTCAGACAAATGCACTCGAAGATCAGTACGAGCGTCCCTAGATGCTGAGTACAGATCTCGAGGCAGGTTGATTGTGGCATGCACACATAATTAGCGCCAACTTCGACCACGAAAATTATAATATGTACCTGTGTGCACAGCGAGCTCCTTCGTAACGGACAGACTTCTGGCGTGTAAACAAATGAACATGGCAAACACTTGCAGGCAGAGGCAAGCTGCAATGCTCAAGCATGTATCGCCTGTGCCTGCCATGCGGGTGCAATATTTGGGCAGAAAGCATACGTAAGTTAATTATATATTTTGCTCAAAATCCACGCTTTCAAGTTAGTGGTCGCCGAGCTTTTGCGAATGGTTTAACTGTGAAAAATAAAGACTGTCGTTTAGCAGCAGCCGCACAAACACGGATAAATTTGCCTCTTTTCCAAAATACACTTAAAGGGCAGCTGCATCACTTTTTAAAAAGAAAGAGTTCGGAATACAGATATACAGTTTACGACCCCCTGAACACGAATACGACGTTAAATTAAGTCATAAGTGACCGCAAACCACTTTTTAATCAGAAAAACGTGCACCAACGCAGTGGGGCGTTTTGAAAGTGGCGCTCTTGCCTGTGATTGGTCAAGCGCGCCGTGACGTCAATGACGGCGTGCCATTCAGTGGTAGCGGCGGTCCAAGCGATTGTGCATGCACGCACGTGCTTTTCTGTGGATGTATGCTGCTGAACATGCAACGATCACGCTGCTCAGGGGAATATGATACTGAGCCGTACTTGTTCGAACCAGCGGCGGCTTCGGAACAAGGTGACACTGGCGGCAGCGGCGACATGACGAGCGAGGAGACAGCGCTAACCTTCTCCCGCATGGGAAATTCACACTGGTACGTACCGCTGCGCTGCACTGCTGTATGCGCCTGTGATCCGCTCTCAATTGAACATATCTGCGTTACTCGTGCCCTAAATCTCCCGCCAGACTCGAACGAAGCAGTGTCACGTCAATGCGCTTGATGTGACGATTGTAAACAAATGAACTCATCCAGACGAGCCGTCGCCCCAGTTTTGTTGCGTGAATTTAGTCGTTTATGTGTCAGCAAGAGTAGCAAAAGTCATGCTCTCAGCTCCCGCAACCTCGAGTACGTATACATTTTATTCTGGCGGGATTTAGCAAATTAACGCGGGAGCGCGGTATCGACGAGAAGCCAGGCCGCTACCTTGCTGCGCGCGCGTAATCCCATTTAGAACACCGGTAAAAATACCGAAACGCTAGGACAGCTATCGGCAGTCACGCGCTGCCATGTCGCCAGTTTAGCACACTTCATTTAGCTGCGCTTAACATCGCGACTTCGACCACAGACATCATGCTGCCCCGATTTCTTTTCTTAATTGGGATAGTTGAATTTCCCAGGAGCTCTCCAAGAACCTGAAAATAAGAAAATGACCATAAGATATAAACATGACATAAGAAACTTAATTTAACAAAGCAGAGGCGAGTTTATGATGTGCGTTCTCCTTTATGACATAGGTTTCTGACTTCCATTTAAAAAAGTTCATGCTTGGCATGTGCAAGCAGAATTGGATCGCCAAGTGCAAAACGTACAGAGGTCCAAAACTGCTCGTTTTCCTGAACAAACCTTTTCATGAGCAAATAAGGGCTGCCTTTCCATTCGTCGATTCAGCAGTGTGATGACTCTTTCCGCATCGCACCGATAGTCTAATCATGAAAAAAAAAAAAAAAAAAAAAGTCCTACTCTCTGACAGTTTTCCAGCCGCGTCAGCAGGCGCCAATGCTGAATAGTTTTACTTTCACCTGTGCCTTCAACTGCCCGGCCACTCATCTGCCCCACAGAACAAAAACGTAAACAGAACAGAAGAGCAATATGATGTATTGGACCTCTTACCTCGAGTTTTCCTCTTTTTGCGAAAGCAGCTCTTGGCGGCGGAGAGGTGCTCTTGTGTGCGAAGACAGAAGGCACAGCACCGGTTTTCAATCGCGCAGATTTGATCGGTATCCCGGAAGATCGCATCAACGACAAGCTTTGGTGATAGCCACTGTCGCGAAAATGATCTGAGCAGATCACCGACGATTTTGTAGGCTTGAAATCCTTCCCCTTGACCGCGGCAACCCAAAGCGCCGATAGCTTGCGCTCATTTGGGATTTTATGAAACGCGACATCCTCTCGGCCGCCAGTGTTCGTGCAGCCATAGGCTGCGCAGAACCACGGCATGGTCGTTCTTTTCGTGAAGAACGGTGCAAGATGCACTGAAAAAGCTTGCGGTAACGTTCGCAAGAAGAAAACAAGCGCGAGACAAGAAAAAGGTTGCACTGCGTAGCCTGCAAGCGACAGGTGATGCACGGCCTGCTCGGGCAATAGAAGCGGAAGAGAGGTAGACGCCGTCCTTGACGTCACTACCGCCTGTCGTACTCCTGTCGTCTGCTACTGACATCCCCCCTCCAGCGCTGTGCACTGTGGAGAAGCCTGAACGGGGTAGCAACTTTAATCGATGATTGCGTCACTATTTCAAAAGCTAAAGCCAAAATATTTCGTATACTTAACATACAAACCCTGCAGATTCGACCCTCTGAAGCGCATCAAATTCTAAAACCGGTGCAGCTTCCCTTTAATGCACAGCTGCTAAAGTAGTGGCGGATGGAATGAGTCTCACTTCTGGGGAGATGCAAACGAAGATGCTTAGCGTGACCTCATACTACATGAATTTGTACACAATACAGCCGACGGAGGGTCTATGGGCATGTCGTTAAACATTTCGTTTGAGGTGCTCCGTAGTCTTGGTATATGGACGCCTACCTTTCAGCGTTGTTGAAACGCAGCCACCACTGGAGGTAACCTGGTTGTTTTTTAACTTGATGTAACTTGCGGTGGTTGGTATCCTGTAATGCCCGCTGAAAACGTGCTGAAATAGTTCTTTGAGCTCACCTCTTCGAGTAGAAGTACCTTAATTGCCGCCTTGTGGCGGCATCGCTGACAGGCCTCTAACAAATCCGCTCATGAAATAATTGTGCGCCCCCAATGAATTGAAGGTTTTTATTTTGGAGCGAAGCTCACCAGGGTGTCATTCGGTTTGGGTATTGTTTCGGCTCTGGAGACACAATCCGTTCCGGTTCGAACCGGTTCGGCCTTGCCCGAACCACCGAAGTGGTTGAAATTACTCCGTAGCCCTCCACTGCGGCTCCTCTCTCTCTTTCCACTTTCACTCCCACCTTCCTCCCTTCCCCTACGGCGCGGTTCAGGTGTCCAGATACTGCGCCTTTCCCTTCTTGTGCGCTATGCGTGACGTCACTCGTGCTCGACATGCCCCGGCTCACGTAAAGCGCGGTGTTGACTACCGCAGTGAAGCTTTTCGCTTCAAAACTCCCATGTAAAGGGTCATCCACTTCTCTGCTTTCAAATCAACATTGCGTCCGACGCAGGCGCATATCGATACAAAGCGATGCCAGCACAGAGGGAGCCGGGCGTGCTGCTTCACATAGCCTGCCACTTAGGTTTATTGCGCTGCCAGGTGGTATACAATGACGCTTTGAAAGCTGTGACCTTGTTATAGCTAGAAGTGGATGAGGCTGTACATAGCGCAGCGTCCGGTCCCGCACGCCATGGAAAATAATGAGCGTTATCTGTTTGCTGTTTTCGCACAGCAGATTACGCGGAAGCGTCGAGAATTACAAAGCTTCGAATGCTTACAACAACGTTCAGTCGAGTAAGTAGATGGTGATTTTTATCGCTCGTTAACAGAGCGCGCAAACGACGTACGAAGTATTCCGCTCAAAACATCATTGCACTCTCGGATGGGATGATTCTTCACACCGAGCCGTAAATGAGCGTTGTTGGTAAGCGCTAAGCCCCACGCTAGCGTCGAGCGGCTGTATGGTTAAAGGATTTTAGGTAAGCATGACAACAGTAGCAAGGACATTGCGCCTTAATTGGCACCGCACGGATTTGCTTATGCTTGCGTTATTCGTTGAAATCACACGCTGCGCGCATATTGTATCTGCTCTGTTCATGGACGGTTGTCGGCGTTAACGTTTGCTTTCATCATGGGCATTCGCGCTTTTAGCTTGCATTACAATTACAAGCGGCGGTGGTGATTCCGTATGGTTAGGGCGACCCAGTTCAGTCCCGGCCACCAGGCCGCATTTCAATAGGATAAACTCAGAATGCGGCGGTGTGTCACGCAGTACGTATAGTTGATGTAAACAGCCTCAAAGAGTCGATCTGAATCAGGTGCATGTCGCTCGGCGATGTTGAACCCCACAACTCGTATTCACAGTTATGAATTTTGAATACAACTGAAATCGCTCGGTGTAAACAAAATGCAGCTCCAATCGAGCAAATCAGTGGCTGTCAAAGTGCTGTGGCAATCTTTATGACGAAATGGATTAAAGTATAGAAGGTTCGCCATGCAGCATAACCACGGAGAAGTTAAAACACAGATCGCTCACGCAGATGCTCACGTACAGTTACCGAAACGAAAAAAAAAAAAAAAACGTGTTTATGGAATTGTTTACAAAAAAACGTGTTTATGGAATTGTTTACATAACTAAACACATCTATAAACCAACACCGTGTTTACAAACAAAGGGGGCGCTCGCGGCGTCGCAGCCGACTGGGGGTGAAAAATAGGGTTAGCGCCCATAGGAATACATAGAACCGAAATATTTCTAAGCAGTTTTCTCATTTCAAGGGGCACCTGTGATGTCGTTATTCGGTACAAAGCAACTATGAACATCCTAGAACAGATCGTCAAAATATGAAATCTCATTACCGAGGCGAAGTATTTTTAAAACACTGCGAAACATGTTGGGGTGCGAGTTGGGAGGGCGACCCGTAGAAATGCATGTAAACACAATTTACCGGAACATTTTTTTCATTTCGCAGGGCATCAGAAGTGGTGGCTGGTCGGTAAACGTTGACCAGCGCTTTGAAGAAGTGTGTGATAAAGTATGGTGCGTCATTACGGAGGCGGTCTACTTTTAAAACTCCCCGAATAACCTGCGCTATGAATCCAGACACCGCCAAAAGGCAAGCTGGGTGTAGCGAATCGCGCAGTTTTGCTTAGTCTGATATGCTGCCGCATAGGATAAATAAGCTTGATAATACTGTCACTCCAGTGATACGTGCTAGACATAATTACATTTAAAAAGCAGTTGTCAAACGCCATACGACAATATGAACCGAGCGGGATTCGCGCATTGCAGCAGACGACAGCGTAGCTGGCGATACCCAACGCGGCCGCCTCCAGCTCCGGAGCGTCTGCTAACGACAGCGGGTGGTGTACTGTCGTCTGCAACTGTGCGCGGTCAGTTTATCGTGCTGTGAGCGGTCGCGCAAGTCGTCAGACTTTCATTACTTGCAAGGGAATGTAGTGTGTCATGCAACATGACGTCGGGGTGTCGTACAAGACGTTCACACAAAAAAAATGAGAAGGGTTCAACGCTGCTGAACCGAGCAAAATGTTGCGGTAAGTTGTGTTTACATGTATTTCTATGGGTCGCCCTCTCAACTCGCACCCCGATACGTTTCGTGGTGTTTTAAAAATACGTCGCCTCGGTAATATTTCACACTTCCACGATCTATTCCAGGGCGTTCATGGTTGCTCTGTACCGAATAACGACATCACAGATGACCCGTGAAATTAGAAAACTGCTTTGGAATATTTCGCTTACATGTATTCCCATGGGAGCTAAGCCTATTTTTTACTTCCAGTCAGACCACGCTGGCGATAGAAGCGCCACCGCATCGTGCTTACGTCACAGATCGGTGTTGGTCTATACGTATGCGCCACCAATATTATACTGGCTGCCTCGTCTACATATATGTTACGTGCGCAGTCGCACCCGCACCAAAACTGTACCAAGATCCTATTACGCATCGTAAAGAAGTTCAAACTAGAGTTATTCGCGACCTTTGAGCAGGTATACCGCCCTGGCGTAAATGTAAATAAGCACCAGCTTAGCCGTGACAAAATGCTCACCGCATATTCGATGAGCCGGCGTCGGTATCCAGATTTCGCATTTCTCCGCGGCGGCCCACTGTTTACGGCGACCTTTGTTGGCAAGAAACCTGTGCAAGCTTACTAAACTTGCCTTTCTGTGCCCTTCAGCACATGTCACGGCGACGCAACTAGTCGACATGGTGCTGTTTTTTTCCAGCAGCAGCAAACCACCCTGCAGTCACGGTTGGCAAAGGCGGTTGAAATGTTTTGTCTACCGCGCGAAAGTGAGATTTAGCTTACCGTGATCCGCGATCCGCCACCGTGACCCGCTACCGTGCGTGGGCGGGGCGCACAAGCTGATTGGTCCCGACGCGGCAGGTCTATGTGCCGACATCCAGTATGTGGCGCCATCTATCGGCGTCAAGGGATCTGGGCATGCGTAGTGGAACGCGCAGTGGCGGATCCCGGTAGCGGATCGCGGATCACGGTAAGCAAAAACTCTCTAGACGACGACAGCGCTACCGCACCGCCGTGATGCCAGAGTGAAGGAGGTCGTACCACTCAGAGGTCATTTTCCTCTTCTCGCATGCAGCGCTGAAGGCCAAATTAGGCTTGGAAATGACCTCTACAGCGTGGTTGAGCTCTCCACGGAGAAAGTGTGACAGATACTGCGCTTTGCTTTCCTATAAACCATTCCGTTAGAGGAAGCCTCATTTGATCTTCAGCTTTGCGCTCTGTCACTTTCTCTGTGGACACGTGACTGCGCCGTAAGGGAGGGGAGGAAAGCGGAAGTGAAACCAGAAAGAGGTGCCGTAGTAGAAGGCTGCAGAGTGAATTCAACCAAATGGTTGACATCGCGCAGCACACGGACGGCTTTATTTCGCCTCCATCGAAACACAGCCGCCGGGGGTCAGGTTCGAACCCGGGTACTTCGGTTCAGTACTCGAGCGTCTCAATCACTGCGCACGCAGTGATTGAGGCGGGGCATGTGGCGGCCGGCATGTGGTCACACGTTAGGAGCGAAGCTGTACTTCTCCAAAATGGAAATAACCTAACGGGAGGCGCGCCGCCACCACTGCTGTGCGCTACGCAGTCACCTCCGCCGCAGCGCCGACCGTCGCTCCAAGTCACCCTGTGACACGCCATGCACAGAGGAGAAGGAGGGTAGCGGCATCCCAGTGGATGCGTGCACCCGCGCGGAGAGAAGGGTAGTTTCCCTAGAGAGCATGCGCGTGCCGCCGCGGAGAGCCAGTGCTGACCGAGTGCATGGAGTGGAAAAGCGCCTGCTGGCATCGCATCCGCCGGCCATGAAAGCGGGTTCTGCACATAACGCCGCTAAACTTCGATGCTTTCAACGGAACGCTGGTTGTGCTCGATGCAACGCTCGGTCGCCCACAGCTAAAACGTTCTCTCCATATTCGGTCCAGGACCATTGAAACACTGTCATCGGAGCTAGAAGCAAACCTGAGTCTCGGGTCTTACCTTCACGGTACCGCGTACCTTCACGGCTCCCTGTGGCTTCAGTCGTGACACTGGCGGAGGTGCGGGGTATCGATCCCCGTACCTCTCGACTTTGCCATCGCGCCGACCCGTCCATTAGTGAAGAGAAGGTGCGGCACGTGATGCACGGCGTCAAAGATCAGTTTTTTTCCGGCCTCGTGCGGAACCCGCCCACCATCGTCGCGACGTTTCTGGCTGAAGCTGTGATCATGGAGAAACTGCTACAGCAAAGATGCAGTCAGTATGCTCGGCCACTGAATTCCCTCTCCGCACCACCGCAGACTGATTGCACCGACTACAATCCTGGGGCAGACCTAAGCTCCCTTCTCGACCCAATTCGCACCGTAGTTCGCGAGGAGCTGCAGCAACTTCACGGGACGTTTTCCCCAGGTCCGGCTTCTCTGGCCAGCGTCATCCGTGAGGAGGTCCAGAACGCACTTACGACACCGAAAAGTGCAGTCGTTCAACCGCCGCACCCGGGCCTCACCCAGCCGATGACTTTTGCTGATGTCACACGCCGCCCAGCCCAGCTTCCTACTCCTTCGCCTTACATTCCACCCGAGGTCGCTGTACACGATGCGGAACCACTGCCCCTCTGGGCAGATCGGCGCCAGGCGCCCCGAAAGGCTGATATCTGGCGTGCTCCAGATAACCGCCCTCTATGCTACCATTATGGCGAGGCTGGTCACCTCTACCGGTAGTGCCCTTATCACCAGATAGGCCTGAGAGGATTTGCTCCCGACAGCCCTCGTCCACGACCTGGTAAACGGCCCCAGGACATCGCCGAGTACGTCACCCGCCAGCGTAGTCCGCCACATTCTCCTCGTCACGAGTCGCGCTCGCCTTCGCCTCGTCGCTCTTCGCCCTCTGGGCCACGTTATACCGCTGCACACCGTGGTTCCTCGAGCCCTCGTTGGGAAAACTAGCTCCGGCGACCTTTGGGGGCGAAGCCGCCGCACACCGATTCGCCGCAAAGCTTCCCCCGCCGCACTGCTCGACTCGCCCCGACGTCGAACGCCGAATTCCCGTCCAGTTTTCGCCGCACAGACCAGATCGCCCCGACGTCGTCCGCATCGCTGACCAGTTATCACCGCCGTGTCGACTGAATCGCCCCGACGCAAACCACACAACTGCCGCCCAGCTTCCGCTGTCGCACCACT
The DNA here is from genome assembly GCF_055883805.1 of Amblyomma maculatum. Lineage (NCBI taxonomy): Eukaryota > Metazoa > Arthropoda > Arachnida > Ixodida > Ixodidae > Amblyomma > Amblyomma maculatum. Next base: position 117,072,054 of record NC_139344.1, read on the forward strand.
CGCTTCACTCCAACCAGCCGTCAACATTGAACCGCCCCGACGCCGGCCACCCAACTGCCGCTCAGCTTCCGCCGCCGCACCGCTCGCTTCACTCCGAACCGACGTCGACAGGCCCTGGTCGGGGCCGGGTCTCCCTGGACATCCCTGTTATCGTCGACACGAAGGAGGTCAGTTCTTTAGTCGATACGGGAGCCAATAATTCTATTCTTAGCGGGCGGCTTACAAGGATGAAGAGAAAAGTGATGACGCTATGGAATGGACCAGACATGCTTACGGCAGGCGGACATGTGGTTGCACTACTGGGTATGTGTACGGCTCGGATTACGGTGCGAGGCTGCACATTTGTCGCAACGTTTTTTGTTCTACGCGAATGCTCTCGTGATGTTATTCTTGGCATCGACTTCCTTCGTGAGCACGGTGCCACTATAGATCTCCCGAATCGCTTGGTGACGCTTTCCTCTAAACTAGCCACCAAAAAGCATGCGTATCGTGGGTCCCACTCCACGCTGCGAGTCGCCGATGATAGCCTCACAGTGCCACCACGCGCCAGCATTCTCGCCAGAGTTGCCTGCGATGAGTCTCATCACAGCCTCCGGGTTGTTGAGCCTAATGTGTCCCTCTCACTCGCCTTGGGAGTTTCTGTGGCAAGAGGCCTTTGTTTCTTTCGTGGCAGAGAGACGGAGGTGCTCGTCACCAATTTCTCCAATGAACAGCGATATCAGTTCCGTGGCACTGCGATCGCTTACGTTGACCATCTGCAAGAAGCCGGCGAATGTTTTGCTTCCGAGGAAGCTACGCCTAGCACCGAACCGGATGATGCCGTACACGCTGTCGACATCAATTCTAGCCTTTCCTCAGCTGAAAAGAGGCAACTTCAGGATCTATTGCTGGAGTTTCGTGCGTGCTTCACGTCTTCGTCTAAAGTGCAGCAAACGTCGGTCATTAAGCACCGGATTATCACGCATGAAGGCACTCGACCTATCCATCAACAGCCCTATCGTGTGTCTCCTCAGGAAAGAGAAGCTATCCAACAGCAAGTCAAAGAGATGCTTGCCGATGGCGTCATTCAACCGTCAAGCAGCCCATGATCATCCCCGGTAGTCCTCGTCAAAAAGAAAGACGGAACTTTGCGTTTCTGCGTTGACTACCGGAAGCTTAACGGTATGACAAAGAAGGATGTCTATCCGCTGCCACGGATCGACGACTCTGTCGACCGACTTCGCCGTGCCAAGTATTTCTCCTCAATTGACCTCAGGAGTGGGGTTATTGGCAAATCGAAGTTGATGAGAGGGACCGTGAAAAAACTGCGACACCAGACGGGCTCTATGAATACCGCGTCCTCCCATTCGGGCTCTGCTGCACTCCTGCCACCTTCCAGCGGATGATGGACACTGTGCTCACAGGTCTGAAGTGGCAGACATGCTTTGCTTATCTCGACGACGTGATAATCTTCTCGCCGTCGTTCACGGAACACCTACGCCTCCTGAGAACTGTTCTCGAAGCTGTTCGGTCTGCGAACCTTTCTCTCAAGCCTCAAAAGTGTCACTTCGGGCTCACCGAATTGAAGTTCCCTGGGCACATCGTCAGTGCTGACGGCATCCGAGCTGACCCCGAGAAACTTGCTGCCGTTGCTGCCGTTGCTGCATTTCCCATCCTCACCCACCAAAGAGCAGTCCGACGGTTTTGGGGGCTGTGCTCTTATTATCGCCGCTTCATTAAAAACTTTGCACAGGTGGCCAGTCCTCCGACACTACTGACTCGAGATGACGCATCGTTTTGCTGGGGCACCGATCAGCAGATGGCTTTCGACGAGTTACGACGCCGGCTCCAGTCACCCTCGATCCTGGCCCATTTCGACGCCGACGCCGACACGGAGCTACACATGGATGCGAGCAACGTCGGCCTTGGTGCCGTTCTAGTTCAGCACCAAGATGGGGTCGATAAAGTAGTTGCCTACGCCAGCCGTGCACTTTCACGGGCTGAATCCAACTATTCTACCACCGAAAAAGAATGTTTGGCGGTAGTATGGGCCGCTGCTAAGTTCCGCCGGTACCTGTATGGCCGACCGTTTTGAGTGATCACTGACCATCACTCGTTGTGTTGGCTGAAAAACTTAAAGGACTCTTGCGGCTGTTTAGCACGTTGGGCAGTGCGCTTGCAGGAGTTCGATTTCGACGTTATTTATAAGTCCGGCCGAAAGCACACCGATGCTGATAGCCTGTCCCGCGCTCCCGTCGACCCTCCTCCGTCAGACGCAACCGACGACGATAGCTTCCTCGGAGCAGTCAGCACGTCCGACCTCGTTTCCAGACAGCGTGCCGACGCCGAGCTGCGACTGATTATCGACCATCTCGAAGGTGGGCAGCCTACAATGCCCCGGTACCCTGCCCGGGAGCTGTCATCGTTCTGCCTCCGCAACGGGGTGCTTTATAAGAAGAATTCTACATCGAGTGCAAAAACGTACTTGCTAGTCATACCGGCTGATCTAAGGCACGAAATCCTCCTGGCCTGCCACGACGAACCAACTTCAGGTCACCTTGGCTTTACACGCACCCTAAACCGAGTCCGGCAGAACTATTACTGGCCACATCTTACCCCGAGCGTTAAACGTTACGTCCAGACTTGTCTGCAATGCCAGCAGCGAAAAAAACCCGCGCTCAAGCCATCCGGAATGTTGCAATCGATTGAACCACCCCTCATACCATTCGATCAAGTGGGCATGGACCTTTTACGCCCATTTCCTTTATCCTGGAACGGAAATAAGTGGACCGTAGTCGCCACAGACTACCTGACACGCTACGCTGAAACAAAGGCCCTTTCCCGAGTACTGCCGGGGAAGTTGCTCACATCTTTATGAATGAAATTGTGCTTAGACACGGTTTACCGTCGACCATTATTGCTGACCGAGGCAACGCATTTACAGCTCGGCTACTGCGGGACACCTTAACTCTCAGCCATACCGATCATCGCACGACAACAGCCTATCACCCACAAACAAATGGCCTAACGGAAGGACTCAACAAAACGTTGGCGGACATTATTTCAATGTACGTTGACGTTGAACATAAAATGTGGGACAAGATCCTGCCGTATGTCACCTTCGCCTACAATACGGCGCTGCAGGAAACCACCCAATTTACACCATTCCTTCTCGTATATGGCAGGGAGGTCCGCACGATATTGGACGCGATGCTTCGGTGCGGGGATGAAGCGGTCGAACCCGACGCTGCCCATTTCGCAGAACAGGCTGAGCAAGCCCGCCAGCCCGCTTGCACATCAATGAGCAGCATGCCACCGACGCTCGACACTATAACCCTCGGCATAGGGAAGTATACTTCAAACCAGGGGACCAAGTGTGGGTGTGGACCCCCGTGCGCCACAAAGGCTTGTGTGAAAAACTGCTACACCGGTATTTCGGACCCTATAAAGTCCTGCGCCGCTTAAACAGTTGTTCAGTTCAGTTCAGGCGTTCAGTCGTGTCCGACTCTTCGTGACCCTATGGACCATGTCACGCCACGCTTTCCGGTCTCTCACTATCTTCTTAACATCACATAGCTTCATCTGCAATGCCTCGAGAATGCCATCTAACCATCGCGTTCGCTGCCTACCCCTTCTCCGGCGACCCTCAACCTTTCCCAACATCAAATCTTTCTCCAGCGACTCCTCTCGTCTCATCAGATGACCAAAGTAGCTGAGCTTTAACTTTTAGAATTTGACCCTCCAATGAGCAGTCAGGGTTTATGGTCAACAATATCGACTGATTTGATCTTCTGGCAGTCCAAGGAACTCTTAAGAGTCTTCGCCAGCACCACAATTCAAACGCGTCAATTCTTCGGCGGTCAGCCTTTTTCTGGTATACGGGACCAAATTTTGGGAGTCAGCAATCCCGATTTAGAGATCCCCACTGAATTGGCCATACTCAAATTAGTTTATACATCAATTTTAGTCACATTCTGACGAGGTCAAATTCAGTCCCAAAATTTGACCTCGTCAGAATGTGACTAAAATTGATGTATAAACTAATTTGAGTATGGCCAATTCAGTGGGGATCTCTAAATCGGGATTGCTGACTCCCAAAATTTGGTCCCGTATACCAAAAAAAGGCTGACCGCCGAAGAATTGACGCGTTTGAATTGTGGTGCTGGCGAAGACTCTTAAGAGTTCCTTGGACTGCCAGAAGATCAAATCAGTACAGTTCACCTAACCCCTAATTTTTTTTCTCTTCTCACCTTGACATCGGGACGATCTTTCCCTTTCGCGGGGGGGAATAATGCCACGTGCCTAGCGCCGCGCGGCCGCCGTGCTTGGTGTCGTCAACGACGAAGCGGTTGTTGGCTCGAGAGGCGCGCTGGTGCTGGACACTGTCATCGGAGCTAGAAGCAAACCTGAGTCTCGGGTCTTACCTTCACGGTACCGTCTACCTTCACGGCTCCCTGTGGCTTGAGCCGTGACAATATAAACTATATAGCTCTCCTTGACATCAGTTTGGAGCATTCCAATTCGTAAAAAGTGATGTCAGGGTTTCGCATTCTTCATAGTTACGTACCGTTCCATTGCATAACACAACGTAGTGCACGCGCTTCATGCACGTGGTTGGTGGGGCGATTACGCGTCATCTCAAAACAGACCGAATGCCAGCCGCCAATGCGAGAGCATCTGGCACCGCCGCGTTCGATGGCCGATGCTGTCGCTCAGCGAGGACGCCGTACATTTCCGTATGGTGGGAAATAATGTCTGGGTTTCTGTCCAACTCGCGAACAATTGCGCAGTAAATAATGAGGCATAAAAAAAAAAAAAAGAAAACGACGCCCCGAACCTAGTACTAGAGTAAGTGAGTAAGCACAGCGAAGCTTAAAAGAACCAGAAAAACATCTGCCTGTGCCACTTTCGTTTAATAGAGTGCAAATGAAATCGCTCAGCAACAGGCTGGCTGCTTGTTTATTAGCCTTGTCTGGGCAATGCACCAGGTTTTTCAGGAAAGACCGCGACTAACTTTTTAGTATAGGTGGTATAGGTTCTTCAAGGTATGAAAATGAAATTTGGTTGTTGAGGAAAGGAAAAGCATAGATATGTCTCACTTCTCGATTGACACCTGAAAGGCGACGTGTGGGAAAGGAGGAAGAATAAAAGAGAAAGAAAGAGGTGCTGTAGTGGAGGGCTGCGGAATAATTTCGGTGACCTTTGGATCTTTTAACGTGCTCTGACATCGCACAGCACATGTAGGATTTGGCGTTTCGACTCCATCGCAACGCGGTCGCCGAGATTAGGTTCGAACCCGGATATTCCAGTCAGTAGCAGAGTGTCTTAACCACTGAGTCATCGTGGCAGTTAATCAAGATGCTTTTGCAGCATATCAGTCACCATGAAAAAGTTGAAGCGTGTGAAGTTGTAAGATGGTTAACGAGGTTCTGGGTGACTGATTTAACTTTTTATGGTTAGGCGACCTCTTGCAATCGGACAGAAAAACAGCGTTTCCCAGCGTACTCTCTACACAAGTGCTGCGTACCGCTCGTCCCCCCCTTCTATCCCCCGCTCTGCGATGCTCGTCACTTCAAGATGCTGCAGGTTTAGTGCTCTAGAAGATATAGCTACAGGCTCCGGCCCGCACAGGGGAGGGTAGGGCACGTGACATACGTGCGCCGTGGAGTAACGTGGGCTGGGGCGTTGTCGCCAAAGAAGCGCTCTGTTCGAAAGCGCGCATCATTTGGCGCGAAATGGCCGAAACTTGTTGAGTCACAGCGCCGAGGCTAATCGTGTTGTTGAAGTTCAAAATACTGATATATGTCTGTTACTAAAGGCTCATTCATTATAGTGGCAACGAGGTGCCCGAGTTAAAAGTTAACTGCCAGAAAGTTTTACTGGTTAGAATAATTCACCTTTTTTTTTCTGATGTCTGTCAACGTGGATTTTATTACATCGTAGAAGCCACCTTTATCATTCAAAAAAGCTATTTTTAAAAATTAATGGCGCTTCCCTGAAACACGTACTGGCAGTATGGATATACGAGGCGTTCCGGCCGCCACCATCATTACGGGCCAAGAGAACTTGCTCAAAAATTTTCGAAAAAAGTATTTTCAGCGTAAGACGATTTCGCAAAGCGGGAAGCTGCAAAGCGGGAAACTACGAGAGTATTCTGGAAGTGCTAAACAACATTGCAAATGCGTTTTCACCGGGCGGAGGGGAAACTCTCGAATGTCCCGGCCACACAAAACCTTGGATGCATAGGCGTGCGCAGGGTTCTGCGTTAGGGGGAGCAGCCCCCCCTCCACCCCTTTCAAAGCCCTTACAGCCAAAACACAACGCGAAGATGAGGAATGGTTATAAAACGTATTTTGACGTGATGGAATAGCAATACATACAAAATACTCTGCGCTTAATACATAAACAAAACAAGCTTCGCCATGGATGCTGAATTGAAAATAACAAAGCGCTTCTCACAACGGTTCCTTAAGTCCCCGGCTTTCCGGAGGTAAAGGTAGCTTTGAACGCTACATCACGAGTCCTCGGCCGCCAGTATATAGTAAAAAATTCAGCATGGCCATAACCCTGCACTTTTAAAAAACAACGGCACAGGCACGACAGAGTGAAGGTATGGGGGCGAACTAGGCGTCCCCCTTAGATGAATAGGGGGGGGGGGGGGCTTCATTCTCATATCCATCATCTATATTACACCAGAAAGCCTGTATTTAATAATTAGCGGCGTCCCTCTCTGAAATACCTGGCATCTTTTGCTGTACCCGGAATAATTACTTTTTTGGGCCTTTCTTCCTTACTTGATGGGTCCAACTTATTTTAAGGTAATATGCGATCTGTACAATTATTAATCTAGTGCACTAACCGTAGCTGCTCCGCTAACGTCATGCGCCGGCGCTACGCTGCGCCACGAAGTTGGCCGCTCGATCTGTCGGTGCTGTTCACACGCCTGAAGCTACGCTGTAAGAAGCCTCTCAGCGGCTTGGTATCTCTGAGCGCCCTGAATATAACAACACATCTCGCCCATAATTAACATCGCTCTTATTATTCACTCTCCCCAATACCCGTATAGAAACTGGCCTTGTATACAATGTTATCAGCAAAACCCTATTAATCTATACTGTCACGGCATTTCTATTTGAGAGAAAAAAAAAACAATGAGGAGAGGGAAAAGTTTTAGTTGTAAGAAGGGGTTATACGACTGTTTCGGCACTGCGTTATCTGCAACGTCCTAGACAGTTCAGGCCAAGCGTTCTATCAGCAAGCGAGCCTTGCGCTTCGGGGTCACTGTCTTCTTTTACCGCAGGCACCGAGCGTAACTGCTACATTACGCAGTTCTTTTTTTTTTTTCCGTGAGGTAATTGTTACCATTTTTTTGTTCTTTTTTTTTCTGTTTTGTGTGCAGTCAAATTTACCGTGTTTGCCCTTGTTGTTTTAACCACTGTCCGCGTGTAGAGTTGGAGCAACGCACATTACGTGTCATGGTCGGAGCGCCGGCTTCATTGTTTGCAAACAACGCGGACTAACGCAGCGGGCCAAAAAACGCACAAGTCGCACCGCGCACATGTAGCCCACAGCATTGCAGCCAGTCATTTCCCTACACGCCAACCCCTAAGGGGGAGACACCCCCTCATCCCTTATTTTTTGAAAGCACGAGCTTAAATCGTGCCGACCATTTGTTTTTTTTTGTTTTTTTTTTTTTTTTTATTACGCTCCCGCTTCCAGCTTTATTTCCTGGGGAAACCGGGTCATGATCGCAGCTGATTCGGCGAGAGAGAGAGAGAAAACTTTATTTCAAAAAGAAAATGAAAAGAAAAAGAAAAAAAAAAGGGGGGGGGGGCAGTGAGTGGAGTCTTCATTTCAAGACCCCAGTGGCCTGGGCTGCCGCTCTTGCCTGAGTTACCAGCCTACGCTGGGTCTCTAGATCAGAGTATTGCAGAGTGGCCTCCCACTGCGCCTCCGAATGGTGCATGTTTATGTGTGGAGGTTTGGGGCCTGTGCACCCCCATGTGACGTGGTAGGTGGTGGGCTGGTCGTTGCACCAATGGCATATGTCTGTGTAGTGTTCTGGGAACATTATGTTGTATTGATGTAGGTTGGGATAAGTGTTGGTTTGGAGCTGTCTCCATTCCCGCGTTTCTTGTGCATTTAGTCCCTTGTGTGGAGGGGGATAAGTCCTACGTTGTTCTCGTAGGTACTTAAGTCGCGCGCCGTAAGTCGCTGGGACAGGAATGCTGGTTGTGAGATCGGGATTGGTAGCCGCTCGGTTTGTGTGACCTCGAGCTAGCCTATCCGCGACCTCATTACCTTCCAATCCAGAGTGCCCCGGAACCCAAGTGATCTTATGTTTGAGCAATGAGTTTGTAGCCAATGGGTTAGTTGTGAAGCGAGCTAATTTTGTAGGTATTCTGCCTGCAAGAAGGAGCCGACACGCCGCTTGTGAGTCGGTGATTCGTGAAGCTCTCGATTGGTCGCGTCTCCGTACGTAATGGCCAGCACGATCGCCGCCACTTCCGCTCTAACCGCAGCCGTGGCCTAGTGGTTAGAGCGCCCGTCTCGGCTGCGGGAGGTGGTTAGTTCGAAACCCACCGCCGGACACCCACCGATAAAAATGGGTACAAGCGTCCCCCGGCCTGGCGCTCGGCTTTTCTAGGGGTGTGCGTTTGGGAGAAGCTCCGTAAACCCCGCTGCGCGCCCCTCCTCCGCAGTGGGCCCAAACCTAGTTTCGAACCTCGCAGCCTGCAAAGGTGGTTCAGTTTGTCTTGCAAAGGTACTTCCTTTGAGCCTCACCTGAAGTGCTCCCTTAGAGCCTCAGCTGCAGCAGTCCACGCCGAGCAGTCGCCGACTGATTCGGCGACTGCTCAACTCTGGATGTGCGAGACGCGGTGCACACACGCAAGAATGTCTGCGTGGGCCAACAATAAATGCTTCATTCGATGTGATAGGAAGATGCCTACGCGTGATAACGACGTTAAATGCCAGAACAAACGACTTCTGATCGTCTCTCTTATTATTATTTTATTTATTCTGATCGAACACTTTTGCTGGGCCTTTGAATAAGAGCAAAGACATTGCGCGACCGTTACGGGGGTGGGTAAAAGAGAAACTAAATCTAGAATTGGGCGCGCATCACGTGCGATCACCTTCCCAGCACTGTGAAGTTTAAGAAGGGACAATGTATGATGTGAACATGAAGCACTTACCTCAACTGCGTCCCCCTAGATTCGAACAAAAAGAAGTGGAAAACTTGTGTACCTTGAGCGTAAACGAAGGGGGGAGGGGAAGAGGGGAGGACCCTGTAGGAAATCAAAGTGAAGAAAAGGACGGCATTTTACAGTACCCTAATGGTTCGCCCTGCAGCTGTGAATTTAATGTACGGCGAGAATGTGTCAGTAAGTAATTGTTCAAATTTAATTGGCAAATAGGTGTAATTAATATGTACTTTCTAATAATGCTTATTTGGATAACAAGAAAACTAACGGAGGACAGGCAGAGGGCCATACCTATGAGTTTCCATTGCAATAGGCCTGAGAAAAAGTGCCTCAATATAATATGAAATTTGACTTGGCAGTCTTTGTGTACTGTGTGCATAATTTGTGCGGACCGTGACTTTACCTTCATGAATTTATGATTATATATTAAAACAAACAAACAACGGAAAGCATAAGCAGCATGTTCGCACGACATCTTACTAGAACCTGCTTGCTGCACCATCTATTTCACCTACTGCCAACATCGCTAAGCACGGACGAGCACTTATCTCAGTAGGGAGAAATTCGGCAAGGTGTTACACCGTGAAGCTTGCTTAAACTTTCAGCATTCTCACATGTATTTTCAGTGTAGCATAAGAAGAGAACTGAATATTTCTATCAGCTGTTGAAGCGCTGAATATCGGAAGCGTCACCGGGGGAATTATGAGAGGCACCTGGGGGGCTGCGGATTAATTTTGACCACCTAGTTCTTTGGCGCGCGTTGATATAGGAGGATAGGCGCTGGCATATTGCAGCAAGCATGCGGCCGTTCCTACATCGCACCTCTATCGAACTGCGACTGCCGCGGCTTCGGGATTCGATCTCACGACCTTGGGCGCAGCAGCTAAAGACCAAAGCCACTGAGCCACATCGGCGGGTTCTATAGAGAGCTTGATTCTGTCTTCGTGTACTGAATCGAAGGCCAGGAAGAAAATCGGGAGAAGACGTTGTCTAATGTGTTTATGGGAATTTCCGGAGAGAACACTGACGCACATTCGAGGAGCACCCTCGACTCGGGCGGTGCAAGAGCGAGTGCGCACGACTGCAGCCGTGTCATAGTTGCCAGCGCAACTGTGCTCTTCGCCATAGCCTCTCTGGCATCGCGGCTTCATCTCCGCTCCGGGCCGTCAGCGAAGGCACTTGTTGCAGGATGAGGGCCGCCGCAAGGGAAGCGACAGTTCAGCTTGTGGCAGCTCGAAGAGCGAGCGACCTTGTTGCCTCTTGTCGGTGCATGGTTAACTTTCACGAGGCGCCAGCCTTACTCCTCCGAGTCGGGCTGCGGCAGGCCTTCGCCGTTTGGACAGTTCCTTGGCGGAGGCGAAAGCGGGTAAATGATCTCGGTAACCGGCATGCCTTCCCAGCTGCCCTGCGGAAGCGTTTGACGCAAGCATTGTTTTTAGTTTGGACGCATCACAACACTGAAAGCGCACACTACAGAGAGACCACAGGCGCAGCGAATGGCAGCAAACCATTCTTTCATTCACGCTTCGTGGCAGCTACTATATTTTGAGGCAAAACCATATATTTAACGTCGCGTGCTGTCAGCGACGCCGGATTACTACTGTTGCATCTGATGGTATCAACTTTTACCTTTCCTCCTCACTCATGAAAACTGACACGCAACAAATGAAACATGCTTACTTCAGGACGCCTTCTCAAGCGAATTTAAATTTAGTCTCATCATGCTGCCGTAACGTTTTCAGTATATCAAGTCAAAAGTTATTCTCAGTAATTATTCTTTTATTCCTCCACAAACTTTATTCCGTAAACCGGCTCATAAAAATAAACAAGAAAATGTATGCATGTTGTGGGGGACTTAAATAAGCTTCATACGGGCGGGCCATTAGGGCGCTCTCGCTGTCCTACACTCCGTCATTTTTTTAATATTATTCTCTGAACATATCTGCTGGACATGCAGCTTAGGCAGCCTTGGGAACAGGAGCGTTTTTTCTTGGAGTGCATTTCTTTGACATCGTGCAGGCTGTAATGAGCATTTCTGTTAATAAGGGCTCAGCATAGAAGACTAAAGTGAACGCGTGGAGCGCATGCATGACTCGTGAACAGTTCGTTAAAAACGTCTTAAAGGCGCTAGGAAGGAAAATATATCGAGTTCACATGCATGGCTCGAACGACGACGGAACCGTAATCCGAGCATGAATACGTTAGTTTTTCTTTCTTTCTGTTCAGTTACACCTGCACTACGTCCTGAAACATTCCGCTCACGGAATCCACGAAGTGAAAACCGGTAGGCTTACTGGAAACCTGGCTCCCGACGATTGATTGCATTGCATCGACAGCGGCATCTGTCGGTAGACGCGGTCGAGCAGGTGCACGTTATGTCGCGTCCATGGGATCGACTTGTAATTGTCGCTGATGCCCTTTTGGTCGCTCGTGGGGGCATCATGGTAGCTGCAAGGAACGGGCAGTGAAATTGGCACCTCTCTCCTCTGGTAAGGTAGTGTTCAGAAAAACAACATGATTTTTACGCATTAAGGCTGCAGTCAGGATTTGCGGCTAGCAGTAGGGTAGCTTTCCAGGTGGTAGCTTAGAGGGATTCTCGGACATGTAGCAAAATATCAGTGTAGGAAAGGCTTTGTATTTCTCTTCAGTCGGAACGCTGTCTATTCGCGGCTGTGGATAATGAGGCACGACCTCGGTGGCGTCGTTAATTTTGTCGCCTTAGCTGATGTGACAGTGGGCCGTAGCTTGGGTTGGAAGACAAATAAAACTCGGCCATAGCGTCTACAAAGTTCTTTCGACAAGGGCGAAAAGGCGAGGAAGATCTTGGATAACGTGCTCACAGGAGACAGTGAAATACAGGATGCTTCACCAAAGTCCTCCCGCAATGTTTTAAAAAATACGGTTTTTGAGTTAGGAAGCTGCTTCTTTCGGGAAAGTGTTGCTAGCAGTGGTGTGCATCTGAATGCAGCTAAGACGCGTTAAATATAAATTTTTGGCTATTATCTTTAGGCTGTTTATTTATTGAGAGGATTGAGGACTACCACAAATAACATTCATACAAGTTTTTAAAATTTTGAAACCAAGTCTCCTCAGCGGACCCACCGCGGTTGAGTTTTTCTTTCCCATGGTATCCACTCCAAATTATCTCGAGGAAGCTGCCCTCCGTACTGCATGTCTTGATCACTTCTGCTAGGATTAGGCTAATATGTAATCAGGTACATTTTCTTTTATCTGAACTTGTCTCTTTTGTCTCTTTCGTCTCTGAACTTTTTACTCCCGTCATGTTTCGTTCCAGACCTTGTTGTCCTCTTCTCGAGTTCATTTTCAGCATTCTCGTTAGCGCACAAGTTTATGCATCGCTGGTGAGCTTTGGTATTACTTTGTTTAAAGGGTATCAGTAAACTGTTATTGAACGCGAGAATGTTTGCAAAATACACGCCATTCAGTTCTTATTCTCCTGATAATTATTGATGCAATCAATCAATCAATCAATCAATCAATCAATCAATCAATCAATCAATCAATCAATCAATCAATCAATCAATCAATCAATCAATCAATCAATCAATCAATCAATCAATCAATCAATTTCCTCATCCTCCAAACCTGTGCTCATCTCTATCCCGAAGTAAAAAAAATACAAACTAAAATAAATTTGTACCACGCACACAAGTCAAACCTAGGGGAAAAAATTGGCATTTTTTTTTTGTTAAACAGGAACCTTGTATGAATGAAAAAGTAGCGCTCGCTTCGGGGGCGTGGGAAGATAAATGAATGCCGACATATGAATATACGCACAGGTTCATGTACTTGAAGAAAGCCTGCAGAAAGCCGCTGTCTATGGAGCTCTTGCAGACTTCCAAGTCTGTCTTTGGAAAGTAATGGATGTATGAGACGCACATCTCTTCGCGTATGCCGAAACCACCCTGCGAAATGCGACACAAGAGACAGTCAGCTGTACACAGATCACTTCAACAAAAACAACGGCAACAATAAACAGACTAAAAAAAGCGTCTGTGTTGATTGCGCTGACAGTTAGCATTGAAGTTTCCATTCTAGCTCTTTTGGTCTCAAACGCATCAAATTTTTCGCTCGAATGTTCCTCGATTTCTTCAAGAAAATTTGTGGCTCTTTATTTTTCTGTCAAGTGTAATTTCCTAGAATTGGCTTAGGAAAAATTTATGGACATTTGTCTACCCTTTGAGTTTTATGGGCGAGCACAAAACGATGTTTGAAAATTTTACACAAAATGTCTTTATTTAAAGCTTGATATTTTTGTGAGTAATTTGTAAACGCTCTTTACTAAAAGGCAGCAAAAATAAAAATAAAAAAGTGCAGTGATGTGTTTTGTATATTTGAATCAAATATTTAGTGAAAAATTCGGCTTTCTTGCGATTTTCGTAGAAAACTTAAGCTTCCTTCCTGGCCACCAGAAAACCTTTCCCAGGCTTTCTGGGACATTATTAGTCAAAATTGTTGCGATTAAAAAGCGTACGACGTTTCAAGGAAAACATTAGTTGGTCAGATAGTATACACTTAGTGTGTCGCGTATTCGACTGTAAATTTAATACTGAGGCGTTTCAAGTAAATGTAGAAAACATTGCAAATCTGATAGCGAATATTATCGGCATCTCACTCAGGGATTTCTCTCTGGGTGGTTTGTGCTTACGGCGGCGTTAATAAATATCTCAGTCCATCATGCACTCGATCGTGCAGGCATTATTACCTCCCTTTTCAGTGGGTAGCTGGCGGCAGCGTTTCTACTTCCCATCATTCCACTTTGCCTTCGGTTGTTTTCTCCCACCTGAACACCGCAGCTGACGCGTTTTGCCCCCCCCCCCCCCCCCCCCCACACACACACACAGTATAAGACACATTGTCCTACCCATGGTGCTCACGCACTCTGGTGATGAGAAGTGTTATTTGAGCACTTGTGTCGATGAACTTCGCTTTGTTTCACGAATTAAGGCGTGGCTAATAAGCCAAAGTGACCACAGTAACTTTACGAGATATAATGAATTGAATAGCACGCATCGATAGAATATCTTCATGGAATTTTATTATCAGAGCTATTGTTTCCTCCGAAAAGCAAAACAAAAATGTCTCCTCGTCTTTCTCCTTACTGCTTCGTACTATGAAGGGGACGCACGAGCCGATGCGGAGCAGGCACTGCACCGGTGATTTAGGGGTGCACAGTGCGGGGTTCTGGTTTTTGGGACCGGAGCTCTGAAACCTCTTTATGTATGCTCAAAGCTCCTGCGTCGCCGAGTATAGAATGCCGCCCCAGCGCGAGCAGCAGTGAGCAACGAGCTCACATTGTTGAATAGCCCCTGTTACCGAAACTCAGGCTGCTCCGGGCTGCTCTGATCTACTTAGTTTCTATCTGAAACTTCCCGCTAGCGCCGCGGTGGTGGCGCAATGATTAGGGCGCTCGACTACTCTGCCGAGGGGCACGGGTTCAATTCCGGCTGTGCCGACCGCGTTTCTATGGAGACGAAACGTACGGTGCCCGTGTGCTGTGGTTCTAAATAACCACATGGGTTCGAAATTGTCCGCAGCTCTGAACCCCTCACAGTCAATGTCGTTTTGGGACGTTGAATCCTGTAATAACCAAAAACCAAGACTTTCCATGGGAAGCAACACCTCAAAAGATGAACTACTGATATTTGTGGGTTATATACGCCATAAGAAGCACCGAACGAGCTAGATCGTATTACCCACTAAGCCACGTGACCTCCAACTCGATTTCACTCGAACAGGCGCGCTGGGTAAATTTAAAATCTTAGTTCGTTTTAGTTGAGACTCTCCCCATGAAATTTCTTTGGCGAAGAGCTCAGATCATTTCAATAAAGGTACGCGTACTATAGCACGTAGTAAAAGCTTGTGCAAGAAGTCTAATTTATTGGAGTACAAATACCGATAAATCTAGACCGCAAGCATGCGAGCGCGAAGATCGCTATGTGTCAGGGACCTCGCAGGTATCCAAAACTGAAGAATGTACTGTGTTCCGAATTTCGGAGTCATCAATCGAACTATTGGAGACAAGAGAGAGGTATTTGTCCCGCAGTTGGTATATTACCAACTGCGGGACAAATACCTCTCTCTTGTCTCCAATTAACCCTGCAATTCCGGAGTATACGTTACCAAAAAAAAAAGAAAAAAAAAACGTGTCGGCAGATTAGCTACCATATCATGCTTGCAAGAGTTTCTGTAGACGAACGAGACAGGCAGCACTTTTTTCGCACAACCGCCTTTCCTCAACGAACATACATGGAAGGCGCGAACAGATTTCCTATCATCGCAATACCTTCTCACTTCTCCCGTGGAACTGTACTCGGGTCAGATTCCGGCTGTGATCTACACATTGTTTTGCTGCCAATTTTGTATGGACGGAGGCGGAGAAAAGATTGAGGTCAAAGAGGACGGTCTCTCCCGTACCACTATTGAATCGCGGGATCACTGACCGAAAGACACTGGGGTATGCAATCACTGTGCTTGGGACTGACGCACTAGAAACATCAAGTCACTCACAAAAAAGATGTATTCACTTCTTGAAACCGCCGCAGGGCACGCTTCCAATATTTTAAAAAATAAGCTCGGCGTGAATGTCGTTTTACTCGTGCGTGACATAAATCCCGTTTAAAAGAAGTAAATGTTTACGAAATAGGGTAGGTTTTATTTCAAGAGAATATTACAAATTGTGAGGTCTAACATCCTGAATGGACACATTGGCTATCAAGGACGATGTAGAGCAGGGTATCGGAAACGTTCACGCTATGCGGGATTCTTTAACGTGCGCTGACACGGACGGCACATGGGATTGTTTTTAGATTTCGCTTCTGTCGAAATATGACCGCTGCGGACGTGACTTTGGTTCAGAAGCCGAGCGCCAACGCCATTGAGTCACCTTAACTGGTTTTCATTTAATACGCAGTAAGGACTGACCTTTGCGTTCTACCTGCGTGATTTCAATAGTCTTGTCGATTGGTAAAAAAAGAAAAAAAAAAAGAATGCAGGACAGTGTGCAACTCAATATGGTTTGGCAACGTTTCTGCGCTACGTACACATGCTCACTACTGCACCGGAAAGTTTGCTTTGGTAAAAACAGCACCTCACCATAGCGCTGGCTGGTCACGGAAGCAGAAGACTTACCAGTGTGATGTTTGGTCGGTCGAAGGTGTTGTATCGGCATGTTATCACCAAGGCATCCCCCTGTGCAGCGAGTAATGAAGACTTCAGTACAGTACAGGTCCGGCACAATTCGGCTGGCCGTAATCCTGGCCAATATTCTGCTGCCTATGTGCAACTTAACCTCACAAAACCATTCCCTTTCTCGTTCGCTCGCTCTCTGGAAAGCCAGTAGAACATTGCTGGCAATAGTAGTAACTATAACACTTCATTCATGAAAATTACGAGCCCAAACACTTTTGCAGCTTTGTATACAATCTCGCTTTAGTGTTAGAAAAGCTCCCCTAGTTCAACATAATTCTCTGTAAATTACTCGACGGAATATCTTGGGCTCCATTCGAATCGTCTTTTTTCCAAATGCGTAACCCTCGACTGTCATGCGAGCTTTTACTGAGCAGCAGAGGCATATGCCATATGATGAGCAATCCAAACTACACACAAAACAGAATTTACAAATGCAATTGTCTTCTGGGCGTTGTTGGGCTCTCCAGTCTCTGTACTGCTAAGAAGAATCCGAACTAGAGCGACTTTCTTCGAATTTCTGCATTGTATTCATTGTTACCCCGGTTTCATTTCCTGACCTACGGCTTTTTGTTCGCGGGAAACAATTGAATTTCTTGAAGCGATCATACAACAAGGAAAGATTTAACAGATGACACTGAACAGCCGCCCTTTTTTGCCTCTCCGACAAACTGTTAACATTCACTGTTGGCATGCCCGTAATACATGTAACCATGAATCTTATTTTCCTATACACGGTAAAAACTTGAGCTGGAATAACCAGTTGCACAGTCAAACAAAAACATGCAAGTTCAGCGTGCGTCAGAGCAACTATGCGGATGTTTATTTCAGTCCGGGCTGCCGGGTTTACATGAAGCCATGTATATCTTTTGCGCGCTTGCCGAAAGCTTGTGCAGAGGCGTATACATAAACGCGAACGATATAAGAACAAGAGCACACACTTTTCCTTATTGCAGCGCTCCCCTCGGGTTGCAAAATACCTGTTCGTGTTGTGTTGTAACGTAAACAGTGTTACGCGGCCATTTCGAATCACGGAAATATCACGCGAGTTTGGGTCATTGTGCGTCAGCAGCGTTACAACAGTAGCCAGGCGTTCACGCAGGTGCACGTACGGGCATGAGCTGCAGCCTCCGCTTGAGCATCCGTATCTCCTGGAAGTGTGTGCTGAAGTGGTTGTCACGAGCCATTTCGGGCAGCTCGGCACCTCCTCTCACGTGGCGCACCCAGACCCTTTCACCGGTCAGGTGGGTGTGCAGTTGCGCCGCTACCAGGGTGATGCCCGACTTGGGGAGTGCCTGCGAACCCGCACGGCCATCATGCGCAGACGAAACCGACGGCGGACTTTTTGCACTCAGGCGCACTGTCCACCTTTCGGCCGGTTATTGGGCAGCCGTCCACAATGCAAATACTATGAAAGGGTGTTAACAAAGGGTGTCGTCCGGGGTTCGGAACACTTCCGGTCGGAAATACTGGTACACTGTCCCCCTTCACATTCAGCTTTCTCTCATGCTGCAACCATACCAGACGCATATGGAGAGGAAAAGACGAACAAGAAGGACGAGAAAAAGACGAAGAAGAAAAGATGAAACGGCAACACCGCTGCTCAGGAGTCACAGCGGCATGGATCTGCCTGTCGATATTCAAATGGTTATATAAGTAGCACACATGACAACCAGCATTGCCCAAATAAAATGTATTCGAAACAAGATGCTGGTTATATTTATTTTTTTTTTTTCTTTTGGTTTTGGCACACATCTCAATTCATCAAGCGACAGTTTGAGAGAGCCATTCAAGAGACCCAGTATTTAGCTGCTCTCAACTATTTCCTCTTGCATTTTATGAAGCGGTGAAACGAGACTACTACATAAAAAGCAGTGGTGATAGCGGAATACTCTTCACGTATACGGGGATACGCGGACTGTCATGGACTATCTAACCTCAATCCTATCGTGATAAGGCTGGCGGGAATTTGCTGAATTGTGCGATAAAACTAAGATTCAATAAAAAAAAAAAGGCATCCGATGGTAGAATGCGCGATGGGAGGGATCGTGAGAATGACACAAGGCGCAACAGTGACAAGCCTCTACTCTCGCCCAATACCCAGTGTAAGCCGATCCAAGTGCGCTTGCTTGCATTCTCGTGCTGATGCTTACTTCGTAATTGGTTTACCTCTCGTGTCAACACGCACCACTGGAAGTTTCTGGACGTCGCTCGGACATTTCAATTTACACTGTCCATGGCTGCTCTGCAGGCCTTCATTTCACCTCACTTGTTTCTCTCGTTTGTTTCCTTTCGCAAAAGCGCACATAGAGTAAGCTGCAGCCCAGCTTTCAGATTTTATGTCGCAGGCAATGTTTTCCAAGCGAATGCGAAAGCCTCGTAATTCCCACGACAGAAACACTAAGTTAAATGCCGACGACATTTCACTGACTCGGGAACCACCAAAGCAAGGATCGGTCAAATACTGGCAGCTGGTTCATGCGTAACTCATTGCTGTGAGCATTTTTTTTTTTTGGGGGGGGGGGGGGGGGGGGGTTCTTTTAAAACATTTCTTCGAGCTTAAGCGTAGAAAGCATGTGGCAAAATATGCGTCCACTCACTAACACGTTCGCTGAAAATCAATATTCTCTATGAGAACGCCTCTTCGTTTTCCCATGAAGTCACTGGATCATAAAATACATCGCTCGGATGTAGTCGGTGCTCGTTCGCAGATTCACTGTCAAATTAGCGCTCAGTTGTAATTTCCCACGAGTGAGATTGAAGTTGTTGCAAGCTACTGACGGGATTCGCCTTGCGGAATTTGCTGGTAATTGCTCCAGCGTAGTGGAATTAAATTAAATTTAATTAAAATTTCAAAATTTAATTAAAACTACCTGAAATTAAAAATAAAATGAATTAAAGTTCTGCGCACAGTTAAAGTTCGGAATTAAGACACAGATTGGTGATCCGACCATGGCAGTACGTTTGTACGCTCCTTTGTCTCCAGGCAGATGCGCTGGAAGTATCGCCGGTCTCCCAAATATCAAGTGATATATGGCGGGGGCAGAAGCATGAAACCATTTACGCTAGGTTGGGCCAGCTTCGCACCTCCGCGCGAAATCAGAAAGCGTGTGTCATTTCTAAAATACGCACTGAGAGCATCCCCGACCTTTTACTTGGCTGGCGACGTTTACTCTCGACAAATTGTCAGCCATCCAATTTCCTTATTGTCATTCATTTATAGGCTGGCTTACTCATAGTCCTTATCTATCAAGTGCACCAGGCACGAACTGTGCGGAACTTGAGGCAGCGTAAACTGGCTAAACCTAATTCCACTCTCCACGCTCATCCCCCGCACCTGCCGTCGTCAGAACTCTTTACTGATGTTGAATATTCGAAGCGGTATATACGGACGGTAGTATCAGTCTCACTGCGCCCGCAAGAAGCTCAAACATCCCACTGCCGAGAAGACGTGGAGCTCTGAGTCAAATAAAATAAATTTTCGGGCTGCTAGCAGCTACTGTTAGATAAAATCCGAATATAAAATCTGAGCAGACGGCATCGTGCGTACCACTCGCGTACACTCGGAGATGCAATATCCAGTCAGGTGGAATCCGGGCTGCCGAGGAGGGATGGCCATCTTGTCGGTGTACTCGAGGCCGATCTCGAGGATGCCCACGTCGTAAGGGCGAAGCTCTTCCGTGTAATAAATGGTGATGCCGGAGCTGTCCACACAGTCAGATCGCAGCGACGGGTTGTTGTAATGCACCTCGAGCATTACATAGGGCGAGTAGTCGGCGCCACCAGCCGACAGGCCCGCTTCCTCCGGATACGCCAGCGGCTGCGCAAGTGGTAGGTGTCAAAACGCCTCGCACTGCAGGAATCGGTGTTATGTCAATGCAGGAATTGAATCGGCGCTTGCGCACGGATGCTTTTCTGCGCGACATGTTATGAACTCTCTCGCGTGCGACCGCAGCGACGCACCTCTCTACTCTAGACTGCGCGCCATGACACCATGCGTTGTTGGAAGTATTAAACAAAAAGAAAACAAAACATACTGGCCTTCGGTGTCATTAAAGGAATAGCAGGGAGCGGCACGTGTAGACAGGGCAGCAAGAGCAACCTAAATACGCCGCCTGCTGCACTCGGCGCCGTACGTATTAAGGATGTTTCAAATGATGCGACGCGCACGAAAAATTTCGGTCTAGTCGCAGTGTCGTTGCGGCGCAAATCGTAACAGCCCTTTCACATGCTTGCGGCACCAGCGATTTCTGGCGGTGCGGCACGAGCGGCGGCACCATCATATTTTACCAACAATAAAGGTAGGACACGCGTAAGGTTAAATGTAGTATTTAACTTATGTTTGTTATCAAAATATAAAACACTTTATGCAAAATAGACATCTTTAACTTTTTCGTTTTGTACGCAACTACGTAGAACAGTCACATCAGGCTAAATTCCATAGGCTGGCGGCCGTCTCGTACCTGACTGTCTCCGTCACGTTCGCAACGATCGCTGCGGCGGGAGCGGCGTGCGACCAACATGTTGGAAGTCTGTCGGAGCCGCTCTGCGACGGAAGCGGCGGGCCCTTCTGTCGGTGTGCGGCTGAAATCGCACACTGCTGCGGCGAGAATCGCATCATGTGAAACGGCCTTTACGCTGGGCGAAATGGACGGCAGTGCGTTGACGGGAAAACACATTTGAATTCTCCAGAAAGAGTGCCTAACTGATATTTGTCAAGGGACTGTCATTTTGAGGAGAGCATGTTGCCGGGCTAGTTGGTGATCTATTAAGTGAAAAATTTAGCACGAAAATAGAACAGAAATGACAAAGAAGAACATATAAGACGTTTGACAAGCGCTAACTACCAACTCTTTATTCAAGCCGAAGTACACAGCTTATATATGAAAAAATTGAGCAAGTGGGAATTATAAGGCAAGAGTTCTATTAGAGGCATATCATATAGATAAGCTATCCGATCGTTGTCTTAGCGATACATTTGTACATATGTACTCGGCGGAATGTACCTTTCTAGACATGTTTTTGCATTGACTACTACTGTTTGTCTGTTTTATCTGCCCCCTTCTGCGCATGCTCGATTTTTTCATATATGAGCTGTGTACTTCGGCTTGAATAAAGAGTCGGTAGTTAGCGCTTTTCAAACGTTTTATGTGTTCTTCTTTGTCCTTTGTGTTCTATTTTTGCGCGAAATTTTTTACTTAATGTCTGTCATTTTTTTGCGCAGCTACCTTCCCAATGCTTTTATTTTTAAACCTAGAGCTATACGTTTGTGAAAAAAAAAACAAAAAATCGAAAAACACTCGCTGATAAAACTTTTCCAAATTTCAGACTCACGAAATCGGCGCAAATTTTTACTAAGCCGGCGTCGCCGCCGTATGGTACCTTCCACAAGATTCGAGAAAAACCTCCTTCCCTGCGCGAGAGAGCGCGTGGATTTTTACGCGTCGCAGTCGCCCTCTTTTTCACCACCCGGCGATGAAGGTGACTCACCAGTTTGGAAAACGCCAGACGTCTCTGGAACATTCTACGGGACCTAGCCAATGACGACGCGCGGCTCGACGGGAGGAAGAGAGAGCGCTCTAACCAGCGAAGCTAAGTGAATGTGCGCGCTAGCTTTGGCGCGTGCTAACACAGACGCGGCGCGCCCTATTTAAAGAGACCGCGCCGCGTGTGTAGTCAGTCAGTCAGTCAGTCGGTCGGTCGGTCGGTCGGTCGGTCGGTCGGTCGCGCGGCTCGACGGGAGGAAGAGAGAGCGCTCTAACCAGCGAAGCTAAGTGTATGTGCGCGCTAGCTTTGGCGCGTGCTAACACAGAGAACCTAAAGAGGCGGGATACCCAGAGGCCAGTGTCGGAGACGATGCGTGCCGTCACCTTGCGTAGCGCCGCGCCCTCCAGTGTGGAGAGGTATGCTGCCAGCGCATGCGAGGCAACCACGGCTTTGCCAGCATCGTCCAGTCGCCGCAACGTATCCCCAGAGAAGGAGGCCCTCATGTGAGGTGACTGCGCCAGGCAGTGCTGCTGCACGATGTTATCCAGGCTGGCTCGAATGTCATCCAGCGACAGTGGCATAGCTTGAAGTGGGCCAGGAACGCGCTTCTGGTCATCCTTGCGGGTTTTTAAATGGGTACAAGCTTTCCCCCGGCCTGATGCTCGGCTCTTCTGGGGTGAAATGCTTGGGAAAAGGGGTCACGGCCCAAATAGTTGCGCCGATGTGGCAGTGATTCGTTCCGCCATCGGACAACAATAAGTCCGCCTTGCGCGGCAACAGCCCATTATGTGGCCCTTTTTTTACATCCGCCTCGCATTCGGGAGGTACCGGGTTCGATCCCTGGTGCCGCCGGGTACCCACCGGTTTTTAAATGGGTACAAGCTTTCCCCCGGCCTGGTGCTCGGCTCTTCTCGGGTGAAATGCTTGGGAAAAGGGGTCACGGCCCAAATCTCATCCGCCTCGCATTCGGGAGGTACCGGGTTCGATCCCTGGTGCCGCCGGTTACCCACCGGTTTTTCAATGGGTACAAGCTTTCCTCCGGCCTGGTGCTCGGCTCTTCTGGGGTGAAATGCTTGGAAAAAGGGTCACATAATGGACATATTGTCCGATTGCGGAACGGATTATTGCGGCGTGTTCGCCAGTGCTTCGACTGGACTCCCGGGGATCACCTGCTGCTGCCAAGCCCACGGACCTGCGAGGGTCCTGCTTAGCGTTTGTATTCTGTGAACCTTTCGTCTGTGCATTTCAAGTGTTTTTGTGTATTCCTCTGTATCGTCTCTTGCTGTGCATAAACTGCGTTTTGTTTGTTACTTCTGACTCCGCACCTTACCTTGGCTTGAACCGGCGACCGCTGGGCACCAAACGGCCACCCCCTTCTGTCACTACAAGGTAGTTGAATTCCGGCTAAGCTTGCCACGCAGGTCGAGGGCATCTCCTTCGCGACCGGAACAGCTACCCCCCCCCCCCCCCCCTCACTTTAGGGCGTCTGGGAGTGTGCGCACCATTAACGGCGCATCGTTAATAATACCCCCTGATTAATAACGGGTGACACAGACTAAACCAAAAATAAAAAATTTCGGGCAGTCCGGTCAGGAAAGGCAGCGTTGGTGCTTCAATTTTTGAATACATTTAGTCTCGAATTGCGCCACGTGTCATGCGGCAACAACGTCATCCTCTTAAGAGATGTGTGCGTTAAGCGACGAAATAAGAACGTCATAATATCTGGGACGTGATGCTCGGCTCAGAGCCGGTTGCTTTTCTGCCTACTGACTGCTGTTCTTCAGCCAAAAAGTCCCATCATGTATGCTCTTTCGTGGTTAATGCGTAATTGGAGATTATTTCGGCATGCGTCAGCTTTGCAGATGAAAAGCGAGGGCGGGTCAGGCTGTGAAAAGCGAGTGAAAAGAGGCTCGTTTCTGCGAAATACTGCGAGCGAACCGCAATATGCCTAATGACGAGTCATTCTGTGGCTGGGCGCAAGCTAAAGCCAGAACCGAAAAGCAGATTTTCCTCTAACATAGGAGGAGGAAGTTTATTTGAGATCGGTACTCTATAACGGCAAAATAGCGGCTGATCCGCAAAGGACCATTGTTCATCTACCGGCCCTGACTGAATCAAGCGCTCCTCGAAAAAGGTGGAGGGCAAGTGAAATAAGGTGAGATAATGGCAGCGTTACATTAGTGTAGAATGTGGTCTGCATCTACTCTGGTCTCCGGACAGCCGGCGATGACACGCCGACGATGGCAGCCTCTCGCGCTTCCCGCTCCCTACCACTGGTTGCGATGGCGACAGCTTTGATGACTACCCCACGGCTATATCACCATCGTTTCCTGAGCTTCACCACTTCCGGAATGAACAGCGCAATGACATGACTTTAGGAACGATCTTCGAAGCTGCTCGTAATTCACCAGATGTCCGTTTTTGAGTTCGCGGAGGTGCGCATTTTCTTCTCGTCGTTCCCGAAAATCTCCGAATTCCTGTTCTTGAAACGATGCAAGACGACGCCACTTCTAGACTCTTGGGTTTTGCCCGGACCCTTCACCGCACGCAGGAAAGATTTTACTGCCATGAGTCAAGCCATTCAACTCAATGTAGCCTGTAATTCCAGCGTTAAAGTTCCCTACATCACCGCTGCAGCCTGCTGCACCTCCGACCGCACCTTTCGAGCAAGTGGGCATCAGCCTATTGGGCCCTTTTCCATGGTCTTCCAACGGTAACAGATAGATGTTGTGTGTGTCGACCACCTAACTCGATAATCTGAGACAGCTCCACTACCATTAGCCACTGCTTTCGAGGTGTCCAAATTTCTGCGGATTCTTGCTCTTTGACACGGTCCACGGTGGCCGTGGACGGCAGTTTATTGCTGATGTTATTGAAACACTTCTTCGCCTCTGTGCATGTGATTTCCGTCATTTAACGCCGTACCATCCCCAAACGAACGACCGCGTTGAACGCACCAACTGCACTCTCGCCACTATGCTGGCAATGTAGTACGTCGATTCCCACCATAAGAACCGGGGGGGACATCCTGCCTTTTATCAACGTGAAACTACTGGCTACAGTACGTTCTGCCTCCTCTACGCTCTTGTTCCCGGCAGCTGTACCCTCCTGAGTTTCACATGTTGAAGGAGCTCGCCGCCTTGCTCGTCTCCGCGTCATTGACGCACAGGCTGGATCCAACGAGTGTTACGACAACCAACGCCCGCATGTGTGCTACGCACCTGGCGATTCAGTGTGGCTGTGGACGCCGCTGCCCAAGCGTGGGTTATCCCAGAAGCTCCTGGGCCACTATATTGGCCTTTTTGTTATCTTGGAGCGTCTGAGTGATTTGAACTAAGTCATAACACGCTTTGCTCAAAGCGGCTGATGCTCATGGAATACTCAAATGGTCCATGTGGCTCGGCTCAAAACGTTTCATCCCGGACAGCCTAGTTAACTCGCCTTGGAGGCTTCGTCTGTGAGGGCGGAAGTGTCACGTGCTAAGGATCGGAAGCGAAGAGGACGAAAAGGAGGTGGAGGAAAAGGAAGAAACGGAAGCTGGTGAACCTTAGACTCTCGGCTTATATATATTGTAAGATGGGGGTTTATTGAGCAGATCAGCAGGACTCGGTCAGCAGGACTGCGCAGGTCAGCGGCGAACACAGCGGCAGCGGACACAGTCAGGTGCAACACGCGCAGCGATCACGATGCCACTGCCTGGAATGTTTCTCGTGCACTACTTCCTCTTCACAATTACCCCTGGGACGAAGGGGAGACATCCTGGCGACTTATGGCGTGAGCAAGACGGCAGGGTCATAACAGGGTTTGAGGCGCTGGACGTGAACAATCTCTCGTCCGCGCCGGCGTAGATCATGAGACGGCGTAAGAGGTTCCACCACATAATTAACCGGAGAGGTGCGCTCCAGAACTCGGTTGGGCCATGGTATTTAGCAAGAAATTTTGAAGACAGTCCAGGAGCATTTGAGGGTATCCACAGCCACACAAGTGCGCCAGACTAGAAGTCCGGTGTCGAGTGTTGGTTGTCATGGTTGGATTTATGGCGGTACTGGGTGTTAGCCGTGAATGCGCGGGCAATTTGTCGACAGTCTTACGCATGCTGGGCTGCTTGAGACGCAGGAGTATACTCTGATATGTCTGGCTGATACGGGAGTATGGTGTCGATTGTAGCAGAGGGGTGACGGCCGTAGAGGAGAAAAAAAGGAGAGAAGCCAGTAGTAGACTGCGTTGCGGTATTGTAAGCGTAAGTGACATACGGAAGGACGAGGTCCCAATTTGAGTGGTTGGAGGAGACGTACATAGAGAGCACGTCGCCAAGGGTACGATTGAAACGCTCAGTGAGGCCATTAGTCTGGGGATGATAGGCGGAGGTGGTTCTATGAATAATGTCGCACTTGGTGAGCAAGGCTTTCATAACATCACTCAAGAAAGCGCGTCCTCTGTCGCTGAGCAGCTTTCGAGGTGCGCCGTGGCGAAGAACAAATCGCTGCAAAATGAAGAAAGCTACTTCTGACGCTGTGGCAGATGGAAGTGCGGCGGTTTCTGCATACCTCGTCAGATGATCAACGGCTACGATAGCCCAGCGGTTGCCGGCTGCAGTGTAGGGAAGCGGCCCGTACAAATCAATGCCGACGCGGTCGAAAGGGCGTTGTGGGTTGGGTAACGCCATCAACTCTCCAGCGGAACGTTGAGGAGATGGCTTGCGACGTTGACAGGTGAGGCATGAACGAACGTACTTGAGTACGAAGGTGTACATGCCCCGCCAATAGTAACGCAGCCGGAGATGAGTGTATGTCTTGAAGACGCCCGCGTGACCGGATTGTGGGTCAGCGTGGAAATAGTCACAGATTTGCGAACGTAGCTGCCGGGGAATAACTAGCAACCACTTGCGGCCATCTGCGCAGTAGTTGCGGCGGTAGAGGAGGTTATCACGAATTGCAAAGTGGGAAGCATGGCGGCGGAGAGTGCGTGATGGAGAAGCAGCTGTAGGATTGGAGATAAAATTGAGGAGAGAATTTATCCAAGGATCTTGACGTTGCGCTGACGGCATGTCATTGATGCGAAGCGATGGCGGGGAATCGTCGGAAGAGGAAAGGCTCGCGACCTCAATTGTAAGGGGGCAGCGAGAAAGTGCGTCGGCGTCGTGATGCTTGCGGCCGGAGCGGTAAACAACGCGGACAACATATTCCTGAAGGCGAAGAGCCCATCTTGCTAGTCTGCCGGACGGGTCTTTCAGTGAGGAAAGCCAGCAAAGCGCATGGTGGTCCGTCACTACGTCAAAAGGGCGGCCATAGAGGTTTGGGCGGAATTTAGTAAGAGCCCAAATAATCGCTTAGCAATCTTTTTCAGTGACAGAGTAATTGGATTGAGCCTTCGTGGGTGTACGGCTAGCATAGGCGACCACGTATTCAGTACAACCTGATTTGCGCTGAGCGAGCACAGCGCCGAGACCAATACCACTGGCGTCCGTGTGGACTTCAGTAGGCGCTGTGGGGTCGAAGTGACGTAGGACAGGCGGTACCGTGAGGATGCGGCGTAAAGTATTGAAGGCATCGTCGCACGTTGGCGACCACGACGAAAGGTTGGAATTGCCGGACAGACGGTCTGTCAAGGGAGCAGCAATTGAAGCAAAATTTCTAATAAAGCTGCGAAAGTAAGAGCACAGCCCGAGGAAGCTACGTTGATCTTTGATGGAAGTCGGTTTGGGAAAGGCTGCTACGGCACGAAGTTTGGCAGGATCTGGAGATACACCTTCTTTGGCGACAACGAGGCCGAGAATGGTGAGCTGGCTGGCGGCAAAACGACATTTTTTAAATTCAGCTGCAGTCCGGCATCAGATAGGCAGGTCAAAACGTGCTTCAGACGGTAGAGATGTGTGTCAAAGTCAGGAAAAAAGACGATAATGTCGTCGAGGTAGCAGAGGCACG
The DNA here is from genome assembly GCF_055883805.1 of Amblyomma maculatum. Classification (NCBI taxonomy): domain Eukaryota; kingdom Metazoa; phylum Arthropoda; class Arachnida; order Ixodida; family Ixodidae; genus Amblyomma; species Amblyomma maculatum. The sequence goes on from NC_139344.1 coordinate 117,099,859, forward strand.
TCTTCCACTTTAGGCCACGCAAAATGGTGTCCATCATCCGCTCAAATGTTGCCGGAGCATTACAAAGGCCAAACGGCATAACTGTAAATTCGTACAAGCCGTCGGGAGTTACAAAGGCAGTTTTGGGGCGATCAGCCGCTTCCAGGGCAACTTGCCAGTACCCGGAATGTAAGTCTAGGGAAGAAAAGAGCTCGGCGCCTTGCAAACAATCGAGAGCATCGTCGATGCGTGGGAGAGGGTAGACGTCATTTCGCGTAATCTTATTAAGGCGGCGATAATCGACACAGAAGCGGATAGAAGCATCTTTCTTTTTTACGAGGACAACAGGTGACGCCCAAAGGCTGTTTGAGGGCTGAATCACGCCATTCTTAATCATTAGGTCGACTTGCTCTTCAATTGCTTGGCGTTCGGTTGCAGACACACGATAGGGGCGCTGTTGCAGAGGTTCGTGGGTGCCGGTGTCGATGCGATGAGTGACTGTAGAAGTTTGACCCAAACAACTTTGATGAGAGTCGAAGGAGGAGCGAAAGTGATGTAGTAGGTTCAAAAGCTGAGTGCGCTGCGCTGGAGGAAGATCGGCGTCGATGGAACGGAGGAACAAGTCTGTAGAGGGGGAAGCGGGTGCAGGTGAAGGGGGGCTGAGCGCAGTCATGGCAGAGTGCGGCGCATCGTCAGGTTCCTCAGAGATCAGAAGAGATGCGATTGGCTGGATACTGCCGATGCATTCACCATGGCGCAATGCAGTAGGGGAGTAAATGGGTTAGAGACCCATAACACGGAAAGGCCAGCGGAAATAGCGAGCACAGCGTAGGGCAATGGAAGGCACTTGCGGCGCAGGAAAGTATGGGCTGGTGTGAAGAGAACGGTCATCGCTAACAGAGGCACAAGCGACGCGAACAAGCACAGAAGAGCAGGGAGGAAGGACGTTATCTTCGGCGACGAGGGCTTTAGCACAGGAATTTGGTGAATCAGCGTCTGGTAAGGCATCGGGCAAAGTCGAGAACCCCACTTCAGCTCGAGCACAATCGATAATAGCAGCGTGACACAATAGGAAATCCCAGCCTAAAATTACAGCGTGTGAGCAACTTGGCAGCACGACGAACTCAATCGTATAAAGGCAATTCTGGATAACTATTCGAGCAATGCACGCTGCTAAAGGCTTGATATGCTGAGCGCTGTCGCAACGAAAGTCCCGCAATAGGCGTCTTCACTTTCTTTAAAGAGCTACATAGTTTTGCGTCCATAACCGAAATCGCAGCACCAGTGTCAATTAGAGCCATGACAGCAACACCCTCGATGAAAACTTCAATAAGGTTTGCCGGCGACAGATGAGGACTTGGGAAGTTCGAGGGGGTCGCAGTTCTCGCCTCAGGAACTGCGGCCTCTAGTTTTCCTCAAGTGAAGCGTTCTGTCGACGTCGCATCGGAGAGATAGACCGGCGTCGCGGCGACTGTGAACGGCGGTCGGACATGGCTGAACGGTCTGGGGAGAAATGACGGCTGGCTGGAGGCTCGATCAGTAGGCGCGCAATACTGAGGCGTCGAAGACCAGTACCCAGGGCCATGAGTAGGTGGTGCCGACACTGAGAGACGGTTTCGGCAATAACGAGAAATATGTCCAGCCAGCCCACAAGCGTAACAAATTGGCCGGTTATCTGTCGTGCGCCAGGGATTGCGTGGTCTTGGAGCCGGTCGGGAAAACTGTGCAGGTTCTCGAGCAGGAGTAGGAGGCGGCTGAACGTAGGCAGGTTGCGGCGGAGCATACGTAGGTGGTGGTCGGGAAGCAACAGCCGCATATGTCAACGGGGCTGCGACAGGCACGGATTATGGGGGTGGAGGAAGGGATTCAGCTACCTGTTCTTGAATGATCTGGCGCAAACTGGAAGCGAGGTGTGCGGAAGGCCCTTCATGACAGGACGTGAGGGAGAGCTGTCGAGCAACTTCTTCCCGAATGAAGCTCTTGACTTGTGGCAGGAGCGCAGAATATTCAGCTGCATCTGTCAGGCCAACAAGCGACTCAGAGTGCATGGTGTTCACGCGAGTTATAACCCTTTGTTCGCGCAGTTCATCATAACTTTGACACAGTGTGACCACTTCAGCAACGGTGCGGATATCTCGCGCAGTCAGCATCTGAAAGGCGTCATCATCTATGCCTTGCAGAATGTGCTTGATATTGTCGGCCTCTGACATCTCAGCGTTCACGCGCTTGCACAAGTCGACGACGTCCTCGATATAACTCGTAAAATTCTCGCCAACCTGCTTAGACCGCGCAAGTAAGCGCTGTTCAGCGCAGAGCTTCCTCACAGCCGGACGGCCGAAAACTTCAGACAAGCTGGCTTTGAACACGGACCATGATGGAATGTCCGCTTCATGGTTCCGAAACCATAGATTGGCTACGCCGGTGAGATAGAAAATCACGTTGCTTAATTTCGTTTCCGCGTCCCATTTGTTGTAAGTGCTCACTCTTTCATAGGATGTGAGCCAGTCCTGTCAGTGCTGCTGAAGATGGCGGGGTCTCGCTGGCGGAGGGAGCCGGAACAGATGATGGCCGAGCCAACTTGTACGGCTTGGTGGTTAACGTCCTCAGGCATCGCAGGAGGTGGTAATGTGCGGCTGCGGAGTGGCAGGGCGAGAGGATAGATCTTAACCGGCAGCTCCACCAAATGTAAGATGGGGGTTTATTGAGAAGATCAGCAGGACTGGGCAGGTCAGCGGCGAACACAACGACAGCGAACACAGCCAGGTGCAGCACGCGCAGCGATAACGATGCCACTGCCTGGAATGTTTCTCGCGCACTACTTCCTCTTCATAATATATATATATATATATATATATATATATATATATATATATATATATATATATATTATCATAACCACAAAGTGGGGTACACTTACGCTCAGCTTTTAAGGGTACGTATGACGCGACAATGTTAATGGCTTCCATTTGCCGGTTCTTCTTTGCGGATTCTCGTTCAAGCACGTACAGGCTGTTTCATGCTCATTAGAGGGAAACTGGGAGCGCGTGGCCACCGCGCCTTGCGAAGCGCTGCCGCTGACAGTCGGTGGTAATCGGCGGCAAATGCGCATGCGGAATAAATACGGCCGGATGCTTTTCCGCACATGCGCCTGGTACAGCCCATTCTCACTGGATAACGGCTGCAGAGTTCTCATAGCGGAATTGTTACGCGCTCCCAGCTTCCCTCTAAGTGTGAAACAGCCTGTACATGCATTTCGTTACTCGCTTGTTCAGTAATTTTTCAATCTGTGCCTTTATTACTCCAGGCTTATTCAGTCGCATACAGTTGTGGGATACCACGTTATTTAAAAAGGCCATCTGACATAGATATAAATTCCCTCTTTAACCACGCCATACGAACATGCCTGCGTGGCCTAGGCGCAGCGTATCGTGATCCAAGGGACCAGGAGAGCTGGATTCACATCATCACTCTCCCTTTCTCAAATAGGAACCCCGAGTTAGTAAGGTACGTCAGCCAGTTCGGCCTGGTCACTTGGTCTCATGACGTCACGCTAGCCGACGACCAGTCAGTGCCCGGCCATGCCAGCCACCATCTGGCAGAACCATACCCGTGATTTTTCGCTCACAGCGCTGAGAACGGCGGATTTTCTGATGAATGGGACATTTAGTGCTACCGTGTTAAAACACTGAGAAGCTTTAGCTCTGAACCTTGTATCTTAGTAACAGCAAATTAAGACTTCGGTGATCTCCACGAATAAGTTTTTCATTCTTGTAAGCATGTTAGCATAACGTGAACGCCGCTCATTGTTACGTCAGCATGAAGGATGGAGGTAGCCGGTGCCTGAAAAGTGTGGCCGGGTGGAATTTTCTCACTCACCGACGCCGCGATTTTACGAAATGGGCCTATTGCTACTATCACCGTAAAATCATCACTTGAAGACTGCCGCAGGGATACAGTTACTGCTTTTATGTCATTGCTGAACGTGTTCCTGCAATCAAGCTTGTGGACATGTGCTAGCGGTGCGCAGCCACCACACATTGTTAGTAAAAGCTCTGTAACTGAAACCGCTTCGACAGTGCGCCGCTTTAGGATGAACAGCCGGAAGATCGCCCCGCTTTGCTTGTTATGGTATATTTACTGAGATCTGTAGTCCACGGTCGCGGGGATGGCGCGCTAAAGAAAGGGCCCTATTATACCGGCGCGCCCATGGCCCAGGCGGCGATGACCCTCTTGCAGCGGTCCAGCGGCTGGGGCCGGTCGGGACTGTTGCATGGTCCATTCCAAGGCGGTAGTACCTCGTCGACCGGCGCCTCGCAGTGGAAGAGCTCGATGTGGTGAACCAGGGCCTCGCTTCCTTTCTGGATGTTAGCTTCGTACTGCGACAAGTGTGATATAAATGAAGAAAAAGTGGCGCTCAGGTCGAACCCAGTGTTGTGTTGAGTGAGAAAGAAAAAAAGGAGGGGGAAAGGGGCACTATTTTATGGCAATTACGCAACATCTAATGCGGAAAATTAGCACTATTTGGCATTCAAGAAGGATTGCAGACTGAAATATCAAAACTGTACTGTTTCCGAATCGGAAACAGTACAGTTAACTCGCCGCGGGTACATGCAGGGACGGGCGTATGAAGGTTTTCTCCGGAATTCTTAGTATGACGCGCGTTTTCGCATTTCGCTTTCATAGAACGCGGCCACCACAAACGATAATGAACTCGCGACTTTGGGCTCAATAACAGAGCTCCACAGCGACAAGCCATTGTGCCGGGTCTGTTTTCACCAGGAAACGGAGTAATTCTTTTAATTTGAATCATTTGGTTATTTGAAGGATGGAATTAGGCTTCGCATCCAGACAATGAGAGCCCTAAACGAAGGAAAAGAGCATAGGTGGTCTGCACTCACGCCGATAATCAGGGCAGTTAAAACCGATTGTAATATACAGTTAAATTTTCTTTGCTCGCATATTTCAGCTTGCCCTGACAGTAGGAATTAACAGTTATGCTGTTTGAAGCAAACATAACGTTTCACAGCGCTAGCTGTTGAAGCAAACTGCCTCCACGAGATCGTTTGCAATCATGCGACTGACCTTTGCACATGGCCTCACGCCAACTTCGTCGTCATCTGGTGTGGCTAAAACTGCCTTGGCTAAAACAAGTGTGGCTGAAAACGCTAAACGCCTTGAGACGACCCTCACGAAATAATTCTGTAATGACTGCCTAGCGCGGCATACTGCGCAGGGGCAGCCGCCACAGCAGCGATGAAGCCGCCAGCGGCAAAACGGTGGCACTCCATGTCACCTTGCGAGAGCGACATGGATGAAGCAGATGCGGAGCGTTGGGCTCTGACCGCTGGACGTATGCAGTAGGCCAGGATCATATATGTGCTGCAGGTGGAATAGGAGACGCTCGCTCATGGGACACGCTGGCTCAATTAGGTCCGTGGTGCCAACACATTTCTCGCACAATAAGGTGTTCTTTGCAGAGAGGCGGCTATCGCTCACTTATGCGTGGCCACGATGTTTAAAGCGAGCGCAAGGATTGCGAATGCACAATACAGAACAGCTGGCGCTGGTCATGTGCAGTATAGCAAGGGTGCAGCCGCTCTAAATGTTTTATTCCCCATAACATTGCATCGATTTTGGTAACGGGTGGGTAACAACGCGGAATCAGAAGCTGAAATGACATGCGCGCGGGTAATCCACAGGAAACTGTTGTACGAATATCTGGGCTTAAGATTTGAGTGAAGTGTAAGCAAAAAAGAGCGAACAGTTTCGTTCCGCATATCGCAGTTATTGGCATACAGTACGCCGGTCACAAACGTTTCAAGCTGAAATTTGGCTCTTGATAGGCTATAGGTACTGGCTTTACGCTATTTCGTTTTTCAGTATCGTGCAATGTGGAAGTGTACAGCACGATTCTATTACCAAGATTCGTGATGATACTTGCTGTATGTTACTAGTTCCATCGCTATTTCGTACGCTAAAGAGTGAAATTATGTTGTTCGATATGGGGACAAGCGATCCCTTATCAAGGTATTAATGGCTTCGCTAAAGCCGTCTTGCGGAAAGCTGCGCTCTGTGACGACAGTAACAGCGAAGACACATTAGTCAGAACACAGTTATAAGTTCCCCATTAATGTAAAAAACTACACAATATCTTTGTTTAGACAGCTCCGATCATATTAACAGAGGTGTGAACATAAAATTTTATGTGCGTATTCCCACCCTGCATGCTTTGGCGGACTATATGGAGTGGCTCGCACAGCATATAGTCCGCCAAGGCAACTGGAAACTGGACGGTATACTAGAAATCACTGTAGTTGGAGCGAATGTATGCGGAGATAAAAGTTCAATGTTTGGCAATAAAAACGTGCGCTTTACCCGAACGATGTGTTTCTTGTAGTCGAAGTCGTTTGGAAGCTTCAGCCGTCGACACCAGTAGGTTGTCTCTTCGCTGGGCACTTTCACCTACGACCGACGAAGTAGTCTTGTAAGCTGTCATGGTCAGCGTAACAAACGCACGCGGCACAGCCACAGGCACGAATGCTTTCCTAGGGCTTAGAGGATGGGAAGTGCATGCGTAATATATTTGTTTTTCTGCCGCGTATTGTGAACGGAAGATGTCTAAAGGCCTTATTGGCAACTCGTTTTAAAGGGTCAGATGCATTATATACTGAGAGTGCAGTCATAATGACCCAAATTCAACAAAACCCAGCTATTAGGCCTCAGCTTTTGGCGCTAGTCACAATGTTTTTCTCAAAGCTACACACGGTATCTAAAAGTTGTTTCCCCGGTAAATAGATAGCTATACCATTCTTAAGCGAATACTACGTGCCCGAAAACACATGATAAATTTGGGTTGTGTCAGTAAGCGTTTTAATTCACGTTTCGGCTCGCTTGCTTTCGGCCCACCAGTGGCTGCAAATGGCTAAACCCTAGATATGTGTCACGTGTGTATAATGAATGACAGACAGAACGCTAAAATGAACTGTCGTAACCTTGTCGTTGAGAAAGTCTGCAAACTTGGTGTCGGACGGAAAAGGCGGCGGCTCTTCCATGACCTTGAGCAGCTGTGCCCGCTGGAAGCCGTGCTGGGCCCGCGTGAGCCGCAGGCCCTCGAGGCGCCGCAGGGGTCCCTTGCCAGTCGCGTACACCAGATGCACCGTGCCGTCCTGAGGGAGATACACACGCAACTCTCAGGAGGCATGCCTTTCTTGTCCTTGTTCAACGCGGTATACGCCTATTTTCTTCGGAGGAAGCTGAAACCATCATGGTACGGACGGCCGATGTCAGATGGGAGTGTGTGTGGGGGCTCATGTGGTGTCTCCATCGTGTTGTCCGTGTTTCCGAGTGCTATAGTCTTCATCATCACAGATGAAGGAGGGAAGGAAAAGGGGGTGGAAGTTGAATTATTCTGAAAGATAGGTTTTAGCCGTTGCCAATTCGTAGCGCTATGCGGCGGGGGACGCTGTGGTTATCATGCGAGGCTCGACTAGACATATAAACAAACAAGCTTTTTACTTGGGCAATTTCGTTTCTTTAAAGATAACTTTTTTTGTTACTGGTTTCAAAGGTGGCCACAGAGCCCGATAGTGTACTGTACATGAAATGCAGTGACAACTATCGTTGTGTACAGCTTAAAACACAGGGACAAATGCCCTTAGAATAAGGTTTTCCCAAAGCGGGCGTCTACCTATTGCCATGACGTCGCGGCCAGCCAGAAGATATTGCTAGCTGCTTATCGTAGCAGGGGGCTACCAGATGCAAAGTGACCGACCGCGAAGCCACGACGATAGGCAGGTGTCATTGGTTCGAAAGCCTCCTTTGTGGGACGTCTGTTGTGCCATTCCTGACTTCGTAGTACTCTTAAGGAACGCGCATGCGCAAACGTTTACTTTATTTCAGCCCTCCTTGCACCGCACATGTGCTTACGAGGTGGCTGAGAGCACACTGAATACCGAACGCAGTGCCACTGACTGGCGCTGCGCGGCCTTTGTCGTACCTCGATTACGTAGTCGTGGCTGTCGCAGGTGTCGAACTTGCGAGTGAAAAGGAACCGCAGAGTGGAGCCCTTGCGCTTGAGGCTACCCAGCACGCAGTCGTTTTGCTCGTCCACAGCGACGTAGCCGGCGTCATCTGTCCAGCCGTCCTGGGACAGAACAGGAGATTGAAATGAGCGACCATCGTGGCCACAAACGGCCATGCTTACAGTAAACTAGTCTTCGTTACCGAAAGCGAAAACGCATTTCGGCCGCGTAAGAAATGGTAAGCTTCCGAATATCTGTGCTGAACCGTGAAGTCGGATTCATTGCTCTATGATGCGCAGAATGAGGTAGAACGTATTGTTTTAAACGCTAGGCAAGCATGAGGCTCTCAGTGTAGCGCTGAAACCTTTTAATGCACTCAATCGCTCACCATTACCAATAAATTAGGGGCTGGTCGAATTTTGTTTGTGTCCTCACTCTGATTGACAAACTGTTTCGTGAGGTCATAACCACGTGGCCTCGTGTGGTAATTCAAACACAGTCTGGTCCAACGCGCAAGTCTCCCCGACGGGTCTTCCAAATTCGCCAGCCAACAAAGGGAATGACTGACCATGACCACTTGTGGCGTTTTCACACTAGAAGAAAAAAAATGCTGTGGATCAGAACCGCTTGGGCCCGAACCCGGTTACTCGGGTTCGACAGCCGAGCGTCTTAAGCGCTGAGTCACTGCGGCCGGTGGTCTTGCTCGTTATAACCAGGTTTAAGTATCTACCATTTGACGAGGCGGCTCCCAGACGGTGTCACAAGTAGGGTAAAACTCGCAGCCTCCGAGATCAAGTGCGCCGTTGAGCTGCAGTTGATCATGGAGGCCACGGTTGAACCTTATTAGGTTCGGGCTTGCGCGCCCCTCGGTAGCGTTGGCCTGGTGGTTCCGTGGCTCGGCGGACGGAATCAACGGTCCCGGCAAAGACGAGGCGTCTCCTAACGAAACAACCTTTACTACAGCATCATGAAGAAACGGGCAGAGAAGCTGACCCGGAGAGATTACAGACACGTTCACACAGCTAGTGTCTAGCGTCGTCTCCACGGCGCGTCAAAGTAGTCTCTATCGCAGCGGAGTCTGCCGCTGCTTTATATAGGCATGCCAGTTCACAGGGAAAGGGAGAGCCCTCACAGGGAAATGGAGAGTCCAACAAGTTTGGGCAAGACGGGATGACTCAATCGCAGGTGGCCCGACCGCATCTCCTCCACCTCCTGCAGACGGGCGAGGGCAACGCACTTTCCCTCGAGCTCCGGGCTTGGCCAGCGTTTGCACACACACGCACGCACACACATTTGGCGCGTGGCAAGATCACTTCGAGACTTGCCCGCGGGAGGAAGCGTTGGGCGGCCGATGGACGGCGCCGAAATGGCCGATCCGCTCGCTGTTCTGCCTGTTGCTATGCGGTGGCCACGTCAGCTGACACACTTGTCGGTGGCCAAACGTAACAACCTCCGCCGTTTGAGATGCCGGCTCCCAAATGACGCCACATGGACAGCTTAAATTACAGCTTCCCGTGCTTTCGCACTGCAATCTGTTTAACAAAGATAACCCCCTGCCGACTTTCTTCATCATTTAAAACTCACAATACCGATTTTTTTTAATCATTTCAAACTCCCAGTACCGATTTCACCGGGACAGATCCAGAACCAATGCGTTGTTTTGCGAAATGATATAACCACGGACAGCTTGTCGGAATCGTGGGAAAACGTTCTCGGAATTTTAGCCAGTTTTTCGAAAGCCTTGAATAGACTGAACTATTCTACCTTACTATCTAGAACAAGACAATATTGGTCGTCGACCTTTAAAAAAAAAAACCATGAAAAGCCGTCGTAATTGCAAAACTTTTCATATCACTTCTCCGGCGCACATCTAATTACTTGTCCTCATATTTATTCAAAGACAACTGCAATTGGAGAGTTCTATAATGGAGATATCTTGACCTGACGTTCAAGCAGGGTGTGTCATCGTCTAAACATATCAACCTGATTCCTAACAAAGCTCTCCAAGGACTCGGAAACTTTCCCCACACTTTACATGTTTCTCCATTAGTTATCAAGCTACTTCACAAAAGCCTTTATCCGTCATTTTATAGAATATTGCTACGTCGTTCGGAATTCCCATAATGTTGAGGAGGTACACAAACTGGGATCGGTTGCAAAAAAAAAAAAATAATCTTCAGCAGAAACACCTGGGACCACCCACGTGCATGAAGGCTATGCCGCGACTCCCGCTGCCTCCGATGGCGCGAGTCACCACGTGACCGGTAGCGCGATGCCCTAGTCCACCCGCTGCCATACCCCTCTTCTCTCTCCACTAAAAGCTGTTGGAGTAGGTTTCCGTGTCTCCCTGCTTTTTTCACCTGCAAACCTGAGCAAACCGATGCTTGTGCGCCGGGAACGCCGATGGCGCGAAACCAACGACCGAGCTAAGCGAGAACACTCTAAAATAATTCCGGATCCCTTTTCACCGGTGATCTGGTAGTTATATACACAATTATCTGGTAAGTCCGAGAGGCTGACCAGCAACCCCTTGCATGATTTATCTGAAATCGCCCAGGAGGCGGCATACCGCCTCCTGGGAGATTTCACCACGTCCAATCCCTGCATGCGTACGTGGATTGGACGTGGATATCACGTCCGATCCGCGTACTCATGCAAGGTCCGTGTTCTAGCTCACATCCTTTTCGAAGACGTTCCTTTCGGCGACACCTTGTTGATCAAAACGCTGGAAGCGGAGAGTGGCCGCATTCGATTCCGGCGTTTCGGAAAATCGGGCCATGGAAAGGGAACATCTGCGAAATGGCTGAAATTCGAGATGCAAGCCCGGGTGTGCTCGCACGTACGTTTAGATCAGTTTTTATGAACACACTTCGTTGTTTTTTCATCATCCAGGTACGACCAGTGTATCATAATAGTGTTTTCCGCCGTAAACATAAGCATTGAAATAGCGGTCTGATGGAGGCAGAGAAAATGAGTTGTTACTGTCTCATTTTGGGCTATATGCACGTAGTTTTCTTGTGCATTTTAAAGAAAGTCGAAGAATTCCTCACAGAAGTGGACTGATGCTTCAGGGATGCTAGGAATAAGAAATATGTACTGTTTCCATCACCTCCGCCACGACCATCACCATTTTGAGGTCAAGGAGGTTTACACTGCATGTTATGGTATCTTATTTTTTTTTCTTGTCGCGGACGCCATGCTTTACAATTTTTATGCAGCAGTCCGAATCTGAAACAGCAAACAGAGACTGCAAACAGAGAAAGGTGACACAGCGGAGCGCGCAGGAGGCCATTGTTGTGGTGCAACGCATGGTGCGTGGCTTTTAGCTGCATGACCGCGAGCCCACCTCGGCCTATGTCGCGCTGCAGTGCGATTTGCTAAATGGGCTGTGGCAGGCTCGTATCGCTTCAGCGCCTCTAGAACCTTCCAAGATCCTTCGTAAGCCCTGACCAGCGGCTGTGTGTAGAGCGCCTTCTGTAAATCTGTGGAGTTGTTGAGCGTTGTGAAGCTGCCCAGGTGCGCTCTGGTGTGTGACCCTCGGGCTGCCGTCAACCTCCTGAAAACACCCGAACGAAGCATCCCGTCGTTGTTCCCGTTACGCGAGCGAGTTGAGATTCTCGCACAGCCTCGGTGCAGCTTTCTAGCATACAGGGTTGCCGGCCACTGCGTCATCGGAGCAACGTACCGACCGACGACCTCACCACCTCCGCGCATTATCTTTTTCCGGCAACGTTCCGCTCGTCCTGGAAGACGTGCGTGCGGTTACCGACGATCACCTTCTTCAACAACACCCGAATCCGCGCAAGAAGAGCGCCTCTTCGTCGTCGGCGCGCGCTAACAGCCCTTTAGAGCTCGATGTTGGTGCGTTCGTGCGCCGGTTGCGCGTGGCCCGGTGGAAAGACGGGTGCGCCACAGACCTTGGGGTTGAGGTTGCGGTTGTTGCTAGCTGCAGGTCGGATGCGTGCAGTTTTTGCGGCACAGTTGAGGCACTCTCGTCCAGTAACCTCGCTAGATTCGGGCGGCCTATACGACCCCCTGGGAATCATTTCGTACAAAATCACGGTGCCCCTCCGGTTGCGCGGCAGAGCGCGTGCGGTTTTATATATACAGTGCTTGATGTATTTTAAATATAATCAGTAGTCGTTCGCGCGCAGCACATTCCGTATTGCGCCTGACCACATGCGCGGGCAGCGCAAAAAGCTTTCACGGCTCGTGTATTGCAAATAGTGCACGCATCTCTTTCTTCCCCTTTTTGGTATTTTAATAAGCCACCATTGCTACCACTACTGCTACTAGGGGGAACCACGCAAAAAGCGGCTCAACATGTGACGCGTAAGGCATCGGAGTTTATCCTAGATATCAATTTTCGCAAAGAGGTGGGAGGAAGGTTCGAGATATGGCCGACGATCGGTAAAATTGCCGCATTTTGGATAATTTACCCGTGCCCTTCACGATGCATGGCCAACTTCGCGCAACAAAAGGCACAAACATTGCCACGTGCAGGAATGAAGTACTTCGGTAAATGTGCCAGTAAAGAAATTGCGCGTGGCAAGAAGTCATAAGAAAAGAACACGAAAAAAAAATTCCCACTTTAGGTCGTGCGTCAGTGGCCAATGTTGGCCATGTTCAGCATCCTTCATTATCCAGACTGTTTAGTTGTCGTTGTCAAAGCATATTTTTGAAAATCTGCTTTTAATACAGGACGACGATCTACTAAAAGAGAACGTGGGCGGTTCTGCTTAGATAATTCGTCAAAACACCGAAAATAACTTCACAATGCCATCCTTGCCCGTGCGTAATGGTTTTCACTAAGCCCTTATTAGAAAATAACGAAAAAAGTTCAAGTAATCAATTTTATGCCCAAATTTTGCTCCTTCAAATTACTTTTTAATAAAGACGGTGGCATCATCTCTGTCGCAGACCCGAGCTGTGAGGAAAAAAAAAAAAGAAAAAAAAAAAGGAGAACGAACTTGTTAGCGACTTTTCGGCTTCCATGCATAGGATGACTCGCGCCCATTACAGCATATATAATATAGTTCGAAGTGCAAAGAAAGACCGCGGGGCGGTCGGAGGATGGCTCACCAAAGACACGGAAAGGACAAAAAAGGAATAAGAAGATGGTCTCGGGTCCTTTGTTCTCGGGTACGCGATGATTAAATTCTCTCTCGGTGGCAAAAATTTCCGGCAGTGGCTACCACAGTGAACGTACGGCTCCCCACCGCCTTCGGTCAGGTTTCTTTGTTTCATAAGTTCCCGTTATGTCCGTGCATAATTTACGGTCTCCCTCGAAGCCATACTACGGAAATGTCTTGGGCCATTCTCCGTTGTATGAGGCATCGTTCCTCTTCATTTCTGCTGCTATTTTTTTTACTCTATTTGCTCGTCATGATCAAAATATCTAGGGTTGAGCCGTATAAGGGGCCCAGCTTTCCAAGGAAGTAGAAATGCCGCCAAAAGACGCGTTCTTTCACGAAACGCTCCATGCCCAGCGAAGATGTGATGAGTAAGCACGGAGGCTGAACGAAGGTAAAAGAAGAAAAACGCAGTGTTAGCTGTAGAGGAATGTACAGCCAGGCTTCTATTCGCCGGTGACTGCGGATTCATCATTCGACGGAGGAGATAATTTACCCTACGACTGCACGCGTCCTTTTCTTCCTGTCTCTCATCGCTTTCATGTCTATCGCGCCTCCCAGACACATCGAACAAGTGTCACCGGGAGGGAAAATAGGGCGGCCCACAGAGAATTCGGAACACTTCGCTACGGTTAAGCAATGCTGAAAAGGAATACAAAGGGGCTGTAGCGCACCAGGCGCATTTAAATTTTTGACAGTGGCACGAATCACCGTGCTGTCGAAGCAACAGGTCGATGAGATGCTCTTTTCCTAAACCTTTCACTCCGCAGAATGCCAAGCACCCAATGAAAAACAGCTGTGCAACTTGCGGTCGCTGTAGATCAAACCAAACCAGCCCTCCCTGCTACTAGGTGGATATTCAAATCGGAAGGGTAACGCTGCCTTTCCGTTGTGAGGGCTTGCGTATGCTGGAGCTAACATGAGCTTTGTAGTCCTCTCGGGTAATTTAGAAGCGTGATGGAAGATTTTACTACGTGCTTCGCATTGGTTGAAGTTGAAGTTGAAAGTTTATTTTCAAATAAAAAAAAAACAACGTACAAGAATATACAGCGAGAGGTTCCATGGTACAAGACCGCAGGTGGGACCGCCCATGGTAATAGATTACGATAGGCAATATAAAGAATAATAATATTGTAAGAAAATTTATGAAGCAACACTGAAAATAAATAACGAAATACATAGTAAAGAGTGCAATGCCGACAGATTTAGATACAAAAATAGAATTCAGAAAAAAGTACAAAAACACTTACGAATTCAGCGGCACAAAAGATAAAGAAATCATAAATTCAGATGGAAATGTTTTAATTTCAACTTGATTAGTTTGCTTAATGTCGAAATTCAAAGAATTCCAAAATGATATGGACGAAAATTGAAGGCCTTCTTTCCCGTAGTTAGTACTGACCTTAGGTAGTAAAAAATTATTTACGTAGAGCGAACCGTGTAACGCTGTTGCTTTGATCGTGCCGGGAGGAAAAATGCTAAATGGGAGCTGATGGTGAAGAATCTTAAAAAAATATAATACCGATATTATAAAGATAAAGAGCCGAGAGGGGTAGAACATTTAAACTCATGAACAAAATGTGCGACGGTGACATTCGAGGGGAGGAGGTTATGATGCGTATGGCTTGCTTTTGCAGTTTTATTAATGACCAAAGATGAACATGATAGGCGTTACAAGGGCGTTACCCCAGGATGAAATGCCGTAGTTTAAGTGGCTGTGGACGAAAGCGTAGTGAAGTGATAGTAACGTGTGGATTGGAAAAAAGGATCGGGCTTTGATTAGTGCGTGTAATCCAAATGAAATTTTCTTGCAAGTTTCCGCTATATCATAATGGAATTTTAGGTGGGTCAATAACAACACCTAGAAACGAAATTCGGCATTGCGACGCGATGGCAGTGGAATTGAAGTATAGCAGAGGTGAGACGGGCAATGGCTTCTGTGGGGGATGGAAAATATGAAAGCAAGTCTTAGTAACATTCCCAGTAAGGCGGTTAATATGGCATCAATGCTCAAGAGAATTAATGTCATTTTGAAGGTTAGATATGAGCTGGAAAATGTCATGGTGCGATGTTATTATAGTAGAGTCATCTGCGTATAATACACTATTACAATGCCTAAACAGGATGGTAAATCGTTAATGTAGAGTTGAAGGGCCTAGAATAGAACCCTGTGGAACCCCAATGTTAGTGAGAGCTTTAGTAGATGCATGGTTATTACTAAAGACTATGTACTCTCGGTCACGACGAAAGCTCTGCAAAATCACTAATGGAGGTCCTGATATGCCGTACGACTCAAGTTTCTGAAACAAGATGGAGTGATCGATGGAATCAAATGCCTTGCTGAAATCAATGAAAACTGCGCTCGAGAACTTTCTTTTATCGACAGCAAGCCTGATATAATCTATGAGAGAAGCTAACGAGCTACTGCTGCTTTCAACGGTTGCATAAGGTGGCATTTTGCTATACAATAAATAAAAATAAAATAAAAATAAAACGCAAGCTTTAACAGTGAGACGAATTCTCAGCGGGAGGCAGAAAGCTATACGAATTTCGCGTTGTGGACCTTGTCTACTTTGAGCCAAATCGATTCCACGGCACTCACCATGCCAGCTGGGTCGTAGTCGAATCGAATCGACCTCGGAGCCTTGACACTCAACGCCAGCCTTGGCACAGATTAGGGTCGCACACGCTAAATTTAGACAGCTAAACTTTTCCCTTGCCGCACTCGCTGCCCGCCTGCTTCGTGAATACTCCATAAAGTTTCTGTTTGGCGGAACGAATAGTCCATACCCAGAAAGTTTGCTACTTTTTAGGGGGAAATTTTGAACGCAATTTTTTGAGATATTGTGTGAGTTCACGAAAACAATAAATATATGCGCAGCTCCTGCCGAGGCAGGCTTCTAGTTTATTGCAATTTATGTTCAAAAGCGCACCCCATTGGCTCTCTACGGCCGGCAGTCTTGATTACACCCGTTTTGTGCGCAAGACAACCTTCAGAGGTAAAACTTTGCTATAAATAGGAGGCTCAAACTATTTGCATTAGTGCCTATACTCATAAAAAAACACACATACACACATCCTGTAATATTTATTCCACATTTGCAAAAACACAGCCCATTGGCTTTCTATGGCAGTCTTAATTATTCGCTGCGAGCACAGAAAAGAATACTATTACAACACATTGTTGCCGCGCATGATAAGCTGAACAATTCCGACCAATCTGTGCGTATTAGTACCTTACAATACCCCGCAGATGTCATATGATAAAAGTAGGTCCCAGAAAATTGAACATGCGTGTCTACGTAATTCAAGTCGATTTTTAGCAAGAGACAGCTCGCAACTGTAGCGTGAAACCGGCGCATCACAAACTTCAGAGTAGGTCGCTCAAAAGCTTTGGTTAGTTAAATGAAAACAGCGTCTGTGAAGTCGACGTTACTGAAAACTTGCTAGATGCGAGAAATAGAACAGTGTGGAGCGCCAGACTTGTGGGCTGTTAGCAGCGGCGCTCTGATGTCACCGCCGTGCTTATAACACGGTATATATTTATGTGCATTGCTCAAATAGATAGGATCAGCCTTGGAAGGTGAATATGTCTACAAGTGCCGAGCGAATTGTATCGCGATCAAACCCTTGATCCATCAGTGGGCTTCAATCCTCACTACTTAGGCAGGAAACGTGTCATCGGCGACAATACCAGATCAGTGTCTCGCACCAGTTCGCTCGTGTAAACATGCTGTCAGCCGTTCTGTAATAGAACTACATTTGTGTGCACATCACCTATTATGTCATTACTTGCGTGTCGACGAAGCCCGCCCGCGCGAACTCACCATTTGTACGTCGTTTTCCTCAAATGAGCGCAGGAATCGAAGGATGTCCCAGTAAAGTGCCATTAGCAGGAGAAAGCATATGATAGCACATTTTTTTTTTTGCGCATTTGCCTCCCCCAAGGTTTGCAGCTTCTTTACATAAGTGACACGCCTAGTGGGGCTTTTCGTTGTACATTTCGCACATGCAACACTTGGCGACATATGCATGCAACGTCTGGCGCTGCAGTTATGACAATCCTGCGCGTCGCTAAAAAGGAATGCATAAACGAGAAGTGAGCGCAGCAGTTTCAGTGGTTACATAAATGTAGTGTTGCATTTCGAATTTGTATGACTGCCTACTCGTGTGCGTACAAAACAAATGACACCACTTAAGATGCGTATATCTGAATCGTTCGTTGTTCGGAATTGTGCCAACGACCTGCTCTCGCTTTACACTAACTATCGGAAACTACATAATCTAAAGGAAACATCGCATTTTGCTATTCGAGCAAACGGATTGTATGCGATGACCAAAAACCATACCGTTGGCTACGAGAGTGAGCGCACCAGCAGGTGCTGCAGCCTCTAAAGGTAAATATTCACGAAACCGAACGTAGGCGATTCTTTCGCCAGAATAAGTAACAAGAGGAGCGCTGAACAACAGGATAGAAAATGTTTAACAAGGATACGCGCAGTGCGCGCGCGCACTTAAAAATGAAGCTTGTTTGCGCCATAAAGGGAGACAAACGAATACGCTTCAGATATCGTTTAAAGCTGTCCCGCATTACAACCGCACGTCTTCCCTTTTATAATCGCACTAACCATTTGCGCTTGGAGGCGCGTTGCTTTGGCCCACAGTATGTTTTCATAAAGACAGGTCGAAAAGAGGTTAAAAAACTCGTTCTATATTGCGGGATTTATTTAACTATCGGAACATCGCTAATCAGTTCAGGACAACGCGAATAGTTCACCTCAAAAATACTTTCCTCGCCCGAATTTCAACACCGCGCTTTTACGACGGTACGTGATGCCGGCGCGGAGGATTATAGCGCACGTGCATTAAACTAACCTTTTTTTTTTCTTGTGCTGGACCGTTCCTGCTGGCGCATTGTGAAACGACTGATTTCTTTTTCTTTTTTTTTCTTTTTGTACGCACCTCGCGACATAGCAATGCTTTCGCTGGTTGCGCGGCGCCGCAACCTGCAGGATATGCGTTACCAGTTCAACAGAATCCACATTCGCGCACACACATTTTTTTTTTACCTCTGTGGGAGACTTTAGCAAAAACTTTCCCTTAAAGGACGACCTGCGTTAAAGGGAAGAAATAACAGTGGTCTCCCTGCAACAGGCGCACATTTCGTGGAAGCACCGAAAGTTGGTCGAGCTGCAGTGGTCGTTTGCACTGGGAGAGCAGCACAAAAACGGCAGACTCGACAGCATATGCTAGGCGAATGCTACGTCTTTGCAGCCTCCAGCCTGCCGTTTCATTTTCTGTTTCATGTTCTTGTTGTAGGGGGTGAGGCGTCCCATTTTTATAATGTCATTCGCATCAAATGGACTTCGCACAGAACTCAACAAAAAGTGGAAAAAAAAAGGTCGCTGTGAAAAGTGCTGCCCCGGACAGCGGCAAAAAAGAAGAAACAGTGCTCAGTGATTAAGCTAACAAAATGATTAGATCCCGTTGCCATGTGTGTGTATGAGTGGGTGGGGGGGGGGGGGGGGGGATACGTTTCCGTTTAAATAGCCTGCGCAGTGAAAATAAGCTTGAAAATCCTGGCCAGTCTTAGATTATTATAATCGCTTTGGGTTTAGCAAATGTATAGATAGTATGGTTTAACGATATGAGACAGCCGTGCCGTCGTTAGTCTCTACGCATTGATGCGGCTATACTGTACCATATATGTTTCTCCCACGTTTTACAGATGCATACGCACATTCGCACTGAAACTGAGAGTCGTTTAATACATTGGTGGCCCTGCTTAAAGGCCCACTGTCCACCCTCCGGTGGAAAATATTTTCTTCCCCGGCGACTGTGAGACTTCGCCCCCAGAACGCAAGGCCGCAAAAATGTTTTTGAAAAGAGCAGCTAATAACGCAGTTACAGCCAGCCACCCCAATCACCCGATTCTGTCGTGTTTCTCTCCTTCCGTTCCCTCGCAAAGGTTTTTTACTCTCCTGCCCGAGGTCGTCTAGCCTCCGCAAGACAAATTCCCCTTCCTCCTCCGCGTTTGGCGGGAGGTGGGGCGTGGCACTCCGCGTGCGCGAAAAAACAAAAACAAAACACGAGCGAGGGAGCGCGCGCCGCTGGATTTAGCCCAGCCGTGGCGAGGGAAAAGCGCGCAGCGAGCGGTTGACACCCATCCTTCACCCTCAGACAGCGAGACGGACAAATGGGCGTCGTTTTCGACAAATACGTCATAGCTGCGACTCGACGGGCCAGCGCAGGGAACGGGAAAGCTGGCTTCCCGAAGGAGAGCATGAGAGAGCTTTGGTTTGTATTTTCGTTGCTTTGCGGCACGCGTGTCATTGTAGCATTTTACTCAGACTATCTCCGGTACACGATCGAAACACTAGCTGGGCTCCTTCGCTTAAAAGGTCCTTCCCTGGACAGTGGCCCTTTAAGTACTAAACAAGGAATGTGTCGGTTTTTACTGGCGTCGAGGTGGGAAGTCAATGCATGGCAACAGGTGGCGTGCCGGAAGACCTCGAATTCGCCAGCATCTGCTATGGCCCCGTTGCGAATGCGCGTTGCACCACGTAAAATATTTGCTTTCAAAAACAAAAAGACATTGCCTCGAAAGGTTATCAAGCCGTTGCTAAGCCACGTGGACACCACCCACTTGCTGGTATCTGGTAGCAAACGTAAAAACATTTGGTGCTGCACCCAGTCAACTAATTGCGCGCACGACTTGTGCAATCAGAGGTACTATAAATAGCAGGCATTTTTATCTCTCTGGTAATTGCAACGGGTATAATCGACCTGAATGCGGAGTCAGACTGGCCATGCGGGCGTGCCTTCGTGTTCCCCTTTTGAAGACAGCGTTTCCCTTCAACAAATGCGAACATTTCCTGTGCACTTTCGATACACTCGTTACAGCCATGACCTGCGTCTAGAGACCGTCCATGCGCCTGTAAGCATTATTACTCTGCGCTTCGCAGCTGTTGTGCAAGCGATCCGTTAGGTACAGGGGCTGAAACATAAGAAATAAAAAAAAAAATAAAATGATCTTGTTATGTGTGCATGTGTGCGCGCAAAGTAAAACTAAAGAAATTACTAAAATTTAAGGAAATGATCAAAAGCGAGAAAAAAAAAACAATAAGCATGTAGACATAGAACCTATTTTATTCTACGTGGTCATTTCCATGCTACTGTCAATCCACCAAGCAATGCTAGGGGGAAATAAATCGGAAAGCAAAAAAATAAAAAAAAAAATAAAATTAAAGAAATTAACGAGCGAATTGGTTATTATTGATTTCTCGTTGAACTCATAATGCTCTCACACGCACCGACAAAGAAAGAAAAAAGTGGGTAAGCTCCGGAAACCGTCATGAAATTCTCAATTTTGATAAGGCTTTCGCCTCTGTAGGGAGAGAGAACGGCTTGTTTTGTAAGACGCGTTCGGCGGCTATGACGCACTTACGTCCAAGTGCGGCTTCCCGTGCGCATCGGCCCACAGAACGCAAACGTCGGCGAGCGCCACGTCGCCGCGATCCGAGAAGCCGAGTGCGAACCAGTCGTCAGGAGGCAGTTCCAGTTTGAGCTCGGCCGTCAGGGACTCGGCCTCGTAGTCGACCGTCCAGAACAGGCGGAATCGGGCCTCCGGATCCAGCATTAGTTCGAAGTAGCGCGCCGCTTCAGCTGCCGCGCACGTGAGCACCAGCCACGAGAGCGAGCAGAGCAGCGGAGACCGCGTGGCTGTCCGCCTTGGTCCCAGGGATGCCATTTTTGCTGCGGTCAGCCGCAAGCACTGCCTGCGGAATACAAGTAGTCTTATATGGTGTGCACTCTGCAATCATGCAAAATGACAAAATAGAGCGACAGGTTAAGCGAGAGGAAAACCGATCGTCAGAAGTAGGTGGTTCTAACTTCTGACGTCTGTCCTAACGCTGCTGCATACGAAGGGCTAAAAAGACTCTAAAAGTTAGCTATCACTAATGGCGATTAGGTTACGGGTAACCGCAATTAACTTCCAAGATTTTGTTGAATTTTTTAAAGCTGGCAGAGAAATTACGTTCCTGAGTGGCTTCGATATTACAAATACAACGCTCAAACGCACATTTAAGAAGGAAGGAGGGAGTGGTCGAGTCAGCTTTCGTCCCCCAAATCCGCCTTAAATCGCTTCCTTTCTCCTTCAGTAAGAAAAAAAAAAGAGAAATGGAAGAACCATTACCATTTCCCTGTCCTGCAAGAATGTTAAAAATAAGAAAAAAAAGGTATAATACTGTGAGAGCGACACCCCATCATCTCACGCCATTAACAAACTCGCCATAAACCATGCGTTCATAATTGTTCTGCCGCAGGAAGGGTTTCAGAGAGCAGCCATCAGGCAGAAACGATGACATATGGTCGTGTGCTTTATTTTAGTTGGGGTCATAAACGGCGTGTATTTCAGGTGCTTCGCCACAGTTAGTCGAAAATCACGAAACTGTGAAAAATTTACATATCTATACCCCACGGGTAACGGCGCACAAGGAAAAAAAGAAAGCGCCAAGGACCTACACTTCTCGGGGGTGCGACAGAGATGGTTCGTGCGGGCTCCAGTGCTGATCGTTAAAAAAAACAAAACTCTCTAGGACTACTCAAGCTACGACCTCCATACAGCTTTTGCCCACTCTTGATCAACACAAATATGAAAAAAAGAATGAAAAACGGTTGAAAGAATATACTGTTGAGGCTTCTTAAAAACAAAACAATAAAAACATACGTGCTGGTGTTCACCGGTGAACTATGTTCAGAATACTAAGGGTGCACAAAAACTAATTCCTGTAAACTTTTCTCGAACATTTCTTAATTTATAAAATTGCATATATTCTGCTCGCATGTATCCGCCAGACCAAAATTTTTTCGGTGTGTTGCGGAAAAAAAAAACTGAATTGCTTTGTGCCACCGAAGAGAAAGGTTATACGCGCCTTCTCTGCACCCGCTAGCTTGTAACGCTTTTGAGCCACGCTATACTGATCGCTATAGTGTTGAAGGTCCTGTTTGGCGGAAAAAGCGGCATCGACGTGCCTGCAAAATTCTTACTGGTCACGAGGAGCCATGTCGTCACGTAACACGTACGTCGCTTCAAAGAAATGTGGGTTTTCAAGTGGTGGAATCGAACCTCTAACCCTTCAGTCACGCGTTCGACGTTCGTTCGACGGGGTTAACACAGTATGTTGAGGCAGTGGGCGTGTCCGTGTCTGTAAAAAGATGCGGCAGAGGACCTCCAAGATGCTATAGGGATTCTTTAACGTCCATTCATAATACTTTTGAGTCGAAAGTGTGTCTCTCAAGTCTTTTTTTTTTTTTCCTCTCGATGGAGCATTGTCCTCATGGCGCCAATGACACCAGCATCGTTCTCAAATCTGGACAACACGCCAAGTCAGGAGTGTAAGGAAGACAGGGAAGTAAAGTCTAGAAAAATTTGGCAAACTCTTCCGTTGTTTTCAAGCTGGTGCGAGCGAAGGCGTTTCGCCCGAGTTGACCGAACGAACCTATTTGGAACGAACAGTATTCGAGGAAAAAAGAAAAGGAAAAGAAGGGGCTTTACTTTTCGTTCAGCTCTCGAACGTGAACTTGATGAACCGGAAAATAAAACCACCGGGACAAATTAATCATCGCCGGTATAGACGCATCCATAAAACGGACGCGGAAGGGGCCAGAAAGGAAAGTGAAATACGAAGTGCTATAACAACGAATGGTATAAATGTGGGCAGGATTGAACACGTTCTCGGGCTAGGCCAGAAAACGTACTCGCACCACGCCCTGTGACTGCTACGGCATTACTTGACTACCGAGAAGAAAGAGAGAGAGGGAAAAAAAACTATTTGAAAGGTTTGTGACGAGCTCAAAGTCATTTCGCTGTCAGGACTGGAAGAGCTTTCGGAAGAAGTTTGCAAGCAATGGAAACACTTATGGAAATGCATGGAGACGAGACAGAAAAAGCAGCTAAGAATCCGTCTATTACAAGCGGAACGTACACTCTGTCATAACTGACTGGTACGCAGATTCATAATTAAAAAAAGGCAATATGAAACAGCAGGCAAAGGTCGCTTTTTGCTGAACATTAACTGCTAAAATATTCTGGGTACACACACATATATATATATATATATATATATATATATATATATATATGAAGATATGAAGGAAAGAAGCCGACAGTCGGCGAGGCCAAGGAAAGCGTTGGGGATTGTACTTTGTCTTTTTTTAAATTTTTACGTCATAATCACGTAAATTAGTAATGTAATGTGTTTAGGGGAAAGATAAATAAACAAAGTAGAAAGAAAAACAACGTGCCGATGGTGGGAACCGAACCCACGACCTCCGAATAACGCGTCCGGTGCTCTTCCAACTGAGCTACATCGGCCGCTGTCCCCCCTGCTACTTTCTTGGGTATTAATGTTGTCTGTATACGAACCTTGAGAGTGTTCACCAGCGCCACCCTCAACCATAGCGGTGGACGTGGAACGTCCTGTGTTACCGCCAGCGTCACGTAGAACGTGATCACGAGTGAGGGCGAAAGCTGTGCTAAAACCCTCTTACGCTACCTATGGCTTCAAGACTGCCAGAACCGAGACCCCCGTAAGCTACAAGCAGATGAATGAAGGGGAAATGAGGGTACTCGTTATAATACATGAAGGAAAGAAGTCGACAGTCGGCGAGGCCAAGGAAAGCGTTGGGGATTGTACTTTGTCTTTTTTTAAATTTTTACTTCATAATCACGTAAATTAGTAATGTAATGTGTTTAGGGGAAAGATAAACACAAAGTAGAAAGAAAAACAACGTGCCGATGGTGGGAACCGAACCCACGACCTCCGAATAACGCGTCCGGTGCTCTTCCAACTGAGCTACATCGGCCGCTGTCCCCCCTGCTACTTTCTTGGGTATTAATGTTGTCTGTATACGAACCTTGAGAGTATTCACCAGCGCCACCCTCAACTATAGCGGTGGACGTGGAACGTCCTGTTTTTCTTTCTACTTTGTGTTTATTTATCTTTCCCCTAAACACATTGCATTACTAATTTACGTGATTATGAAGTAAAAATTAAAAAAAAGACAAAGTACAATCCCCAACGCTTTCCTTGGCCTCGCCGACTGTCGGCTTACCCTCATTTCCCCTTCATTCATCTGCTTGTAGCTTACGGGGGTCTCGGTTCTGGCAGTCTTGAAGCCATAGGTAGCGTAAGAGGGTTCTAGCACAGCTTTCGCCCTCACTCGTGATCACGTTCTACGTGACGCTTGCGGTAACACAGGACGTTCCACGTCCACCGCTATAGTTGAGGGTGGCGCTGGTGAACACTCTCAAGGTTCGTATACAGACAACATTAATACCCAAGAAAGTAGCAGGGGGGACAGCGGCCGATGTAGCTCAGTTGGAAGAGCACCGGACGCGTTATTCGGAGGTCGTGGGTTCGGTTCCCACCATCGGCACGTTGTTTTTCTTTCTACTTTGTGTTTATTTATCTTTCCCCTAAACACATTACATTACTAATTTACGTGGTTATGAAGTAAAAATTTAAAAAAAGACAAAGTACAATCCCCAACGCTTTCCTTGGCCTCGCCGACTGTCGGCTTCTTTCCTTCATGTATTATAACGAGTACCCTCATTTCCCCTTCATTCATCTGCTATATATATATATATATATATATATATATATATATATATATTTACTGCTAACAGAATGTTTTAAAGACTATGAGAGATACGTGGGTGTGGTCGGTGCTGGTGTTGTACAGCAAGGCAATCTGTTGTGTGTTATAGACCTAAGGATTAGACAATAAGCTAAAATCATCTAATAACCTTTGCATTTTTTATTCTAGGGGACAATGCGAGACTGAAGGTCGTTGGCATCGAAGGTCAGTTCCCTTTTTAATTTCTTTTTTTCAAATCGCCAATGCGGCTCGAAATATCGAACGTCAAAAATGCGCATTCTTAACCTCGTTCAGCTGGCGTTTAGGCACTGTCTAATTTATGAAATGGCGTCGCCGCACGTGTTATTGCCGCCAAAACGCAAAATGATGTTACCTTCTTCTGTATCAAATACACAAACATCGTCCGTAGTTTGTGCGTAAAAAATGCAAAAGACACCATTTTATAAACATGCAATGAGTGAAAGCCATATCAATGAGGTTTCAGTTGCGTATTTTTTACGTTTTATGTGCCGAGCCATTTTGACGATTAAGAAGGTTTAAAAAGGAAACTCACCTTTGATGACACGGTCATCAATTTTGCGGTATAATAATGCCCCCTAAAGTCGCAAACAAAAAACTTATTTACTCAATGTTGGTCCGCCTTATCGTACAACCAGCGAGCATTCACAGCGCGGAGTCATCTCTAATAGTTTATAAAATGCAAACTTTGAATGGTAGGGAAAACATTACCCGGTATAGTTAAGAAACCAGCCAGTCACGGGCTGTTAATAACTAGTCGGACCTTTCTAATGCAGACATCATTTAGTGAAAATGTCTGTATCGGCGAATTTCTGCCGCTCGAATACAGTGTCACTTGCAAATACTTGTGTAGTATAGGCAGATGGCTGCTCACTACGCGAATAACCAACAATTATAATGTAAAGCTTGAATGCGATGCCTACTTTAATAAGTGCTGTGTGAAAAATATACTTGGGAAATATAAGGTGTATTTTGTATGTGTTGCACAGACGCCAGGCTCTATCATATATAGTTTTTTTAGTAATGAAAACGCCCCCTTGAGCACGTGCCAAAGCCTGAAGATCTGATGATCTTCGGTGGTTACGATTTGCCTAATACGGACTCGATAACGATGTCGTCAAAAAATTCTGCTGATACTAGACCGGTGAATCAATGCCAGACGTGGCGTTCGCTTTTTACTTATTCCAAGTTGTTTAAGGGCTCACAAGTATACAGCGAAGAACGAAATGTCACAATTAAGGATAAAACTGATAAAGTCACTGTAATGTGTAATCGTCGAACAGTTTCGCTTACACAGAGCAGTTTTGTTCTAAGCAATAATACTGCTGCATTTATGACCCGGACCGAAAAACCTCTGCTGACCCCTGCCCTACAAAATAACAGTATCGACGTCCTTGTGGATGGAGTTCCCGTTTCTGCTCTCATTGATACAGGCGCCCAACTGTCCGTTCTCAGCTCCTCATTTCGCCGTCGGCCTCAAGAAAGTCCTTACTCCAGCCGTCTCGCCCACAGATCACGTCACAAATGGTAGCCCTGCTGCCGTAGTTGGCATGTGTCTTGTCTGTCTCGGCCTTTTCTAACATTGCCGACGAACAGCACTTAGATCCTTCGCTACATTCCCTTATCCTCCGTTTTACCTCCGACCGCCCTGATCCATCTCTCGCATTATTTGTGCTCCAAGGGAACACCCTATACCGACGTAATATGCGACCAGATAGCAGAGACCTTTTGCTTGTCGTTCCCCAACACCTGCGTTCCACTATCCTTGAACAGTTCCATGATGCTCCCACGGCTGGCCACCTGGGTCTCTCTCGCACATACGACAGCCTGCTCCCTGGCCGGTGCTCTACCGCTCCCGCTCAGCAGTACATTGCCGCATGTGAACTGTGTCAGCGTCGGAATCTTCCGCGTAACAATATATTGACATCTATCATTTTTGAGTTCTTTGACGAAGACGGTTGCTGGTAATCTTCATTATTTCTTTGCAGCTTTAACAACAGTACCACTTACGTGCATACTATTTGGGACTGATTTAGGAATCTTGAGAATGAATGTAATGGTCATTTTATACCTTTAACTGTTAAGATGAAAACTTTGGTAAGTCCTCCAAAAGTCGGCATGTTGCAGCTTAATGAAAACTAAGCTGGTTAAGAAAAAAAAAGTCGATGGTTCTGCGTGCTTTGAGCAGAAAAATTCCGCTATGTCTCTTGAGATCAATAAACAAGTAGCACTCGGCAAAGATAGATAGCATGGCGTTTTATTGTCACATTTAGTAACTACCTCCCCAGAAGAATGTTTTCAGAAGGTTTCTAATGTCGACACTGAATAGTCATTTATGGCCAAACGTATCCTAGCGCCTGACGGCTAAGCAGTTTCAAACGAACTGAATCTGTACTTCGGATTTGTTTTTAGACATGCCCATGGCATATATATTGTGCAACTTCGCTTCGTCTGTTGTCGATATCAGAAGCTTTAGTTAGCAAACAAGGGGTCGTGCAGCACAATGTCCCCGTTTGTAGGCTTCACTTTTCAAAAATTTTCATGAAGTTCTCCGGTTGCCGAAGTGCCGGCTCTGCATTAGCTGATCACGGTGTGTGCATCCCAAGCCGAAACGCAGAGCCACGTTGACTTGACTCGCTAGCGGCGTCAGGATCTCGATGTGTGGACCGCCCGAGCCAAAACTCATAGCCGCCACCGTTCGCCACTGCGAACCGCCTGCCTAAAAGTTATCTGTAATTGTACATACATGTCTTGCTCGAATTCTTCGCCTCAATATATTAAAAAAGCTGAAACAGCTGATGAGCTTCGCTCATATTTCGCATTAGGAAGTAACGTAATCGTCGGCATTTTTTTTTTCTTTTGCGTGACAGAGGTGCGTATGAACGATTAGGCAGACTTTATTTACGCAGAAGAAACCGGTTTAACTTCACACCCATTATTAATTAGTACGCTCCGAAACATCAACCCACGGATCTCATTTTTTTTTTTTTTTTTTTTCATTCGCCAGCATTGAAATGCTGCTGCCGCAATCGGAGCATGATTTCGTGATTACGCTGTCAGAAGGAGATACCCATAGACATGTGCTGCACGAGGCTCAGCAGAAGCGCCTTTTGTGGCTCGAACAGCACAGGTAATTTAGTGATGCTCAGCCGGTAGTGTCTTGTTTATGTCTTCTAGCCTTCTGCCACAACTTGACAAATACGCAAAAAAAAAAAAAAAAGATCAACTTTGGCTTTGGTAACAACTGCCCGCTAGATGATGACATACACATAAAAAATAGGTATTAAAAGCCAGAACATGTTGGTTAATTGGAATACAAAAGAAGTATGGGGTACTCTTAAGCTCCGGCTTTAAGGTTACTACACGATAGGGTAGGCTACCAGTCCACATGACATGTGAAGATCCGCTTTAACCCAGCCGTATGAACGTGCCCACGTGGCCTAGGCGTAGCGTGTCTGACTCAGCATCCAAGAGCACTACAAAGTTTATTCTTATTCCGACTTCCCACCTCAAATGAGCTGATCATAGTTGGCAGCTCCTCGCAACTTTCTGATATCACGTGGTAAGTTTCACAAGCCATCGAAGAATCAGTGCTTTGCCATGTTAGCTGCCACCTGCCAGTGCCATGCCCGTGATTTTTCACTCACAACGATGACGACGCCACCGGATTTCCTGCGTAGCATGCCTTTTAACGCTATCGCGTTAAAATGGGCTTCACGTAGCCGCCGCAGGAAGAATGAAGCACCGCAAAGCAGCCACCATTTCAAGACTTTTCGCGCTACGATATACACAGATACACAAGAAAGCAGGAACCACGTACACAGCACAAGCGCTCACTGACAACTAAGGTTTATTGATAACAGGGTTACATTTAAAACAGTCCACACGCACTCTCTGATGCAAGAAATTTCGCAAACTCACTGAACAGGCAGTGTCACATCCCTACGCTCCTTTATTATCTTTATCTCATGATTAGTTAGCATGACTGATGGCGTGCTTACGCACTTGTCTTCTCCAGCTTCCCATATCTGAAACGCTTCTGTTATTTCTCTTTCTTTGCTTTCTTTTGAACGGCCTAAGATTGCGGTTCCTTCAAAGTCTGGCTTGCATTTGTGTTTTGCGCAATGGGGTGCGAGGTTTCCAGGGTTATTGATTTTACCTATATCATTACAGTGTTCCTTTAACATCGTGTTCAAACACCTGCCTGTCTGGCCTGTGTATCTCATTCCACACAATAAGGGAATGTTATACACAATACCAGTATCACACTCAACAAATCTTTCTTTGTGCGCAATTTTGCAGGTGTTGACTCTGTCTTTCTGATCTTTAGTCATTTTATAGCTCAAGCTTATTAACTTTTTCGGAGCGGTGAACACGAGGTGGACATGATACCTACTAGCTACTTTCTTTAAAGCATGGGATACATTATGTACGTACGAAATGGCGACCCACATTACTAGCTCGCCCTAAATTATTTTCCCGCATCCTTTTGCTGTCACCCAAAATTTGTAGGTGCTTTTCTGCAACAGATGTTAAAAGTGCGTCAGGGTATCCACTCGTCCGTAGCCTATCAACTTGTCTAGTGAGGCTACGCTCTATTTGGGGGGGGGGGGATGAAGCCATGTTTTCTTAATGCATTGCGAAAAACTATTGAGTGCTAAACTTCTTTTCACTATTTTGAAATGCACGGAATGATAGCTTAAAAAGCTTTTCCTCCGATTTCGTCAGGTACGTCCGACACGTGTGCTTCTCAGTTTCCTTAATCTCTATGTCTAAGAATCTAATCACCGAATCCCGTGGAAGCTCAAAAGTGAAATCCAGCCCGGCGAAAACACCACGAAAGGCGTCTAAAACATGATCCACGGTTAGGCAATTTGCTTTCACAGCAGGGAAGCAGAGAAAAAAATCATCTACAAATCTAAATGCCCGCAGTGAATCAAATTGTGCCGAACTTGATTTTAAAGTCCGATTACCTTTTGCCATGTAAATATCAGAAATGACCGGCGCAATGCAAGAACCTATGCTAATACCACTGTTTTGTATGTACCATTTTAAACCAAACTTTACAACTAATGAACTGAGGTATTTTTCAGCAATTTTAGAAAGCCAGAGACGCTAATACAGGACTCAATCTGGAACTTAACGGCACCAAAGTGATCAGTACATTCTTCCACGGCAGTTAAGGCTGCCGCGACCGGAATACTATACATAGGCCTATACATAGGAATGAGATACATAGGCTAGACAGGCAGGTGTTTGAACACGAGGTTAAAGGAACACTGTAATGATATAGGTAAAATCAATAACCCTGGAAACATCGCACCCCATTGCGCAAAGCACAAATGCAAGCCAGAATTTGAAGGAACCACAATCTTAGGCCGTTCAAAAGACAGAAAAGAAAGAAATAAAAGAAGCGTTTCAGATATGGGAAGATGGAGAAGACAAGTGCGTAAGCACGCCATCAGTCATGCTAACTAATCATGAGATAAAGATAATAAAGGAGCGTAGGAATGTGACACTGCCTGTTCAGTGAGTTTGCGAGATTTCTTGCATCAGAGAGTGCGTGTGGACTGTTTTAAATGTAACCCTGTTATCAATTAGCCTCAGTTGTCAGTGCGCGCTTGTCCTGTGTA
Organism: Amblyomma maculatum; assembly: GCF_055883805.1. NCBI lineage: Eukaryota > Metazoa > Arthropoda > Arachnida > Ixodida > Ixodidae > Amblyomma > Amblyomma maculatum. The sequence continues at coordinate 117,130,306 of NC_139344.1, forward strand.
CGTGGTTCCTGCTTTCTTGTGCATCTGTGTATATCGTAGCGCAGAAAAGTCTTGAAAACGAAGCACCGCCCTCCTAATAAATATTGCTTCTGACAAGTTCCCGTGTCTCGTTTGAGCTGTGGAAAGTTGGGATGTCAAGGTAATTAACTACCCCGAAGGTCTTTGAAAATGTACAAAACAACGTCTGTCGCAAGCAACTTTTATACGTGCTAGCTATTCTGTCACGTTTGAAGGATATTCCACGCTCTTAAACAAGCCTTTAAACTCTCGCTATTTTTTCCGCATGCCAAGACAGTTAGGATACCACATACAGTATGGATTACGATCCTGGAGCGAGCATTGTTTATATTCAGGCCATGAAATTCTTACGTCTGACAGCTCAAATAGATCTTTGGGTTATGCGCCAAAACGTTTTCTTTTGCTTTCCTGGATGAATAGGAATCGCCTTTTGTGTGAGTTTTTGAAGGATACAATTTAAACATCGACATAAATTAGCATGAGATTAAGTATATACTGTTGGAAAGGCCACGAGCGGAAACAAAGAAGACCGACAGGATCGAACGTGAAAGCAATAGCTTAGAGCCGTGTTAAAAAAAATAAATATAGTAAGAAAAATACTGCAATGAAATAAGCGTACCGTGAACGACGAAGTTCCGCTTGCCACTTGTCTCACTCCTGTCTTCCAAAAATGCAGGTGCTTCCGCCTCTTTCGCTGAACGAAGCTAACTCATGCAGTGCCTATCTCAGCGGAGCAGCCAGGACCACTGGTCAGAACGCAAGAACGAGGGCTCGGTGGGGTTGTGCACAGTCGTAGTAAGTTGGCAGAAGTCGCCGTCTATAGCTTAGGGGCTCTAGGGGAACCGCGATTAGTGATGGGGTGTGCAGAGGCTTTTTGGATGGGTAAGACACGTGAGACGCCAATGAACGAGGATCAGGGGCGGGGCTCCGGAAGCTTCTTCGTTCCAATGGGAGGGCTCAAGGCGGCCAGCGGTGGCGTTGGAGGCTGCGCCCTTTGTTCGAGCTTGATCACCGTCTGACCCCATCCAGCCTTCCAACCCTCATGCCCGTTTTCCTCCTGTACTCTCCGCGGGGATAGAGCTCTAGGCAGCCAGCGTAAATGAGGAGAAAAATAATATGAACCAAGCTATAGACAGGACGCAATGGAATGAAAGGATTACAGCCGCGGTATACGCAGTTAATAAAACGGGGCATGAATGACCCTGTCCGACTCTAGGCAGCTCCCTTCCTTTCCCCATACCTTATGAATGCGCCGACGGAGCGCTATATGAACTCCCTCGTCCTAGTCCTCCCCTTCATATGAGCTCGGCTTGAATTCCTTTGTCATACCACACTGTATAGGCTCGCTTTCCCGAAATGAAAGCGGCCAGAGTAGAAGAGAGAAAAAGAGACGATGCTGTAGTAAGAAGGAGTCGCATAAATGGCAAACTTCAAAGCGGCACTTTTAAAGCCTCAAACGATAGCGGGGTTTGTTTCTTTGAGTACAAAGCACAAATTGAGGTTTTACTCGGTAGAAAAACGAGCGGAAGGGTAAAAAAGGCGATAATCACTGAGTGAAATCCTCTGTACAAAAGCGCACTCTCTAAATTGTTCTCTTGACCCTGCTATGACGCCAACAACGTGACAGCGAAAATTTACGTCATCGGCTACTGCTCATGAGTGCTAGGCCACACGCGCAGAAGCGGTGTCGAAACGGCGACCTGTCTGCTCATTTCGAGCCAACGTTAACCTTGCTCTCGCTTTGTACGAGTATCTGTGACATTAACTATTATTTTTGTGTGATTAATGACAGTTGAGTAGTATTTTAAACACGAACGCATTTCACAAGTTTTAAGATGGTCATCACTAGCGTGACGACGCGTGCTGGTATTTCATCTTTGTTTTGAAAACAGTGCCGTTTTGGTTTTTGGCCCTGCAGCGCTTGCTTCTCGACCGTCTCTTAGCTCCATTTTATGCTGTATGTTTAGACCCTTGCATCTTGCAAGCTGAAGCTAGATCACCGAGAGACCAAATGTTTCAGACAGCTGCTGCAAGGCAATGCCACAATTCCGCCACTATACAATCGACTTCTGGGGTCAGCAGCACGCCCAGTATATACATGTATATATTAGCAATTAAGGTCACTTGGCAGCGGCCGTTGCGCCTGTCAGAAGCTGCGGCCGTTAAGCTGAAGAGAGGAATACTGCTTGAAGGGCATATTTTGCGCAATATGGCGCAGTACATATATTTTAGTGCGTCGTTTTTCGTTTTTTTTTTTTTTCTCGAGTACAAGGAGCTTCGGGTGAGGCCAAAAGTTGTCAGGAGGGTCATCGAACGTGAAACCACGGAGTTTAGTTATCGGCATAACCGTGGTTGCTGATGGTCGCCTAAAATCTGAAATACCAGCTTACCGTCGCGGAGAAAAGTTTAAAAGCGATGAAATATTAACCTAACCTATCTATTCGCATGACATGTGGTAGAACTTTCTGCAGATGTGTGCAGTAATTGAAGAACAACTGGAATGACCCGGTGGCAAAATGTGAAGTGATTCTATATGGGACAAGCAGCGCCGAACTTACCGATGAAAGTATCCTTTGTTTTCACATGGTTATTGTTATTTCAATCAGTGATTCAGTTTTTGCGGCGAATGTGCGTCATGAACTCCCCTACATAGGAGCTCTTGTACAAGAATTGATTCTAGAGCGAAATATTACATACAACGGTGTGTTCAGTAACATAAAGGTCTGTTCGGCCAACGGGCTCGACGTCGTTCCTTGTGGTGTGTTGAAAGTCTGTGCTGAAATGATTGTTATTACTAGGTTTTTCTCTACTTTAAATCAATAGATAATGCCCCAGTAATAGAAAAATGCTAATATAGCACCCATTCATAGCAGTGGTTCATAAAACACAGTTGCTAATTACAGGCCGATTTCACTTACAGGTACCAGTTCAAAACTCTTGAGATAACCTATAGCGCAATGATGAAACATGGGGAACGTAATCAGTTCTTCACAGAAGCCCAGTACGGTTTGATTAGGCTAATCGTGTATTACGCAAATTCTAGAATTTAGTCATGATATTTTGTTGTCATATGACCTTGGTGTGCAAACAGATTGCATTTTTGTTTTTATACTTCAGAAAGGCATTTGATATGGTTCCTCATGTTTTGCTGCTGTATAAATTGTATTTGTTTAACGTTTCTACTTCTCTCCTTAACTGGCTTCAATGTTATCTGCATGGACACAAACAACGTGTACTGATTAATGGATCGCAGTCTAATCATATTGCTCTAACTTCGTGGGTTCCGAAGGGTTCTGTTTTAGGGCCTCTGCTGTTTTTATTGTGCATTAATGATATTGTGAATGATATAACATGTAAAATACATCTATATAGAGACCATTGTGTCATCTACCACCATGTGAACAATTATTCAGACTCATGTCATTTGCAGAGTAACTTGCACCTCATACAACAATGGTGTTTGGAATGGATGATGTCATTAAACCCAATGAAGTATCAGTTCATTTTCTTTACACGCAGGCATCGTCCTTTCTAGGCTGAATATAAATTGAATTTAAGAATTAGATCCAGAGTATGTGATTATAAATAATTTTCTTCCAATCTTACATGGACCAAACACGTCGGGCGCGTTGCTTGTGTAGCTTGTAGAATGCTCAATTTGTTTAAGACGAAATTTTAAAAAGGGCATCTTTAAATGTTAAAGGACTTCTATATTGCACTTATGTTCGGCCAGTATTGAAGTATGCCAGCGTTGTTTGGCATCCGCGAACCTTAAATTTGACTGACATGCTGGAACGTGCACAGAGTCACCCAGAACTATGACTACAACAGCAATGTTATGCGCAAAAAAACTAATGCTAGGTGTTTTATCTACACGAAGAGCAGACGTTCGATTAGAAATGCCATATAGAACTTAATATTAAAAAGTAAAGATAAACAAATGCATTTATTTGCTACAACCACATTTCCAGTCAAGTAAACGTGATCACTGATCAAAGAATAGGATAAATTAAATGCAAAACTAACATTTATCACAGCGCATTTTTTTTCTACAAACAATTCAACACTGGAATCGGCTACCTCAACAGATCGTCCAGTGCAGGACCGAGTCAATGTTCTACACCCTGATATCAGATGTTTAGAAGCGCGCAATGGTTCTCATTCTGTTCTCGCCTGTCAAGATTTGTAGTTTTTATATGGTGTGCATGTGCGTGTGTGCATTGTTTTCGCGTATTTTTATTGGCCTATTGATTTCCTTATTCGGTATACTCTCCCTTCACTCTCCTGCAATAATGTCTACTGGCGTTGCAGGTATATTTAACATAAATAAATAAATAAATAAATAAATAAATAAATAAATAAATAAATAAATAAATAAATAAATAAATAAATAAATAAATAAATAAATAAATAAATAAATAAATAAATAAATAAATAAATAAATAAATAAATAAATAAATAAGTAAATAAATAAGTAAATAAATAAGTAAATAAATAAATAAATAAATAAATAAATAAATAAATAAATAAATAAATAAATAAATAAATAAATAAATAAATAAATAAATAAATAAATAAATAAATAAATAAATAAATAAATAAATAAATAAATAAATAAATAAATAAATAAATAAATAAATAAATACAAGCTGCCCAGCGTATGTCGTCCGAGAACGACGTGAGATCCTTGTGCTATCCAGTTTTCGTACAAAATGTTCATGTTATCCCTTTTCGTTGCTCTCCACACTCGGTATTGAAGGTGTTGATAGACATATTGTAGTGTGCTAATCTTCGTCGTTATAGCCACTGGCATGCATCGCATGCTGGCGCACCCGAGGACGAAGTTGGTCGCTGTCTTCTTGATTCGCTACGCCTGACGCTGTGCTGCAAGTCCGTCCTGAGCAGCTGGATCCACCTGGGTTGACTGAATAAACACACCCCTACAATATTAGGAATTTCAATCACTAAACAGTTCATGCTGAGGAGATCAAGAAATTGATGCGTCGCCAGCGGTCGAGTTAGCTACTGCGTTTTTGAAAGCTGCAGGGCCTCGCCCCCCCCCCCCCCCCCCCAAAAAAAAAAAAAATAAACTAGTGAAAGGCTATATCCGGGTTTCGATACAGATTTTGTCGGACAGTATAACGTAGAACACTGTTTCCTAGTGTCAAAGTCGAATATTTTTTCAATAATTATGTACACAGAGATAAGGTATTGAATAAAAAAAAACAATAAAATTTACTGAAGGCGAATTATTGAAATGAAGTGCTCCTTGATGGCGTATGTGTTACCGGCACCGCCATGAAAGGCGCCAGGCATGTACACTGCACAACAAAAACGACCTCCGCACCAGCATTCCATCAGAGGGCCAGGCGGTTCTGGCCATGAAGTTTGCATTTAGCCTTCCAAAATATAAGTTTCCTTTTCTATCTAATGCATTCAAACACGTCATTTGGCATTCCCAAGCTTCAAATACTCAACAATGTTTGAAGTTGTCGAAATAGATTCGAAGACAGTACAAAACGGATCACACAGCATTCGCATTGATAGATTAAATTTCGATTTTTCACGCAGCCCCGCATGCAATCAATGTCATGTTGCACGTGTACGAGAAAGCAGAAATCCTTCACAATAAATTAGCCTCAATTATAAATGAACCGCAAATAAATCTAAACACCTAAAAGGCTCAGTGGAACTCTTAGCACGCGTCGCCGTAATTGGGAAGAAGGCTTGAGCAAAGCGCCGATTGTATTGGAAGCTGTACTCAAGCGAACCTTGGAGTAACTAGTGCGGCTGCAGGATGCTGAAATATGCGTTGGCTGTCTGCATTTTTTTTTTGCTCATAACTGTCGGAACAGCCCCATAGCTTTCAAAAATCATTGTCGGCATTGCAGCAATTGATATTTTTCAATGTACACGTTAAAGACTGTGCGAAGTGCGGGTCTGAAAGTATTGTTGAAACGCTTTCTTCTTTTTATTTTTTGACAAAAAAGAAAAGGGGGGGGGGGGGATGTAATAAAATTGGTGAATTTTTTTTTTTAATTGGCGCCTATTTAGCGAAACAGGACTGGCATGAATTACTGGCTTCAGTGCTTGTAATAAAAGCACTCATGTTTTTTTTTATTCCAGCCGGCTACGCCGATGGGTTGGCCATGCGAAGTATGCTTAATGCTTGTAAAACAACAAATTAACGAAATTCCGGAGTACGGCGCTGCTGGTTTGAAAACTAAAAAAAAAAAAAAATCCTGAAGCTGACGTTAAATCGTCCCGTCATGCATGCTTGCCAGATAAACTTAGCGAAACGAAAGCCCGCATATTTCTTGAGAGGGCTCCGGGAGAAAACGAGTCCAGAGTTAACTGAATTCCTCCGTGTTTCGATCTTGAGATCGAGTTCATAAAAAGTGTAACTAGATAGTGTTGCACAGGTTCCTAGTCTCTGTTGCATTTTTTAAAATTAACCACTTCCGCCAGGAAAGCCGCACTGATCAGGAAATCGCGCTTTTAAAGGGGGCTAGAAAAGGTGAGGGTGATGAGTATATGCGTCTTGAATTACGAAGTGCTCTACGACTCTACGCTGTTTGCATGCCCCGTTCTTGCTTTTCGCGACAACAGTAACAATGTATAAATAAGACACAGGCAATGGTTTTGCACTCCCGGTGCAGGCTAAGGGGATTTTTAAATAAAATTATAAACGTTCCCTGCAATGGACTGATTGTTCTGGAACAAGAGTGATAACAACTATAGCTTGGTCATGCCCATTTAATAGATGCGGGAATGAACTAATACTAGATTCGATGGCATCTGTCGCAGTGACGTTAAAGGCGATGCGAAATGGAACCGCAATAAGAAAAGGTAGTCCAGTCCTGCAAGGGTAAGGAAATGTCCAGCGGTGGCTAAAGCATCGAAGGCCGCACGTTTCTGAGTGATTTCGTTTTCAAACACAGCCAATGGAATATTCTGTCCAGGTAAAGGAGAGCGTCAGCACACGGAACTACTTAACGATGAAGGAGCAAGTCAAGTAGGAGCTTCGTGAAGGACGCACGTGGGCACGCGGGAAAAAGAAGCATGCGTCGGACATTCTCGAGGCACCGACGCCGAGCAGTCCTCCCACTCGCGAGTGGATCCGGGGTTGCGACGGAGAGGGAGTGTGAATGATTTATACGGACAGGGAAGTCTCCGGCCGCGTACGGACGAGAGAGGATATGAGGAGGGCTAAGAATTATTGTGTGCGAAGTCCCGGAGCCGACGCACTGCACTGCGAAGCCATGGGCGGCCATGAACGGCCACGGTGGTGCGGCAGAAGACCGACGAGGCTTCCTGGCTCAGGAAAAGCTGCGCCGGAACAAAGCAAGCCAGGCATGGAGTGCGGAAGCGAGGGATACACTTTGGCGACGAACTACACACACACACACACACACACACACACACACACACACACACACACACACACACACACACACACACACACACACACACACACACACACACACACACACACACACACACACACACACACACACACACACACACACACACACACACACACACACACACACACACACACACACACACACACACACACACACACACACACACACACACACACACACACACACACACACACACACACACACACACACACACACACGCACACGCGCACGCACGCACACACACACACACACACACACACACACACACACACACACACACACACACACACACACACACACACACACACACACACACACACACAGACACAGACACAGACACAGACACAGACACAGACACAGACACAGACACAGACACAGACACACACACACGCACACGCACACGCACGCACGCACGCGCACACGCACACGCACACAGAAAGCGATAGCAGTATTGCAATCTTCTTTTTGCCACCTGTATCGCTTTTCATAAACATCCAACTGCATTAATTATATAATAACGCGCCAAAATAATAACGCACAAAGTTTCGTGCAAGGAGAAAGGGGGAGGGGAGCAGATTATGTCACGCCGAAGGCTGAGGCTCCTTAATGCAAGTGTGGCCTGTCAGGTGGGTGGCTTATTGTAGCATCATTGCGAAACATAATGCCATTGAACACAGAATGATATCCATGCGCAGAGTCAAAGTTTGGCTGATTGACACTAGGCATTGTAATAATATTGCGTAAAGTCGTGCACATGGCAGGGCCATTTACATAATCCACTGTGAACAAAAGAAGATCTTACGAAGGGCTGGTATCTCTATGCTTAGAACTCATTTTGCATCACGAAACCGACGAATGCAGCACCCAGTGTATGCCGAGATTGAAAGCAATGCGATGCCTACAGTTGGCAAAGGTTGTGCTCGCGGGTTTTAACTCAGTCAACGACGCGCTCGTCACAATGCTTAGATGGGTATAAACAATGCAGGTGCGCACTGATCGGTTTATGACTACCTCCGAGTCTGCCATTTTCACTCTTCTGCAGCATCTTCCGTCATCGCAGTGTTGTCGCCGGCGCAAATCTCGTTGCCTCGCGGCTTTCGTTGCCCGCCGTACCTCGGCCGCCTCGGCAATGCTGGTGCAGATTTTCCCTCCAGTTTCTCCGCCTTCCTCGTCTTTGGTTACTCTAGCTGATGGAGGTATCAATGGCACTTGGCAAAAATGCCGGTGTTGTTTGGGGGTAGCCTCCCCCCTTCAGGAGCATCATGCACGTCCCCGTTATATCTTACTATATAACTAAGGAACTGCCCAATGCACCCACCTACCATCATTGCTGGTTCATCTTTTCACCTGCATTTCACACACCTCCACCCTGAGAAGAGCCGCCCAGTGCGGATATGACAAGCTTGGGTGCGCTTTACACTGCCGCGCTGAATGAGAATGAAATTGAGCATGCTATCAGCTTGGTTGTACTCACTGCGTTTATAGTTTTGCGTCATCAGATAGAAACGAAGAAAAAAAGAATGGGAACACGTAAGCTCCGCCGGGCATGACGCGACTGCGTTAATGACTCCCGTCTGCCGGCATTCCATGCGGATCCTCGTTCGCGTACTCGCTTAATCACTGGTCCTGTAATTTGGAGCCTGTTCTTTCGCATGTACTAATTAGAATATAGCCGTAACCTATGCCTATACGTGAAATACCACTCGGCATATAATTATAAAGCCCTGCTTTAACCAAGCCGCGCAAACGTGCTTGCTTTGACTAGGATTACTGTGTCTGACTCGGGATTCGAGAGTTAGGCTCGATTCTAATCTCACGCCGATTACATCTTTTTTTTTTTCATCGAAATTCACTTCATTTGTGTGTTTACATGTCCTAATGACGTTTTATACATGTATGAACCTTGTAGTAAATGTTTGTGACATATTTCAATCGCTTTTAAGTTCCGCCGCTTAGCGAGTGACGTCAAGCCTTTTTAACCAATCGGGATTTTTCCTGCGCAACAGCGTCAGCTCCAAAAATGCCTAGTTCTCTCTACTGAACGGGAGCCTTATCGTTGTCGTGTTAACAAAACCATCTTAAAGGGACACTAAAGAGAGAAAGGAAGTGGGTTTGCATCGATAGAATGCCAGTTCCTGATTACAAAAATACCACTCTTACTGAAAACGGAGCTGTTATAAGGTAGTAAAGAAGAATAACAGAAATACAGGTATCGCCACCACAGCCAAACGGCCGAGGCTCGCAACTACAAATCACGTGACGCGCTAGGGATCCCGGAGGCTGACAAATGCGAATTACGTTGCATGTTTAAATGCGGTAGTACGTTTTTTCTCAAACATGATAACACGCTTTTATCATACGTAAACGACGGCGAAAAGACAACGTAAACGTTGCAAGGCGAATACAAAAATATACTTGGAGGCGCCACAGGCGCCCACATCAGTTTTGGTTATGTTTCGGCTCAGGCATTTCGTGCGCACTCGGATAGTTAGTTTGAACCTGCAGCGCCTGAATTACTAGCTTGGAGCAGCAGATGCGCCTTGATGGTTGCCATTTGAGCATTCGGAGGCACGAGCGAGCGAAATCCGCTACCGCCGACACACTCCTTCGTTCACACTTCTGCGCCAACATATCGCCGCCGTTGCCGCTTCGACTGCGACCTGACCGCTTGACTGCAGCTACGTACGCCACGAAAAGCATACATATGCTAAGTGCCGAAGGAAAAACGCATTATCATTCAATTGTTCGCTAAATCATGGCACATCTGACCAACATATACTGCGTCAACAAGACCTTCAACGTGCTATTTGCAGGCGTCGTAAACAAAAGGGGCATACTTGCCGCTCATACCAAGGAGAGCGTCGATATATTGCGCTCGTCGCCCGGCGAAAAAAAGGCCTCGGGTAAAAAGTAAAAACTAAAAATAACGAAGCACCAGAAATACATTACAAAAGGTTGAAAAAGATCGATTTGTGAAAAAAAAAAAAAAAAAAAAAAACGCCAGAAGCGGTAAGACTCGAACTCGCTACTGCGTGCTCCGTAACGTTCGGCGCTAACCGGTCGGCTACGCCGCGCCAGATAAACCTTGGAAATATTTATAGTTTTTATGTCATGGCCCCATTTACAATAAAGTGTTTCTGCTGCCGGTCTAAAAATTACAACTTCTTGATCATCGGCGCATGCTGCCTGCTCTCACGTCTTGCAACTAATGTTCTGGATGCCTATGCGCACTATATTGTGCACTGGATACATTTTAGCATGTGGAATTTCACAGCGCTGGCAAATGTAATGGCGCCGGCACTTCGGTCATGTTCTGCTACCGTGGACATAATTTTCGCTGAACACGGAGCTGTAGCACAAACCTTGAAGGAAAAAAGTGCGACGAAGCTTCAAAACTGACAAGCGCAGCAGCGAGGACACTATTTTGCTGGTAACTAAATCTTATTTGTATGTAAACATGTCAGGAAGCGTTGCGATGACCGAGGGCGCAGTTTGTTTATACACAGTGCAAGAAGGAGCGCAAAAGCTTGAGAAACATGTAAAGTATTGTGCATTACAAGCGCTCTATGTTTTTTTTTCTTCCTTTATGTGCCCACCGCTCGGTAAATTACTCTCTTCATCGTTTTATTTATTTCGGCTGTGGCCGTCATTGCGAGTACGCTGTTGCCATGTTGGCCCTGGGATGCGACGCCGCGGGCCGCGCCGGCTCGCTAGCTGTCACGGAGTCTCCGCTTACGTCATAGTGTGCGTCACTCAACTCCAACTACGTAGTTGGAGGCCACAGTTTGAATTCGACTGGCGGGAACAAGAAAAAACCTCAACTTCTTATCGCAATATCTCAGCAATTATTCGATTTTTTGCTGCCGGATATGCGGCGATAGTGTCGCCAAATTTAGTTTATTAGATTTTCATACCATCTTTGGCTGTCTTTAGTGTCCCTTTAACAATTACTTTTCGCGAGCTGGTTTCACCTCTAGAAAGATCTATAGGAGGCAGAGCACGCTTTACAGGAAGCAGAGCAGTCTGCTGCCTGAATGGCATTGTAAGCAACTCAGATAAAACATAGAACTCACATTATGCCGTGCCGCACCGTACCGTGCCGTAGTGTGCCGTACCGTACCGTACCGCACATACCATACTGGCCAGCTCCGTAGAACTTAAGTTCGTATTAATCAGAAAACACGCAATGATTGGGTGGGTAGAGTCCAGAGCAGCTGAGAAACATTCATTCTGCGCAACCGGGACGGGTAGTACTCATACTAGTAGCAGCCGGAACAACGGCGGGCATGACAAGAATAAAGCTAGAAGTTCGCCTGTTACAACTGCTACACTTCTGCTCCATTTCGTCAAGCGTTTCTTGGTGAAAAAAGAAATGACCGATGATAAAGCGTGGTTAGGCTAAATGAGAGGTAAATGCTCAAGCACGCTGGGTTTCACTTTGGATTAGGTTAATGGCTTAGTTTTAAAGATCCAGTAGGCTTCAAAGATCGGTGAAGTCGGTGAGTGGGGTACGTATTGGTAGTGAAGTGTAAAATTATGTGGCCGCGTATCGCGTTTCAAGGGGGCAATGCGATGGCGATGTGTCCTGGATCCATTTGCGCACGGATTAAAGTTGAAGAGGACGATGATATGCAGAGGACAGGACGATAAAGTGGCCAATATCCTTGTCGGTATGTGCCATTTTTATGTGGTCAACAATAACGACAACTGGCTGTCAAGCATGTGCGATATTAATCTGCGGCGATGGCGTAGTAGTCTAATGCAGCGGTCATCGGAGCTGATTTGTTTCCGCCGCCGTAATTCATTATTAATTTAAACAGCGCGAACACGAAGACAAAGGACAAGATAAAAGAAAGCCACAGTACAAGCGCTGACTCACAACTATGCCTAAGCCCTTTACTCCGAGGCCCAGAAAAAACAAACATGAAGAAAACAAAACAATCACGTGAAACAACCCTGGGTTCACGTGTTTGTTTCGTTTTCTTCATGTTTGTTTTTTCTGGGCCTTGGAGTAAAGGGCTTAGGCATAGTTGTGAGTCAGCGCTTGTACTGTGGCTTTCTTTTATCTTGTCCTTTGTCTTCGTGTTCGCGCTGTTTAAATTAATAATGAATAAGTACCAACTCGCCCAACAAAGTATCTTGGTGCGCCGCCGTAAGATTCGAAACCCTCTCGCGACCATAAAGTGTTTCATTTCAGTTTATTTTAGCCCAAATACTTCCTGCCGGCTATCCCCCTGGCTTGGGTCAAAGAAAGCACAAAAATCGGCGAATGTGGGTTGTAACTGCTTGCCAACTACTACCGGAAAGGAATGGAGAAATATCTACGGAATCGGCTCAATACTGGCTCTAGTATTAGCGCACTAAAATATTGCATTCTCTCTCATCGCCGGGAGCAAGTGCCGGCGTTAAATGCTTCACAGAACAGCGTCAAACTATGTGCTCTAACTCTTTCATCCGCCAGCTACCGTATAATACTACAGTTGGCGATCACTGCGACTCGCGTCTGCGCCGGCGTCGAAATCTCGCTGCATTTAGGGCATTGTAGAGGCCTGCTGACTGCCAAATCATTCAATCCCATCAACTGTCTGTAGCCCCATACTACTGCGCACATGAGCACGCTGAACAACCCTGAAATTTGTGTAACATGAAACAATAATGGCTTATACTGTTCTCCATTTGTGCCATTGCGGTAAAGTGCCACTGTCTCTTCTTTCGCGCAGTCACTTAAAACCGTCGTTAAACAGTATTTCCGTGCAGTATTTCTACTCATTTCCTTGTAAGCGTGGCTTCCAAAAAAACCATCGGTTTAACTGAGTCACATCATGCAGTGATGGCCGAATCGGCCTAAGGCATCATATATCCACGCCACTTCTCCAAGCCGGCGTAGACTCAATCGAGCTCGAAGCAAAGCACTTCTGACAGAAATTGACGCTGGTTCTTAACAATGTTCAGCTAAGAATTACATTTAAACAGCATATAACACAGGCAGAGTTGTTTTTATTTAATCAAAAGGTTCCAATGCTCGTTTGAACATTTCACCATTGTCTGCGTCGCGAGAGAACAATAGGATTGGACTAGGATTACAGCGAATGGGAACTGAAGAAATTTCACGCTTAAAATACACCCGGGATTACTGAAGCGTTTCAAAGTGCCCTCCCATACGCGCGGCTGTTCATGCTTCAAAGGTTCTTTGTCGCTTCTACGTGAGGTTTTCTTTCTTAAATGCCTACGGAGCAAGACGCAACGAAGAGTGTATTCTTGTTCCTCGTGTGATGCTGGACAAAGCGATCAGCTGTATAAAGTAACAAAAGACGAAGTATCTGATTTTAGGTAACTTAGCCGCAATCGCTCGCTTCATTCTTCTGCTGCACAAGATTGCCACACGAAGTCCTCCCGCAAGCAGAATTGCGACGGAATTCAACAAAGAACGCGGTAGTTCGAGCAAGCCCCGAAAAGATTAGAAATAAAGGCAGGACTTGCCTGTTCGTCTTTTAAACCGCCCTTCTGGACATGCATGAAGAAAAACATCGGCTTTTTGACGCCGCTCTTTTCCGCATCGCTTGTTGTGACAGAACATTGGATCGTATCTTCCATTGTGCAAAGGGCAGAAAGCGGCTTATTGAAAAAATGCATTTGTTACAGTTACAATGAACGAGAGCTTCAAACGGCAGCATAATATTTGCTCCAGGACAAATGAGACAGGGAACAGCGAGAACAAATTAAAGTTTCTGTGTCATATTTGTCTTGTTATTCGATTTAAGTGAACGCCTGCCCTCCAAAGGTACTACACATGAAGCCAGCAGAGCCACAGTTGTGCACACCATACGGTAAGTCTATACGCGACCGTTTCTTCAGGATTACCTGAAATTTCTTCACAATGAAAGCCGGCAAAATTCTTCACCGTTCTTGCGGCATTAGTAATTCGTACACAATTGTACCCGTGAGCTTAAAATTGCTTGTGTCAACACAACGGGTAGTGTGGGCAATACTGGGCGTTGGTGCCCCCATTTTTTTTTCAACTTGCCTTAGGCTTTACCAGAGTCCATTATTGCTCAAATGTTTTGTTGGACATGATAGTACAGTTTTTTGACAGAGTAAAAAAAACAAAAAACAAAAAAAAAAACTCTGTAGTGACTTTATCTGTATATGCAAGCCTATACAATTTTATTTCGTGAGAGACCCGATTTAAGTCGGGGTCGGAATCTGGGTGATGTTTTATAATGTTCCTTTAAATTGTTTTTACATGAAGCTGAAGAAATATGCATATTCTCGGAGGAGGCCACCTTTGCCAGTCGGCTCCGTTTTCTCGAACTGAGTCCGGATTACAGCTTCAACGCTCTGAGGTATTAGAGGATGTTTCGAGTCATCCTTAGTATACTGCAGATGCCGAAAAGTTCTATTTCGTTTATAACTTTGTTATATTATTTCTGTCTTAACGTGAGCCTGGTATCAAGCGAGAAATGACAGGGACGTCTCAGAATAGTGTCAGCCGACTGACTGGCGGGTGTTCTAGAACAAATGATTTGAGGTGCCTTAACAACAATAACAATTTGCAGCTGTCAAAAAGCAGGGACAATGCTTAAGTACTGAAATTGTAAGCTCGAACATTACAATAATGAAGGACGACTTTGTTTAAAAGGTTGCTTGTAAAGCGAGTATCACGAACGCAACTTCTACTCAAGGCCGCGCCATATCTCATGCGGTTCAAGTCTGGCTCCGTGTACGCAGTCTATTCAGAACGAACATCTGGGCATGCGATATTTAGAAGGTCGTTTGCTCTACCGTTGAACGGCGTTAGGGAAGCCAACTTGGTGAAGCTGGCGCCTACTGGTGCTTATGCGAAAAGCTTTGGGCAAGCTGCAGTAAGCCATTACTATAGTTCGATTGGCACCTCGATAAACTTAGCAGCCAAGTATATACGGCACAAAGCTTTAGCACAACACTCAGTGCATCTTGTGAATGTTGGCAACTACTCCAAAGAATAAGGCGACCAACGCCTATGCCGACGCAGCAGGTGTCGTGGGCATTAAATATTTCACCAACGCCTAGCTTTCTTGAACAATGTCCACTGTCGCCATTCGTCGGCAGTCACTAGCGAAGAACACGTAATTGAATGGGAAATGTTTTACTTATAGTTGAGAGGAAACATTTCTTCCGTAAAAAAGGTGCGAGAAATGTTGCAACTGACTACTTACACTTCCCGCGCGCTGCAGAATTCGTTTTATGAAACGTTCCCTCCGCTGGTATCGAAAGCTCTTGACGACCTCTTGGCGCTAAACTTTTTAATATATAGTCGTCTCATAGCGGAAAAGAACATTGGCTGGGTAATAACGGCTCGTCTCCCTGTGCTGCGGCGCGCATCTAGCAGGCATTTTCGCGCCGACTCGCGCTTTGTTCTGCCCGTTAGAGAATGGAGAAAAATTGGCAGTGGCTTAACTCAGCTAAGCCAGGGTATACAAAGTGAAAGTAGTTGTGAAAGAGACCGAATAGCTTCTCCGTTGTTCTTGTGACCCCTTCTTCTCAACCGCCTTGCGTCATCGTTTTGCAAGTCTCTCTTTTCGCTCTTCGAGAGTTTCTGTCGCTCGCTCAGCTCTGTCAGCTTCATTTTTTCTACGTGCCACTTCTTCACGGCGGCCGATGTCAGCAGGATTAGGCTTGTAGGCGAGCGTAGCTCCTCTCGCACTAAGCGTTCTTGCCTCATCCATGACATATCATTACAGACTCTCCGCAATTTTCAGCGTACATATACGCCTTCGAAAGCGAGCGGCTGCTCCACGGCTTAAAGCGCTGACGAACACCGCGCATGCGCAATGATGCACATAGCTAAGGGATGACGGTACACGCTGTGCCCTGCGGAGAGTGGCGATATTTACCGGTACGAATGAAGTTTACCAGGTGTGTGAAGAAGAAGCAAGTGTGCGACGTAGAATAGGGGGTTGGGTTGTGGGGTTCAACGTCCCAAAGCGACTCAGGCTATGAGAGACGCCTTAGTGGAGGACTCCGGAAACTTCGACCACCTGGGGTTCTTTAACGTGCACTGACATCGCACATCACACAGACGCTGTGCTTTTCTCCTCCATCGAAAAGCTGCCGCCAAGGCCGGGATTTGATCCCGCGTCTTTGAAAACTAGTCGAGCGCCGTAACCATGCACTGCGCCACCCCGGCGGGGCCGACGTAGAAGAGGAAGCGAAGCAGCAGCAGAAGAAGAATGGAGCGCCGCCCGTTCCGTGCATCGAACGTGCGAAGAAGAAGCAGGCGGAGAGCAGGCCGCGTGTCTAGCGGCACGTTGCCTGAAGGTCAGCTGAAGGTCAAACTGTGGCGCACACTTAACGCGCTACAGCTAGCCCTAAGAAGCTTTCGCCTCAAAAAAAAAAAAAAAAAAAAAGAGAACTTGACATATTTCACGAATCTCGATATGAGCTGGCTGTTGTGGCCACCTTTTTGAAAAAAAAAAAGAAAAAAAAACCTTCGCGTGCCTTTTGGCGAAATATTGAAGCCACACCAAGTCGATCTTCTTGTGCAGCACTCTATCTCTAATCGTTGACCTAGTCTGTACTACAGTTTGCGTCCTAGGTTGCCGCGAGCAAGATAACAAATCCAACGTTGAGTTCTGCCCTTTCCCTTCAAAGCCGCACCAAGCAAGGCTTCATTGTGCGATGGATACAGGCGCCTGGTGCACAGGTTGAGAAAACATCCTTAACGCAATGCCGGCTGCACCATTGACTCAAATCTGAAATCTGTGCCACCTCTCAACGTGTGTTCATCTGCGGCAGTGAGGGGAACTGGCCATTAAGGTGCGCTATTCAGCAGCTGCTTCAGTAAAGAAACTATGCGTAAAGCAATAAAAAAACTGAGGGGCATGCACCAAATCACAATTCATGTAAACCTTTCAGCACGCGATTGCTAGCAGCAACTCGCTGTCAAGCCGAAACAATAACAGACGGTATTTGGGGCGTATTCGGGATTCATAACCAGCGGACAGAGTAGCGTTGCGAAGAGTATACGACATTCTAGAGTAGCCAGTCGCGGATTCGAGCTGACAGTGCACCCTAAATAACGTCGGGCGAGTGAATTTGTTGCTCCAACTACTCCAACAGTGACATGCTCGAAAGTTACATGTATGTAATTACCTTATGGAATACGAGTGGGCAGCATACCGAGCTTTGTGCGTTTGCGCTGAAATTTACTTTCTTGTGACAAACGCCGGAGCTCCTGCACCAGCGCAATTCCAACGTTGCTACAGCTTCACGTTCAACTTTTCAGCTTCTAAGTGGCCATCGTATTTCCCAAAGTCAGGTGTATAATTAATCATTTTAGAGGCAGGCGAAAAGCAAAAAAAAAAAAAAAAGAAAACACCGGCGCACGACATAAAAAAAAAATATGAGGGGCCTCTTGAGCTCTGGCACAAGGGTATGATGGTTCCCTTAATGGTTCCCGTAATGGTTCCCTTAATGGCTCCCTTCAGCTGTTTTTCTTCACACACATTCACTGTTATTTGTCTACATTGCCACATTGATTTTCTTCAGTCTTTTTAAGTATGATGGTTAGCATTTCACTAATGAGTGTGTGTTAAGTTCACCCCGCAGATCAACAAATTACTATAAGAATTTGGTTATGTCAACACCCTACACGCATCACCTAGCCTGGTACCTCAGCCGAGTCAACGTACGTGCGTGGCCTAGTTGGCAGCATACCGGGCCAGCGATCCAAAGGTCGTTGATTCGAATCCTGGGGCGCTATTCTCGACACATATGGCTATTCTCGACACCCACGCAACTTTTTTTCTCTGATTAGTTCTCAGAACAGTCACATGTTTCAAATTTGTGGCGCGAAATTTCGGTGTGTCGAAATGGCTTTTTGCGGTGACGTAAAAATGACGTGGGCGTGAAAACTTATTTTTAGCAGCGGTATTCATGATGCATGGAGGGTATATATAAGTAACTGTGGAGGGAAAACTGAGCTACCCTCCCGTTGCAAATGCTTTGCTCTCATAGAGGAACCATCGATCCGCGCCGTCAATGCCAAGAGCGGCATTGCAGCCCACTATTTCAAGCGGTTGATCTGCGCGAGACGAGGCATAGAAAAGAAGAGAAATAAAGATGCCAGTCCCGTGTTTTCTCCTCTTTGTCTCTGTGATAAACAGCGCCCACCAAACCATAATGAATTTCAGAGAGCACTGCGATGCTTTCTAATTACCTGTCTGATGCGTTCGTGAGTACAACGTGAGGGGTCATATGCTTATATGGCTGTGCAGGAACTTCGCGCGAAAGGCAGCGAGGGATCACCAAAAACTTTCTTAAACGTCGGCTCTAAACACTGCCTTTCTTGCCTTGCACTCTGCACTCACAGCAATATTAATAAATTGAACAGCCTTTCCACGATGGGAAAGCAAGCAAAAATGCTCACAGCTTCTATTTTAATAAATGAATGTATGTTCCATGTACATGGCACATGTTTGCTTGCCACATGTGATGTGTTTCATCCATAAAGTTTTCTTTTAATATGCATGCGGGCTCTGCCTTTGCTTGTTTAAAAAAAAATTAAGTACTCCGGAGCACGTTATAATGGTACGTTCTAATCATATGATGTAGTTGAGTGACATTTTGTGCTGGTTGCTTTTTTTTTTTTAATACAGCCTGAAAATAATCTCCTATTATTGATTTTTATTTTGCCGTTTCGACAGTAAGGAATACGCGCGCGCGGAGCTTCATACAATGATTTCTGCAGTCATCTTTCGCTTTCTTTTCTTATTGTCCGTTATCGCCCTCAGCACGTGTACTGTAGCCTGAGAATCGCCTAATTAACCTTCCTGCTATTCTGTTATTCTGTTTCATTCTTTTTTTCAGGCATCTTTTGCGTTTCGCAAGAGCTTTTCGCACGCCAGCGCATGAAAATTTACCCGACTAGGTGTAAGGCCCAGCGTAGGCCTTCCACTTCGTGTGTACACACACACACACACACACACACACACACACACACACACACACACACACACACACACACACACACACACACACACACACACACACACACACACACACACACACACACACACACACACACACACACACACACACACACACACACACACACACACACACACACACACACACACGCACACGCACACGCACACGCGCACGCGCACGCGCACGCACGCACGCACGCACGCACGCACACGCACACACACGCGCGCACACACACACACACACACACACACACACACACACACACACACACACACACACACACACACACACACACACACACACACACACACACACACACACACACACACACACACACACACACACACACACGCACGCACGCACGCACGCTCACTCACTCACTCCATCTCTCTTTCTGCGCTGCTTTCCGCGCTCTACGCAACTTAAGCCGACACAATATGTCAGAACCTTAAGCAGACTTGATGTCCTGACGGTAGCTGGTCATAACGAGGCTTTTAGAAAAAGGTGGGTAGCATAGCCAGTGCCCAACAGTAATTGATACTTTGAGACTGCGAGTGTTGTCCTCAGAGATGGACAATACAGGTTGCGCCGGCGCCTGTTCGTCAGTGCTGGAGCTACTTTGGAAATCTGTCGATTCCTTCTGTTTACGACCAAGTCCTTAAAACGTTTTAGTTCCTGCATTTAAAAGCCGCTGATAAGTGAACGTGAGAGGTCATCGGCGCTTATGAACAGCAATGCTACTTTCCGCTCCCATTTTGCACCACTGCGAATATTCCGTTGCCGTTCTTGCTCTTCAGCTGAAACTCGCGCAGCCTTTCCGTGCGTAGCTGATGTCGAATGTTCGACCGCAAGTATGTCATGACACACTAATACTGCAACGCCACAACATACTTCACTCGCCTCATTGCAACCCCAGGCTTCCGAATCATGGGATGCAGCGCAGCGTATCGGTTCATGCAGGAACACCGTCGTGTTTCATAATTGGCGCCAATATATAGTAGCAGACGACAGCGCGCTTTTTTTTGTCACTTTATTTATTTTTCTTCAGAATGTGTGACCCGATTGTGTGCTTACGTAACCTGGCACCGTCCTACTGCACACGTCACGCGTACGTCACAATTTGAACAAAAGGGCGAATTGTCGAGAACAGGGCCCCTAATATAACGTGGAAATTTGCCTTTAGAAACATTTACGTTAGGTAGTCAATCGATTGAGACACGTATCAACCTTGAATTAAAACTCCTCTCTCTGATTATGTTACTCCAGACGTCCACTTGTGACTTCACGCACGACGTTGGTTTCCCGCCTGGAGCACAACGGGCGTAACGAGTGCCTTAATGCTTTGGCGTTAAAAAAAGAAAAAAAAAGAAAGTGTAATGGAATGCAGTCAACACCGCCAGCTCGGTGGGTGAAAGTGTTGAGTAGTGGGACTCGACGTTTCACACCTGACCTTATTTGCACTGCCTATCATTGCTGAGATTTCGAGCGTTCACGCGCCTGAAATTATTCCCGTGTAAAGATTTCCTAGAGGTTCACTTCCTACAGCACTCACCGGGATACTGGCAGCGTGCTGAAACTCGCCTCTAATTTCTGAACATTCTATAAATACATGTACTTTGTTATTATATCGCGTTTCAGCAACATGCTTTTTCTGTAAACGTTTTGAGCATCTTAAATTTGTGTTAATTTGAAAGGAACCTTAGCTGTTTCATGCGTTCGGAAGCAGATACCGGATATCAGGGGTAGCCCGAAGACGCGCAGAGGCTATCACAGAAGCATACGCAGAGTTTGAATTGACCGCTTTTCAGAGACCCTTCAGCTTCTCCGCCTTTAAGGGAATGACGCGATAACGTATAGCTACCGTCCGATATATAGGGCCCCGCTTTAACCAAGCCGTATTAACGCGTCGCTCAGGAGTAGCGTGCCTGATTCTGCATCCAAGGGCACTGGAAGGTTGATTATTATTCCACCTTGCCACTGCAAATGAGCAACCACTTGGCAGCTCCTCGCAACTATCTGGCATCACGTGGTCTCGTTACGTCACGTAAGCTATCGAAGAATCGATGCCCGGTTATGTCAGCTGCTAACTACCACCTGCCAGCGCCATGCCCGCTGCTTTTCGCTTACAACGACGACGCCGACACCGGATTTTATACGTAACGGAACCTTTAACGTTTTCGCGTTAAAAAGCATACTTCTTGAAAACAGAGCCCCACCCCACAAGTCCCACGTTACACAATGCACCGTACGGTATTGCGCGTCGCGTTCGAAGTCACCAGCAACCCTAGCCTATACGTGACTTCTTTAATTCTGTGTCGACATTCGAAGAAGCACGTTCAAGAACACCCGTTTCTCTTCGACGACGAGCTCAAAGAGGCCTTTGAGCAGCGTTTTCAAAGGCACGACAAAAGCTCCCCTTCTTCGGGAATCGGGGAACTTTGGAAACAGATGTGTAAAGTGCGTTCACAGTCGTAATTTGTTCTTGGCCCGAGAATCCGTACTTCCCTTTGAGGCTTAGGAATGATTGCATTCCCCCACTTACATCTTGGTTTTAAAAGACTTCGGTTTCTCAGTCAACGTTGTCTGAACATCAAAGTTCTGACGATTCAATTAGCCTACGAACCCCGGAACAGGACGGCGGTGTAGATCAAAGCCCAGTTGGATGACGGCACCGGTGCTGAAGACGGTTTATTTTGGAATGAACAAATTTAAACAGCGGTGGGATCGCACTCGGAGTAAAGCATGCTCGAGATGTCCATTTGAGATCCCGACTACGGTAAAATATACAGAAAAAGAAAAACATAACCTCGATCTGAAAGTGCGTCACATGAAAGTGCGCGGATTTACTCATAGTTGTGGCTATCGGAACTGGAGGGCTGCGTAATGTTACCCGCGAAGAATTGCATATTAATTAGGTATACTACGCCGTGCTTGATGGGTACCGGTAGTGTTGGCTATCGACAAAAAGCGCACGAAGGGACATTTCCACCTAATGTCTGGTGGTCATAACCGTATTGTATTTGCAGGTGATAGACACATACTCAGGGAGTCAGTTTTGTTGAATGTTTTTATGAGAACAAGCAAATGGCTGTAGCATATCATACAGTGTTGCTCGACGCCTTGAAACAAAAAATGAAAATATAAAGCAATCCAAACTGGCCAACCACTTTCACCGAGACAGCGTCCGTCCCACAAAATGGCTTTTATGACAGCTGTACTGCACAAAGCGGATTTCGAATTGGCTCTTCCACGCAGCTGGCCTCCTCTCTCTCCACTCCACCTCCTTCCCCGCAGACTTGAAGACCTGCGTAGTTGGAAGAAATTTCACAGCAGTGACGGTTAAAAAAAATGGAGGGACCATCAGGGCATATTCTACTGCGCTTTACCGTGCGTGTCTACTTTTTGACGGAATAAAAGCATTGAGAGCTATGTAGACCTCGTGCGCAGCTCTAATAAAGGCTATGGGAAAAATTAACGAGTAATTATTTTTTTCACAAAAGGTTAGTTGTATTGTGGCCACGCCTGCCAAAACACCGTTAAACATCGTCAGGTCAAGAACCTCCGTGGTTGCAACTAGCTAGTCGTCTTATTCTCACAAACAAAATTATTGTCTCATAATCTGACGGGTGAAGTCAACGCGTTAAGACTCACTTGTCAGTTACTTATCAAACTTAGAATAAAAAGGCAGCGAAAAAAAAACGAGGACAGAGGAATGGACAAAAACACGAACGCTACTAACAACTGTATTAGCGATGCTTCAATTAATTTATACTCCCCCGAGCGCGCCTTCCTGGAGAGCTATCTGTAAGAAGTGTACCATCTTTTGTGCGCGTGCTCGTTTTTTTTTTGTTTTTGTTTTTTCGGTGGTTGTTTTTGATACCTTCTCTCAGCTGTTTATCTTGTTACCGGTCTCTCGGCGATTATTAGATATGTCAATAGATTTCCTGCTCTGTTAAGAAGGCGGCGGTTGCCCAATTATCATGTGCGCATGCGATGTATAGGCTTATATATTGTTAACTACTGCGGAAAATAAAACCAGTTGTTAGTATCGTTAGTGTTTGTGCCCCTTCCTCCGTCCTCGTCCTTTTGCGCTACCTTTTTATTCTAAGAGTATATCACCAACTAGGCCAGCAACAAGTTTTACTGAGCAAACTTTATGGTTTCGCTTAGTGGAGGCAGTGGAGATAAGAACGTTATCGTGAATAAACGCATTTTCGTTTGGTTGTCTGGAATCTAAAATGAACCGTTCGTACCCAATTTTCGAAGAAGAATTTCATTCCCTTGCACTCTTAATTTTATTTCGGCAGCACCCATTAGTATCCTCCATAGCGCCACCATGTCTAAAAAGGAAAGTTATATAGCTTTCTCGGGAGTTTCGCAGTTAATAAAAAATTCGGCCCGGTCTGCAACATAATTCAAAGTTTACTCCCCCTTTGAGGGTTTCCCTTAAGTAGAACGGATCGCTAAAATTTAGTTTATGCTGCTTGGCCTTGTGTTATCCATAGGATTTGGTTTGGTTTGTAGGGTTTAACGTCCCAAAGCAACTCGGGCTATGAGAGATGCCGTAGTGGAGGACTCCGGAAATTTCGACCACCTGGGGTTCTTTAATGTGCACTGACATCGCACAGTACACGGGCGCCTTTCTTTTCGCCTCCATCGAAAAGCGGCCGCCGAGACCGGGATTCGATCCCGCGTCCTGTTATCCATAAGAATGCAGTTAATTCTTCTAATCGTGAATTGGCTCTCCGTGCATCAGTTTTTGGTTCATGAAAATGTTCTGCCTCTTGAATGCCATGAGAACCCATACGGGTCCTCGTTGCTAACTACAACAGTAAAACAGATAGATATATTTCGGAATATAACAGCGTGGTTCGTTAGAAAAGTCAATGTCGTCATTTCTGTATTGCCAAGGTACCATCGGGTATATCGGGTAAGAGAGTAAGATGCAAGCCACAGGAAGGTTTTGAGGCGTCTGATGCCTTTTCGGAGAATACTGACAGCTTGGAGCAGGCCCTGTAATGTTCCGCAGCGTCAGTAGTCTACAGGAGGTGTTTCGTATTGCTGGTTTGTACCCGCTATACATCAGTGGTACGGGTGAAGCTCCGTTCTATCAGCCTCGATTTATTCTTTGTTGATAACTTGCCAAGTCTTCGGAAAATTATTCAGGAGTGTCAATGCACGGTGATTGTTATGGGCTCGGCTATTCGAGACGTATAAAAGAAAAAAAAATATCAGAAAATGCATGATGCTCAAGTCTAGCCTTTTTAGGCATCACTTTTAATTGTGATGTAATTGTGGTTGAATGTTGTAAGATACTCTTAAAAACGTATAGATGCAATGGCCTAAGCTTATGATTCATAAAAAAAAAATATTTTTAAACTTTATCCTGCGTTAGCACCGACTAATTAGGACTGCCGTAGAAAAACTAATGCGGTGAGCTTTTGTCAGTGCATAGAGAAAACTACTAGAATCGTGTGGGGGGATCTATAATTATATTGCTTGTTAAGGTGCATTTTGACAATATGCGAAAAATTGCGTTCATAAGCAGTTTTCGTGTCTCATACATCGCCTTGATTGAACCCAAAGACTGACTATTAAACGGTGACCAAGCCGATCCAGGGCAACTGCTGGCCAAAAGGACGCAGCTTGAGCACGTTCTGTAGATCTGCGCACCTGTCCAGAAAAGGATTTGCCAGAAGTGTTCGCCAGCGGCCGCTGAATAGCTTCCTGGACACACACGGCGGTGTCGTTTGCAGCAGGTATACTTTCATATATTTAGGGCCTTTTCTGTACGGGTGATGACAGGAAAATATGAAAAATTTTGGTAAGACTGTGCGGAAGTGGTGTAGATGTTAGAACATTAAGCAGCGACTGTAATTGTACCCACGTCCGAGTAGTTCATGATATTTACGCCTCTCATGTACGTGAGATATGGTTTTTCTGTTGGGTGAATTTAGCCGAGGAAATGGTATTATTGACATCCGTTGTCTTCCAGTTCCGGTTCTAGAAATTTATCTCAAGGCTGTCGGAAACGAAACGGTGGCTGCGCCGCATGCTACGACCTACCCGCTTTCCTCTCTTTCTCGCTCAGGAGGAAGAAATGAACGATAAAATAAAAGGAGCTACGTTTTCTTTTCCATTTTCCAAGACTTTAAGGCCGTTTTCGGAGCTGCTGCAAAAGGCACAGCTAAGGCTTAGCTAAGGCTCCTCTGGCGCAGCCGGACTAGAGCGCTAGAGCGGCGCGGCACGGCTGTGCACCAGGCGTTGAGGTGAGTTCGCGAGCAGGCAGATGGCGCCAGCAACCGAGGCGGTCTCCGACCAAACCTGTGCGCATCTTTCGCCGGGGCACGCTCGATCGGGGCGCGCGCTTTTTGCCCGTGCCGGAGACGCGCGCGGGCCCAGACGAAGCGAGAGGTCCGCCGGCAGCGGACGCAGGGTCACCGGACCCCAGGAGACCCGCGCAACCCGAGCAGCACACGTGCTCGCGCCGACCACCCGGAAGCGCCGCAACCAGCAGCGGCCACCTGCGCACCCAGGGCCACTCCGACTGCTGCGCAGCCATGGGCAAGAAGAACAGCAAGCTCAAGAAAGAGGTGGTCAACCAGCTCGTCAACGAGACCTACTGTGAGTAGCGCCCGAGACGACGGTGCGGTCCGCGGCTTTATCGACCTCTCGTAATTTGGCATCGAGCGAATGATCGATTGATTGCTCAATTAACTGATGGTCTGGCCGACTGATTGATCGATTAATTGAGCGAATAATCGGTCGACGAGCGACTTGCACCATCAGTGAGCTGAGACCTTTGTCGGCCGATTATTTATTTTGATTGATTGATTGACATCCGCGCTTATAAATTATGTCTGGGATACAGTATAAAACAAAAGAAAGCCACTCCGAGGCAATTATGCTCCGAGGCAAAATGCTCTGAAGCAGTGAGATAATCAAAATGACTGATTGGCTGCTTTTGCTGTAGTGTGGATATTTCTTTTTTCATTTAATTACTAACTGTAAGTAGTTACACACGCTCGCACACGCACATGAACAACAACAATAAAACGAATGCATGCCGTGTATCGCTTCTGCGGCTCCTAGCGTGCACAAAGCACTGCAATGTTGGCGATGCTACGGGCTGTCGCTCACAAGCGGACGCCCAAATCCGTCGAATCTTTGATTTGTTACGTTTAATACAACCAGCGCATTACTGTGAATGTACAACAAACAACGCTGGTCAGCCCTTTATTTACTACAGATACTGGAACCGAACCATCTACCTTTTTTTTTTTTTGACTATACATGATGTGTAATGCTATATTTCAACCTACTTGTTTCGTGGCAAATCTTTTTATACTGCTAACTGGTAGTGCACACGTGGCAGCGTTGCGCGCTAGTTTATTTTACTTGTGGCGTGCACAATGATGTGAGTGATTGGTTTTCCCCCTTTGTTCTCTGGAACTTTCTTGCCTAGCTTATGCCCTAAGCACAGGCTTGCTAGTTCTCTTTTGTTCTGCTGTCGCGCCCTTGCACCTTGTGTCCTTTTACTTTTCTTTTTCCTGTCAGAAGTGACGAAGAACCCACAGCATTCACTCCACTTCGA
The DNA here is from genome assembly GCF_055883805.1 of Amblyomma maculatum. Lineage (NCBI taxonomy): Eukaryota > Metazoa > Arthropoda > Arachnida > Ixodida > Ixodidae > Amblyomma > Amblyomma maculatum. The sequence goes on from NC_139344.1 coordinate 117,157,312, forward strand.
GTTAATCCTAGCTTCTTTTGAAAGAATGACATTCTGCTTTTACGCGAAGAAATAAAACCATCGCGCTAGTTTGCGCAAGAGCGTCCGCTTGTGCACTGTTGTCAGGACACGTACGCACGCGCATATGCACGCATAAAGACGCGCGTGCTCACGCGTTGATGAAAAAAGGGAGAGCGAAATTGCGAGCATATTGCAACAAATTATACACTCACGACACCAGTAGAGGCTACCAGACACAGCTCTGTTTTCTGCGAAATCAGTGTATTTATTTATCTCAGCAAAATAAAAAAAAAAACCAAAAACTCACAGGAGGAGAGTGAATTGACCAACAATACCGAGGATTTCCTCCGCCACATCTCGCAATGTATGCGAGCAAGACAGAAAACCACAAGAAACAAACGCATCCGCTTGAACATGATCGAAGAGCATGTGCGACTGTGATGGACGGGTTCCATGGGTTACCTGCGCGGCCATTGCGTCACTTGGTCTGCATCTGTGGCGTCAGTCTCCTTCCAATAGGCAACACACAGGTTGTTATTAGGTTCTGTAGTTAGGCTTAGCAGTGACTAACTCGGCCGCTGAGCGAAGCATGCCGTTCGAAGCCAAGTGCGTCAGCCCTTGCGTGACAGTCGTGGCTGATGCTCACCAGGCACGCTCTCCAGGGTACGCCGCACTGTTCTTAACAAGTCGCACAAAAGGAATCTCTTTTATACGGCCTGCACCGGCGCGCGCCGCGACAGCGGGTCGCTTCATGATACTGCTTCAGACTCATTGTTCGTGGTCTCGGTTATGCGCCACACCTTCGTTTACTCTGCTATTTTAAGTTTGTTAGGAAAGCCGTGATAGTGTGCTTGCTCGTCGGTCAAGCAGCGCAGAAGGACTTCGGCGGCAACTAGAGAGAGAGAGAGAGAGAAGAAGCAAAGTAGTTCACTTGGAAGGTTACTAAAGAAAACCACGAACTAATAGGTTCATTTCACATGACGTCATCGCACGAGCGCCGTCCGCCATATGTTTGGTCACGTGAGTGACGCTGCCCGGTCGTCGCATACCAAAGTTGACGTGTGATGGAGTCACACGACGGACAAAATCGTGAAGCACTATCGCGATCTGGCATTGCGTGACTATAGTGAGCTCGAATATTGTAGCATACTGTAGACGTGACCCTTAAGTCGGCGATTTCCACCGCTTTGCTTCCGTCCGCGAGTAGCGTTTTCGCAGTTCGCCTCCGGATTCATGCACGAACGACACTTTCCTTTTGCTGTTATTTTTTGTAGTGGAAAGCATTCCAGCCACACCCTGGTGCCTAAGCATGTACAGAGTAACATGTATTCTACTAAAACGCCGGAGGAAAGCGGACTTTGAGGGACTGACTAGTATGTACAGCCGCAAAGCAGGTATGAACGCGCGCCGCACTGTTCTGTATCCCGATCATCTTAGCCTGACGCTTGTAGTGCGCGCAGCGGTATGTCTGGTCAGCGCCTGATCTGGTACCCACAGTCACAGTTAAAAGCTATAGCAAGAGCTAATTCGTAACGTGCAACTGCTTGAAGGTATTTCTCTCTTTCCTCTAGCGCTTTAGCGCGCTTGCAGTTACGCCGCATACACGTACCGGGAGCAGAAGGGCAGCAGTCCGAAAGGTTCTCCTCCAAGGGTTGAAAGTAGCACGTTTATGAAGTTGTCATTAAGTAAGCGCGATCACGTGCACGTACACAACCGCGTTTATATCACATCGAGCGGGACAGTCAGCACGGCAATGCTTTAGCAAAACGACGCAGTAGAAGCAACAGTGCAAGACCCGCCACAGCAGGCGTCTACCCCAAAAAGTTGACAGCTGTGCTGTTCTTGGAGTTTTTACACCTGCAGGACGTATTGCCGCCTCCGTAGACAGCGTAGTTGACAATTATTGTAGCAAATTACAGACTTTATAGCACCTTGGATCTTCCGAACTACCCAAACGAAACCTCAGCAAACGACGACGATGACCAAAGCTATGGCGGACCGGAAGCGGAAAGACTTCATTTTTCCCGTCGTTCCCCACGCGGCAGCCGACAGTGATTACAACTTATAGATTGTGGACTGCTTAATTAGTGTATTGCATTGTAATTCTATTGTATTGTAACTGCATTGTGATCGGTGTGGCGATTATGTCTTGTACTCGTGGTTTGCTATTCCCATATCTTACACAGGGTATGAAATCCGTGCTACCGTTTTTGAGGAAACCATGCACCTTCCAGGCAACGTCTTGTCCAAAGACTCAGCAGCCATCATTTTTCCTTCTGCACGCGCCCGCCACAAAAGCTTTTAACGGCGCACAATCAACACCGAGGTCGCCATTGATGCAGTGCCAGGATGGGTACTTACAAGCAGACACAGAGCATTAGACAGTTTTACTAGGCTGTGTAGCTCTAGATTAGGGCTTTCGCGTTATTAGGCATTTCATCAACACACGAAAAAGGATGTCAGCGTCTCCCTTATTATATTCATGTTCTGTGCGAAATAAATTGAATCTTTGTACTTGTTACTTAAAAGAGAGAACTGTTGCTCGAGCTCACAGGCTGCTACCTGGCACGGCTTCCTGCCGAGACACATTGGTCCAACGAGCAGGGCCACATTAATTGTGATGAGGGCCCGGTAAAAAAAGAAGAAAAATTAAGAGGACCCCGTAACAGACAGCGCATGACGGTTGACTGCATGTGAGCACAGACGAGGTAGAGGTGGGTCTTGTTCATGAGTTGTTCACAAATTCTTGCCGCAAATACACTACCAGTCTTCCAATAGTTTTGTGTATTCATCCAGGAAGACTAGCTGAAGTTCGCCTAAAGCATTGTTTCTACAGAAATGGCGATATTATGTGCTATATGCTGATTTAGATAATGCAAATAATGTTTATAACTCCAAACGTTGTCATAATGCAGGGAGCTCAATCTTTTCAAAATGTGGCGACTGTGCAAAATTGCACCATTACTGAACTGGCACAAAATTGAAAGAGGAAGAACGCTAGCAGACGACGGACAAGGATCAGGCGGACACACACATGCGCCCACTAACAACTTTATTTTGGAAGGCAGCCGATTCGCGCCCCATATACAAAGACCAAAAGGGGTGAGCATGAGCGCAGTTATCAGAGCTAACTAACACCGCGGCAAACATCCAAGGGACGTCATTTTTTACTGAAGACTGAAATCATAACGCTGTGAAACGAAGTGTGCGGGGCAGGGCAGATGCAGAGAAGCAGGAACCGACGGTGCTAACGAAGACCAGATAAAACGATTTCAAAACTATTTCCTTAAACCGCGTCATCCTTGTCCGTTGTCTGCTAGCGTTCGTCCTCTGACAATAATTAACCAACTCGCCCAGCAACATACCTTGTACAAAATTTAATTTTTAACACGCTCAAATGATCAGTAATTAGATTTAAATTTCATAAAGATTATCCATACCTAAAAATACAATATAGGTATTTACATTTTGCGCATAATTTCCACTTTTAAAACAGAAGGAAACACTTTTGCGTGCATCACGCACCTTTTATTTTTTTCAGTCTACAAAATAAATTTGGTTTGTGGGGTTTAACGTTTCAAAGTGACGCAGGCTATGAGAGACGCAAAAAATAAATAAATTTAAAATAAATAAATAGAAATAGAAATAAATTTACCTTTTAAGAGACACCGTATGCAGCTCGTTCCATCGAGAAGCCGCCGTAGACAGGGGTCGGAAAAAATAGGGTGGACACTGTAAATAGGATGGACACTTAAGCTCCGCTTTTAAGTCTATTATGGGACAGAATTAATGGCTCCCATTTGCCGGCTCCCCCTGGGGATCATCGTTCGCGTACATGCATTTTCCTTCAAAATGAGATGAACAATAAGGCCGTGCTATCGCGTCTACAAGGTGATGCATTAGCGTCCTATATGTTTACACAAAGGGGAAAATATAATTTTAAATATTTCACCGGAATTCAACATATAAATGGGGGCATGTATTCGTATAACATATCTGCTTTTTACTTTCCAGTTTTAAGCAAGTCAAGAAAGGTGCGCATGTTTCTATAAGCGTTTTCGAGCCTTTCGTTGGGACAATGTCTTTTTGACATATTCGATTTTGACACGCCCGAGACTCTCCGTCTCCACTCTCAGCAGCGGTAAATTGCAGAGGTTGCTTTTACACATAGGCAGTCATAATCTCTAAATAGTTTATTCATCGTATTAAAAGTTTCACTGCTTACGCTTAGATTAATAAAATACGCAACTGACCTCGACAGCTGTAATGACAGAGTTCAGTTGGTTTGCCAGGTGGTACGCGCTGATTCCCAACTGAAAGCGAGCTAGAGCCCGTTGATTCCACTTGACCACCAACTGGGACCTGCTGACTTCCAGCTGGTAGGCATCTAGAACCTGTTCATGCCAGTTGAGTGCCAGCTAGGACCAATTAAAACCAACTGAAACCAGTTATATATAGCTAAAAACATTTATATTTTTTTCATCTATTTGGGCAAGTGCAAAGTTTTGAACTTTGAATGGCGAACTGTGAGGCTGGATTTGGCATTAAGCGTACGATGCGACGAATAGCTTTTGCAGCATTCCAAATTGCAATACTCTAATTCTAATCATGAGGAATCGGAAAGAAGGTCAGATTATTTTTCGGACCAAACCTCGAAATCCGCCATTTTTTCCAGCCCTCGGGGCACCCTGAGAACGGAGGGCGCGGTTCATTTGAACCCTTTGGGCCTTGTATAATCCTGGCCTACGGTGGAGACACCCACGGGTGACTTCCGGTTTCGGTATCGCCCAGCCTTGGGCTGCTCTTAGCGCAGCTGTAGCAAGCGCTTATGGGCTTACATTATGAAGATAACCACGACTTGCGCACCCACGCTTTGAACCGAAACATTATTATCTTGTTGGCAGGATTAAGCTTCGATTGCGGTTTTCGAAAACTATGAACTCACCAGCTGGTTGTAACGCAGCACCGAAAGCCTATAAGCAGACACTGCATGCGAGTGACTGTCGACACAGGTGCGCAGAGCTTCGTTCAACTACCACCACGGGCGCGCTAGTGTCACCAAACAGCAAGGAAAAAGAATGCGCGGATATATGCGCTGTTGCATCACGCGCGTAGGTGCAGTTGAACTGCACGGCAACTGCCTGGTACACATAAAAAGTGGACGGAGCAAGGATTTTCTCATTTTACTCGTGGGTACGGGAAGGGAGTACGCTTCAGCCGTCCGTTGCACTCACGGCCGACAGCGGAAACAGTTATTGCGTAGAAACAGCAAGCGCGAGCGATGGGCAGCGGTGGGCTACGACGAGGCAATGCTATATTTGGATTCTTGCAAATTACACAGCGAACGTCAACTTTCTGATTTCCCCGAAGGAATATAAATTTGGTAGAAGCTCTTGTTTCGTGCAGGCGCGGGCCGCTTCGCAACTCTTTGATGAGATATAGCTGTGTGACACGCATGAGAGGCGAAGCCTAAGCTAGAAAAAAAAAAAAAAAACAAGTAAGCAAAGTGGAATAATTCAGCAATATGAAATTGACACGGTAATCTAGAGCGTCTCTCATAGCCCGAGTAGCTTTTAAGCCCCATGAACCAAACCAGTAATCCAGAATCAAGCGCTAGAAAATATATTCTAAAGGAGCTGAGAAAAAGAAATGTTAATCACATTAGCTACCTGCGGAGGCAGGTACGCCTGCTGTTTCAAAAAGGTTTGCGATAAGGCCGGAGCATTTTTAAGTACTCGTATCGCCAGGAACGATCGGCACAATTTGTGATGACAAGAACAAAAAACAATACAATAAAGTTTTTGTTAGCAACCGCCACATGCAGCGACCGTCCCTCACGGGTACCAGTAGATCACCGGTGTTCTAGTCTTATCGCGAACTCTCAAGAAAAAAAAAAAAAGAACAGCAGTTAAGATCTACTGGTAATTTATACGGTTAACGTTCTTTTTCTTGACTGCATTAAAATCTCGTTGCTATGGGCGCCTTTCACTAAATTCTGGTAGATTTTTGCCGTTTGCATGTCGCTGAATGGTTTCTGCAGCTCGCTTATTTATTTTTGCATGGGCATGACTTTTGCTGTGCGCTGTGCTGCCAAAGTGTAGGAGGCACCGCTTTCCTGTGCGGGGTCGGTGCTTTTCACCGGCGTACACCAGAGGTTTTACCTTGTCTGAAGATCTGAGGCAGGCACGTTTCTCTCTCAGCCCTATAAGTTGTTAAGGCTTCCGGCAGTTTACGGTGACTAATGCCATTCTCCCGAATCACTTGTGGGGGAAGAAAAGCAAGGGTGCGCGGCCGAAAGTTGGCTCTTCGACCGACCTTGAGCTCTAGAGCGCACGCGCGAAATCGAGTGTGCGTGCAAAGGCACACAAACGTGCGAAGCGGCATGCGAACGCACAGGTGCACAAACAGGTCCTATAGCAAAACGAAAAGCCTTATAACGTAGTCAGGAATAACTCCCAGAGTCAGGAGCATACCTTGTTTTTTTTTTCTTTTTGTGTACGTTCCACTGCATTTATGCTCTACGAGCATGTATTTCGCTCTTTTCCAAGTTTGATGCGGGCGCAAGTTTAAATGTGAAGCTTGAATTCGAAACTTTCCTGCTCGAGCCTGTACGCGGAAGCGTAGAGGTTTTCCCCCACCCCCTTCTCTCTCTCTCTGTCTTCATATTTGAATTTGACGAAAGGCAAACAAAAAAAAAAAAAAATCGCGAGCCTCAGAAAGTACTGATCGCTGCGCGTAACCACGCTTATTTCTAATTCAGAATTCGTCAGAGTGTAGGTGCACGAAGTGAACGTTAAAAACGTAATACCACGAATTGTCTTTCGCACGAGGACTCGTGAAACATTACTTTGGTGCTCTCAGAAGCCCCCCCCCCAATGCAACTCTGAGGAAATATTATTCACTGAAGTTATTAACTGAATCAGGACCCTTTGCGCGAGTGAGAAAAAGCGAACCAGGTTAGGAAGTTGAGCCGAATCTCGTACGAGCATCTATTTGTGACTGCGTTGCGCCTTGGTTGAACTGCACAGTGTACAGTTGCATAGCCCTGTCATGAACGCCCGCGACCGAAGGCCCAGGGATCGCAGGTACAACAGCTCAGAGGCGCATTGCAATGTCGCTACACAACGGTCCGGTCTCCCTTCAGGCTGCAGTGCTATACTGGAGGCCGAGTGCCTATAACAGCGGCGAAACTGGACTTCTTGGCGGCGCCTGTGCTTCACAGACTTCGCGTTTTCGAGTACAGCTTTGCGCTTGCGACCTTCTACTCCAGAGTCACAATTTCGGCAGGTCATCAAAAAAAAAAAAAAAAAAAAAAAAAGAAAAAAGTTTCAATTTACGAAACCCTTCAATTCGGAGATAATACAAGCACCAACCAATGTCGACAACCGGCCTGAGCATAGGAGGAGGACAGGCGAGTCGAATAATACGAGTTGTTTCAACACGAGGCACACAGCACCCTTCAGATCTATCTGAATACTAGTTTACTGTAGAGACGTGCCACTTCATTTTTGGTTCATTCTTCTCCGCCGCCTGCACTCTGTCGAGCGTGTTCACCCCGTATTATTTTCCCTCGAACATAATTTTGTGACGTTCGAGCCACGGCTCGTCAAGTGACTCTGCCGGGCAATGACTATTGTTACTTTGTTTCATTTACATAAAACTGCACTTTCTATTTTGATTTGAGGCTGCCGGGACTTTATTACAACCCGCCTGTACTCTTATCATCTCCGAGCGTTTGCTGTTACAGAAACGTCCCTATCAGTCGCTAATGACTTCTTGATTGTTCGGTATAGCACAGCCTTTTTTGCTTAAATGCTTGCTTTTGTCTTGTCCGCCCTCCTTTCGCAATTCTGAGTTTCTTAGAGTAATCCTCATTTTCCTGAAATTCTTTCAGCCTGAGAATGCCATCTTCGCATATTTCAAATCGGAATCTGGTCGTCGTTATCAATTTTCAGTTTATCAACGTGAAACATTTTTTGACCTCGCTTATTTCTCGTAGATACGTGACCTGAGCTAAATGTTTCTTGCAGAGGCCAGTACTTTCTCTTTTTCTTTTTTACTCAGCAGGAATAACGTGTAGTTCATATTTTGAATCTAGAGCGCGAGTTCGGGGATTTGCTGCCTAGCTTCAAAAGCTGGATTTTGACAGAGAAAGAATGCGAAAGCGCCCGTCTGCTGAGATTAAGACTGCCATTGAAAAACAAAAATTGCTTCTTTGTCGCAATTAGTCTAGAGCTGTCCACTATGCTGTGCATATAAATAGTCCAGGCGTAGGACGAGACTGAAAATATCAATACATTCTGGAAGATAATTATCGCTGTGCGAAGTGGACAGAATTAAAATGCAAGCAGAGATACGTACGATGGCGCAGCTATGTATGAGGTTCTGTTTGTTTATTTTTTAAGAAGAAAGTTTTATTAGGAGATATAAGTGGTACATTAGCGAATATACAGGAGGAGGTCGAAGATCACGAACGACTTTTCAGGACCTCCCGCAACAAAAAACCACCATACTGTCGAAATATACTGCACATGAAGTTTTTTGCGTTAGTTTGGCTGTCTTATTTTATTTTACTGTTTCTCAACTTAACATTGATATAATCTGATCTAACTTATCTAATCGAAGGCTCGCAGTTCTCTCAAACTTTGTTATTTTGGATGTATAGCTGTCTTTCCAAGCATTTTTCGAGACAGACGCCTCTTGACGGAATTTTTTTTTACTTGAATATAGTAGCAATACTTGTGTGTTTTTACGATGATCATAGGCTCTACACAGATTCACAGTGCGTGGTCACGAAAATGTGTACACAGCTTTACTATCTATATTCATTTTCGTGCACTTATCGTGCAGCATCACAACAATATAGCGTTCAGGTATAAGTACTAATTTGACATTAGCACGCATCTCAGCGGTGTAAAATATAATACTATATTTTATTAGCGTCCGCCTGCTGTCTTTTAACGTTGACTGTAGTTTCAGTGCCATAAAATTTCACAGCGATAATTTAAATGGTTAAGTGACGTCCGTCGTCGGAAATTTCGAGGCGTGCATTATTAGTCTCATCACTTTTTTTTTTCTGTTCCTCTTCACGAGTTGCACCTCCACTTACCGAGGTTGTCTTATAAAACGTTCAATAGAAGTAGGACAATTATCCGGCTTTCATTTTGGCGTAACGCTTGCAGTTGGCGGGTGCTTGGTCGGAGGCTTTACAACACACCCATCGGCTGGCAATGAGCTGCGAATGAACATCTTACTCAATCACTTACCGTATTTGCAGATCATTGTCAAGACACGTGCACGTGGCAATCGGTCGGCATTGATACCCAGACATTATGGACAATTGTATTTTTCCGCGAGATGATGTTTTGTTGTCAGAAACGCGACCCACTGGTTTTTCATGGCAGTTTAACTACTCGGTAGGACGCAGGGCAAATCTCTAAAGATTTTACAGCGCATGAGAAGGTAAAACCACACTCATCAATTTGTTCCTAACAGTAACTTACAACGTTCCACACCCGCCTCACAAATAAGAATGATGTCTTAGAGTGCTGGACATGTTTTTGTGCCAGCTGTCTTGACTGACTGCCCCCTCCCCGGCTGTCATGACTGGCTTTCTTGGAGCGCTCTCAGCAAGAAAGGGTCCTGTGAATAACAGCCCATGGCCCATAGTTACCCTGGATTTGGTCATATTTTCCTCTTATCTAGTGAGTGATGTGCTTAAATTTAAGCTTTAGTTTTCCTCCCGTAAAATATTTGGGGTCTGAAACCACACAGCTTGGCCCATTTTCAGCTTTTCATTTATGCGAGCGATAACACGACTCAGGCTTTGCAGGCCTGTAACTGTGCATGGGCTTGATGGTCTGTCTAGTCACTGACCGCCTTCCATTTAGTATTTGTCCTTCAACAAATAATAATACCATTAGAATACACGGTTAGTTTTTCTTTTATAACTAATAAAATCCACAGTTTTTTTTTTATCAAGTTCCATATTCTCACCACTCTTTGCCTCTCAACTTGAATCGGAGCTTCTTGCTAAATTTCTTTCTGATTCCGCGACCGTCTGCTTCATAACTTGCACTGACTGCTTTGACACATGGAAGAATGCACGTGTCTCCTGGAGCTATGACCTCACTGAAAAAAAAAAAAAAAAGAGGAGCAGGGTTTTAACGCAGTTCAGCCGAATAGGATGTGCGAAAGGTATGGAGACAATAAGATGTGTTGCGGCGAGAGAGCCTCTTGCAAATGGGGTGGTAAGCTGCGCGGTAGCTACGTTAATAAATAAAAAAAAAAAGCGGTGATAGCTACGAGGTTCCATACGTGCTTCTCAATAGAAATTCGTGGGTTCGAATCCGCTCCACTCCGACGTTTTTATTTCCTTCTGAGCTCGGAGGAAGATTTACAAAAGATTCTTGGTTAGGTTTGTTAAGTATTGTTTTCGCGCTAAAAGACACCCTTCGATTAGTTGACAACCTCGTCGTGAGCTGATTAACATAGCATATGCACTTCCACAGCTTCGTCTGCACGAGAATAGCACAGCTTGACGCAATACACCCATCGGCGGTCAAGGCGGCGCTGCCACTCCCCCGCAACGCCAACATAGCCAGGCTTCTCAGTCTGTGCCTCCACAACACCATGGATAAAATACTAGAGGCCTAATCTTCGGGGCAGAAGCGGCTTCGCTCAGCATCACCACGCCGCCATTTGCTCCAGAAGTTAGGCTACCATATGTGGGGCCCTGCGCCACATATCTGTAGGGCCCGTGGCGCGCCGCGCATTCGAAGGCCGCGCCACTTCCCAATACTCCCTGCGCGCTGCCTGTTTCCCTCTCCCCGCTCGTTCGGGGATAACCGGTCCCGCGCGAGGGGGGCTATAAAAGAAGGCACGCGCCGCCGTCTCGCCCTCTCTTCGATCCTGCTCTTCGCTCCTGGCTCTTCACTACCGAGACGACCCGCGGTTCGCTGCCTGCCCTCCCGGACGACGACCCCGCACGACCCCCCGCACCGCCTTGGACGACCCCCCTGCTGGACGTGAGATTAAAGATGTTTGTTACACGGCCCGCTGTGTATTTGTCTTGCGCATCCATCGGGCAGAAGAATCGCCCACACACATTCTAAATGGCATGCCCGAACACGACATACGAATGATCCCCACCAGACACTTTACCACCCTCGAAACTAAACCATTTCCCCAAACACTTGAACCCCAGATTTTACCAACTTATATATACAACAGGGCCGGCGTCATATACTCGGACACCACTCTAGTACACACAAGGGAGCGGTGACTGCCACGTTTGCTACCGAAGGCCTCGCAGCGCCAGCATCACTCCTCGCCACCGACGTATACGTGCCAGAATGCTTGATGACCCTCATAATAAACCACGCTTGCAAAGAGTAGTTGCACCTATAATCACGACCGCCTGCACTGATTCGCAAGCAGCTTGTGGTTTTCTCCTTTGTGACAGTCGTACCAAATCTGCTGCCCGCATTCTCGACGGTGTGCCTGAAACCCCGCGTTCTCCTGTCGTCACGGGGGAATATTAGCAAGATGCATCTCCGGTAATGAACGTGTTCGTGCCGTATGCTCCTTCCTTTCGGGTACCGTCGAAACTCTGCCTCTACCTCCGGGATCCGAACGATACGATTCCTTTGACTGTCACACAGCCATGGGATACTTCCGCGTCGATCGGACCCGCCTTCACATCATTCACTTGACAAAAGTCAAAACACTACGTGGAGTCGACTGCGAACCCAATCATTAGCATCGCCGTATATAGCACACGCAATTCATAGTACCCTCTACCAACCGCATTGCACCACGTGTGAAGCACAACACACGCTGTCCTATTCCGCTACCTATGGGTATGTCCGCATCTTATGGCAGGGCCGCTCATCCCCACTCCTTCCCGCACCTCCTGGGAAGACGCTCTGCCGGCAGCTCGGCCGGATAACCAGCTAAAGCTGACGGACCGGGCTCTACGCGAGGAGACCGCCAGAAGATTTCTAGACTGAATACCCCCCCCCCCCCCTCCCCCCGTCCCCAATAAATTAGGGTCAACTTTCGCTTTATTGTAATAAAGTTTATTCCTATTCGCCTCCTCCTGGGCAGAAGTGTGTCAACAGTTAGGCTTACGCAGATCCGTTCCCCCGGCTTCATGTATTCGAACACATATCAGGAAACTAATTAGCGTTTCAGTAACCCAGTTTGTGAAAAAAAAAAAAAAAAACTGTCCCAGAGCTCTTCCGACTGGGAGAGTACATTTCCGCGAGTAGTCTTTACACAACTTCGCGTAGATGCAGATCCATGACTCGCATCGCCGTGTTTGCTTTATACTTACACATTGCATGCGCATGCTTCAAAGCCAACCAACCCAACAAAACCCTATAGAACTCGCGCCTAATTATGTTCTTGCGAGTCATCGTATACTGCGACGACTCATCGTTAGTATCGCAGCCAAATGTTTGCAGTGCTTATCCGCGCAACTTCGAGATTCTTCTCCGAGACTTCGAGATCCTTTTTCGGAACTTTTTACGCAAGAAATCTTAGCAGTGACGTATATAATGTCTGGACAAAACAGGATGAGACGCACGTCCTGCATATGCACATATTTGAGCGGTCAGTGGCACCGCCGGGTGCGCCTCTCCAGCGCGTTCAAGTGCAAACACGGAGTGTTTGTTTACCGTCGAGTCACCCTCTGCTCCATCTCGCGCGCTCATTAATGCAGAGTTATTCCTCCAATGCGCCGAGGAAGAAAGTTATAAGAGCGAAGAGGAAGGCCGCTAGACGACGCGCCACTGTGCGTCGTTTGAGGGAATCCGATCATCACAAATGACGTTTGAGAGGCAGTGTCGATATAAGATCTTTTTGTTTCAGTGCATGTGCAACACTGCACTTCAGAAGGACTCGCGTAGGCCTCTTTCTTATTTTTTCACCTTTTATTACCACGAAAGATGCCTATCACTGATGATGAAGCCAGAGTAGAGGAAAATATGTAGGGGATGCGCTTTTGTCAGAATCGTTCGCGTATTGACGAGTTGATTCGCACTCGAGACAACACAACGGGATGCCTCTTGCTGCCGAAACGCGGGGAATTCTACGAGGTTCATTTCGCGTGCTTGATAATCGATGCTTTACAATTTTTAGTGATGACGGATCAGCCTATACATTACAAACAGGTGTCGGGCGCAAAAATTTGAACCGAGTCTAAAAGGCCGGTAAAAAGCCGGTATGGAAAATGCGGGACGGTCGATAGATGAAAATCTTGTTGGCTATTCGCACCGGGAGCAAGGAAATAAAAGTTAAACCATTCAGTGACTGAGAAAGAAGGCTGAAAATGGAAGGGGAGGAGGTGTTTGCTCACATGCGAAAAAATGCGCATTGTTTGGCTGCCTATGAGCGTGTGCTTACGGTTTCGGAAAAACGCTTTCACTGCTGTGTGAGCGGATGATGGAGGAGACTCTAGCATCCCGGCTTTCTTTCTTCCGTAAGTGCACGGTTGTGCCGTGTACGCTTCCCGCGATGGTGTGCTGGAATTTCCCTAAGTGCGAGCGTGGCGGTGGCAGCGAAAAAGAAAACTTTCGTTTGCTTCTGCTCATGCCCCCCCCCCCCCCCCCAAAAAAAAAAAAAAGAAAAAAAAAAGTCGCAGTTTCTATAACCTGTAGGCAAAAGAACATACAGTGTCTTGCGAGAACAAAACGATGTCAGAATGGCATGCGTTGTCATTTTACACCTCATTGTTTTGCAGGTATTCACCAGGTTCTGCCTGCGACAAAGGCTTTACTGCAGACAGAGGTTCATAACTCTGCGTAATGCGTGGTATTTTGCTGGTCTTTCAAAGTGTTCTGCGCCATGAAGTGTGCAGCTTTATGCGACAGCGATAGAGGCTCCGTCCTCCAGAAAACGCGGCGTTGTCGGTGTTGCGAGCGTAAAAAATCATGGTCACGGTTCCGACAGGTGGTAGCTGACAGCTGACGTGGCTGGGCAATTGCTCGTAGGGTTACACGATGCCGCGTGACCACGTGACATGGCCGATTTGGCAGGAGCAGCCGACTCGTGCTGCTCAATTCAGATGGAAGGGCAATCCAACTCTCCAGGATCCTTGCATGTTTGTACGTCTCGATTAAGCGAGGTATCTATGTCGGGCCGCCTTTGGCATGTGGTAGCTCAAGACCGTATATTTAAGAGTATGTGCGTGGTAATAGAGGCACAAATTAAGGTATTAGTGATTACGCTAGTAGCTGAGTGCATGTACTGAACGAGGATCCGTGTTCGTTAATCACGCCTCTCAATCTTTCGTAGATTCTGGTCATAAGAAAAGCCATAAGAAAGCCATAAGAAAGCCGCGGATACGCTTTTGTCACTTCCGAGAGCGACGGGTGTGCGGGGGAGCCCTAAAATGGGGGAATGAGTGGATGTGACGCCAATTGCGAAGTGCCGGCAGGCCGTTTGATTTGCCCGCTTGCCCCGCTCCATCACGTGGTTTGGTTAACGACGGATGAACTCGACATTCTTCCAGTGTTGCTTTTTTCTCTTCTCCAGTTCGGTCGTTCTGTACTAAATATTTCGCGAGGTCGACCAGCAGGCACGCAGCAATTCCGGAGTAACGCGCCCCACGCTTCGAAACTTTCCGGCCAGTGCGCCTTTTTAGCCTAATCGTCAGGCTCTATCACGTGCATGAGGTCCGTCTTGCGCACAGTTGTATGTGTTGCAGTTCTTAAAATACAAGTTTCTAAACGATTGAAAACAAAAATCGACCAGCATAAATCGGTAAAGGAACGAGCCACATTATTGAGGAAAATTATTTTAATGCGTTAGCAGCACCGCAGTTTCTCGGTCGACCTACGCAAGCAGTGAAATACTTTAGAAGGTGGCCGAAATGGGGCTCCGTGTATGCGTTAATGCTTAATGCGGCTTGACGGCGACCTCTAGAGCCCACAACGTCACATCTAGCGGCAGACATCATGTCAGACAGGAAAGAAAAAAAAAAGACCCGCAAATAAGAGGATATAAAAATCGAAAACCTCTCAATGTTTTTTTTTTCTTTTTTTTTTTTTACGCATGGCCTTTAATGGAAACCTATTTTTGTCATGGTCGCCTTTTTTTCTTCCATTTTGTATCAGCAGGATGCACTTAAGCATTCATGCATGGATGCATGTCTGAACCGACGTGTAACCATTTTCGCTTCTGTTTAGCATGTGTCGCACAACTTTCGGTTATAGCGCGCACGGGCTATAAAAACCGAAAGTGACTCTACGAGCATTGCAGCTGGGAATAGCGATGTTCTCGCGGGTTTCCAGCGTCAAATCTACAGAAAGAGGAAGTTTGCAGTGAGCAAGAGAACAAACACGGACGCATTACGGTGGGAGCTGGTCGCTTGAGGCCTGCAAGCTACGTCAGTCCACCCTTCATCGCCTCTGCGGAGCCTTGCCGAAGACGGGGAGGGGTGACGGCGGCGAGCGTCTTCGATAAACAGCGCGGCTGAAAGGAAAAGCTGATATCCCGTGCCAAAGAGCTCCGCCCTAGAAGCGTCAACAAAGCCCAGAAAGAACGGCCTCCTAACGAGAAAATCCAGGGCTTCGCGCTACAGTACGCCTCGGGAATGCTTTCTGTCGGGCCAGAAACTGGCGAGTCTGCGCAGGCGCCTCCGAGTGCTTTGGTGCGTCCAGGGCACTCTCGCCTTCCTTGATAGCTCCTCACTTCACTTCTCCACCGTAAGTTACACAACGGTATATATATATATATAATAAAATGAAAGAACGTCTGGATGTCATTGCCTGCTGCATAGCTGAGGTATCTGACTTCCCATTTTTAACCCACTTTCTCCACCTAAGGAGACGGACTTTTTTGGCTCACAGAGGCAGCAGCTAAATTACGTATCGCTAGTGACAGGAGGGTTACAGAAAAGCGAATGTTGTTTCATGGCGCGCGAACCGAAAGCTTTTGTTACTTGATGACTGCGGTGAACGCTCGATACAAGTTCGAAAGAATGCTGATAGTCTTTTTTTCCCCAGCACTATCTCTTTGCGATAAAATTCCCGAAGAGATCCAAACACTTCGGTTATCAATATTAGCTATGCCCTCTGAAATGAAGCCATGATATCGAAACATTGGCTAAAATCGCGTTAAAATGTGACATTACAGCCGATGTCGAGGTACTTTAGCTTCATTTCAACAGATAGGATGAAAAAAAAGCAAATGCGCAAAACTACTTTGTAAAGTAGACTTGGCACGGCTCACTCGGCTTTCCCAGATAAACTTTAGTACATCTGCAGTGTATACCTCAAGTAATTTAGTTCCGCACTGTCGCGGGAAACGCTTGGCATCAAACAGAGGGCTCAACATTCGTTTCGCTGACAACTCGGGATCACTGCCGCAAATCAACAATAAATCACATAAATGGGTGTCAACGTTGCGTGCGTCTGAGCCCAGAGAACGCACAGGAAATGTTTCACTTCATCGAAAAAAAACACCACATTAAAAATGCTCCGTGAAGTCCTTGAGCATGTTGTAAGACTACCCAGGTATTCGCGCAAAGCGCTACTGTCGAGCTTGAGATCATGCGGAGGAGAGCTTCAGCTACACAACATGATGGTGAGTCAAAGCCGTTGACATGGACAAGTTAGGGCAAATAAATAAAACCTTCTTAGACCACCATGCTTCGATGCACAGGGCTGTAGAAAACTACATTCTATGAGCCAAAACCAAAAATGGATGATCTTTAAAACCTCTTGCCTAAGTCATCATAAAAACGTTTATTTTTATCCTTCTGACGCCACCGCAAATCTTGGCTCTACGGCTCTGTGCAGTAACGTTCACCACCTTAGCGGCTAAAATATTGTTTCCATAGCTCTATTTATCGTGTTAATTCTTTGCGATCAGCTAAAAGAGCGGGCAAGCATTAACCAACTTGAAAATCAACAGATTTAATATTGTTTTTCTTAGGAGAGGAACTTTTTATTACACTAGTTTGTTGAGAAGCGACTGGCTGCATCATCGTACCACTGTTTTTAAATGTTCTGCTTTCACATTTTTTGAAGACAGGGACAAATATTTTCAAACAAGGAGCCTTTGGGCCAACAATTTTTTTTAAAGGAGTCAAGGATGGGAAATAGTATGTAGTTTTGCCGTCTGCTCCACAAATATCGGCATGTCTGCGGTTACTGCGTTTCATGGACGCTGCGGCTTTTGCAGGCTGGCGGTTGATATCCTGCGTCGATTGGAGCACTGGCGCCTTGCAAATGCCTCTTCAGAGAAAGCGCGACGTGTCCGCTGAAGTGTGAATTTTTTGAAAATTTAGTTCCTCCTCCCTCCCCACACACATACGCGTACTCCCGCGCGCGAAAACCAGATAGTTTTTGTGTGACGATATGCATGTCAGGCTCTTTCAAATTGCTGCATTAATCATGCACCTAATGCTGAAAGAGGAAAATGATGCAAAAACAGTACAAGTAGGAAGTCTGTTTTGAAAAAGGGCGAAAAAAAAAGGAATAAGAAAGGAATAAAGAATTAAAGAAAGAAAGGGAAATATAAACATGTCGGACAGGGTTGCCTAGACCACGGGAAAAGCTCGTTTATCTTCCGAAGTAGTGTCCCACTCTCCGTCTCGCATTTTCAGCAGGCTGCACAGAGGAAAGCGAGACGCTCGATTAAGAGGCCTGCGGCAGAGAAACGTACTTCTAATGACGCTCGCTTCACTCGGAGAAGGTGACCAAAGCATGCGACCCGTGCCAAGCAGAGGGCGATGACAGATCTCTTTGAGGGGACTGTCAAGCTTTTGGCCCCCAAATTTAACTCACTAGCGGCCTTATGCCCAAACCGTCGAAATTACTTGCCTCGCTTATAGTTGTGTATAAAGGCGGATAAAAGTTCTGGGAGTCTGGACTAGGTTTCTACTTCGTTATGATTTTCAGCAGACGCTTATGTGGGCAATTGGTCTCCCAAATAGAAAGAGGTGGCATTTAGGATATTACACATCCGGAGTGCTGTTTCACTCGCTATATATATATATATATATATATATATATATATATATATATATATATATATATATATATATATATATATATATATATATATATATATATATATATATATATATATATATATATATATATATATATATATATATATATATATATATATATATATATATATATATATATATATATATATAGCTTCCGGACGTGCAAGCTGGGTTTCGCAAGGGCAGAGGAACTAGAGACCAGATTGCCAACCTTCGCTTGATCATGGAAAAAGCAAGAGAGTTCCAGAAACCCATCAACTTCTGCTTTATTGATTATGCGAAAGCGTTTGACTGCGTAGATCACAGCAGATTGTGGCAAGCTCTCCAAGAGATGGGAGTTCCAATTCACCTCATCTGTCTCCTCAGAAACCTGTATAAAGCGCAAGAGGCCACAGTCAGAACTAGGCATGGTGTTACTGATTGGTTTTCGATTGAGAAAGGAGTGAGACAAGGCTGCATACTATCGCCCTGCCTATTTAACCTATATGCTGAGTGCATCATGAGGAAGGCCGGTCTGGACGAATCTTTAGCTGAGTGAAGATTGCTGGAAAACGTATTAACAACCTTAGATATGCGGATGATACCACTTTAATGGCGGAAAGTGAAGTGGAACTCAAGAGACTTCTGATGCGCGTACAAGAAGACAGTGAGACGTTTGGGCTTAAATTGAACATTAAAGAGACAAAGATCATGGCGTCTTGCCATATCAAGTCCTGGAGCATCAAGGGACAAGAAGTGGAAGCTGTGACAGATTTTCTCTTCTTGGGCTCCAAGATTACCCCGGAAGGAGACTGCAGCCATGAAATTAGGAGACGCCTGCTTCTGGGAAAGAGAGCCGTGGCTAGCCTTGACCGCCTAGTAAAGAGCAGAGACATTAGACTGCCAACCAAGATCCGTATAACTCGTGCTATGGTCTTTCCAGTTGTGATGTATGGATGCGAGAGTTGGACTGTGAAGAATGCTAACCGCCGAAGAATTGACGCGTTTGAATTGTGGTGCTGGCGGAGACTCTTGAGAGTTCCTTGGACTGCCAGAAGATCAAATCAGTCGATATTGTCGACCGTAAACCCTGACTGCTCATTGGAGGGTCAAATTCTAAAGTTAAAGCTCAGCTACTTCGGTCATCTGATGAGAAGAGAGGAGTCGCTGGAGAAAGATTTGATGTTGGGAAAGGTTGAGGGTCGCCGGAGAAGGAGTAGGCAGCGAACGCGATGGTTAGATGGCATCCTCGAGACACTGCAGATGAAGTTATATGATGTTAGGATCGTTAAGCGCGGCGTGATATGGTCCATAGGGTCACGAAGAGTCAGACACGACTGAACTAATATATATATATATATATATATATATATATATATATATATATATATATATATATATATTCATATTCTCTTGCGTTCATGCTTTGTGCTGTATAGCGCAGCCTCTTGCTTGTCATATTATGCAATCTTCTGGCTGATCCAGCTGAGCTACCTGGCTTGATATTATTGGGTCTGACACAAGCGCTTTGTTGCTGGCACGGGTGCCCAGATGGTTGGGTACGTTGCAGTTTGAACGAAGCCTCCCAGCAGCACTGAAGAGTTTGAAGTCGAGCTAAATGTGTTGTACACTGCGATTGATTACAGTTTTCTGACATGAGACAAGCCAGTCGTGAACACAGATGGACATCAACTTGGCTTAAGACCCAGGAGAAAGAGAGGAAGTTTGCAATCCTGTCATTATTTGAGCTGAGGGAACAACGCACAAGCCAAAGGAGAGTTTTTTTTTTTTTTTTACGCTATATTCGACAGCACCAACCGACGTCTTGTTGTGGTAAGCTGGGCGGAGAGAAGTGCATGTGTTGCGCATGAGGCTTTTTTTCAACGAAGAGAAACTAGCCTGTTCCCTCTTTTCTCGATACTTAATTATACTGAGATGGAGTGCCGTAGAAGCGGTGGGGTCCAAGCGTTTAGTGTGGCATCTGTGAGCAAGTCGCATCACACTAGCTCTTTTTGCTAGTGTTTTGAGCCGAGAATTGCTCGCAAAGTAAGGGGTTTCGTTCTCCGCAGGCGACGCTTGACAGTACGCTCCCCTGCTTATGCAACCCTCGGCTGCTTCGGGCTACGGCTTTCTTTGATTAGACTTACGCAGTCTACGATGAGAGTTTTCTTCCGGCTGGAATTGCGGAGGCTTGTCTACTACTTTGTTTCTACAGCCAGCTGACTTCCTGACGTCTTGTTGTCCTAGCTGAAGCACTGGTTGTAGCAGCGTGTGCTGGTTGTAGCAGCGTGTACTGGTTGTAGCAGCGTGTACTCAATAGGCGTTGTCTAATAGCTGGCCAAATATTGGCAGCTACTGCTACTGACATTGCGCTTGCCGAGTTGAGGTCGAGGTTATATATTCCAGAGTCGGTAAAAACTCGACGGTACGTTTGCTACGAAGTTGCAAACAAGGAAAGTCGGCAATCTTCAGGGGTCCCCTTCAGATATTCACTTAAAATTTTCAGCTCGACGAAGTGCACCAAAAATTTCATCTGGTACACACACACACACACACACACACACACACACACACACACACACACACACACACACACACACACACACACACACACACACACACACACACACACACACACACACACACACACACGCACACGCACACGCACGCGCACGCGCACACACACACACACACACACACACACACACACACACACACACACACACACACACACACACACACACACACACACACACACACACACACACACACACACACACACACACACACACACACACACACAAAAAACTGGTCACCGCCGTTCCGACATGCACAGGCCCGTAAAGCAAACTAATTTGCTTGCAGGATACGTGAGCGACGCGTCCGCGACTGGCGCGTTTGCGCTGGGCGTTCCCCAGAATGAAAGCAATATGCAGTGAACCCAGTCTGAATGAGACGGCGCCGCACGCCAGCGTGCAGTCCATGAGAAGTTGGCGAGTCGCGAGGCATCGATGAGTGCCTACTGCAATATGTAGCTAGCAGGAAACTAGGCGGGAACTAGACAGCAGCAGTGAAACCTTATGAGAACTGCATACAGTATTATGACGAAAAGTGGGAAAATGTGGCTCATGATAGTACCTTGACACATTCGTGAAATATCCCGGTTCTGATGCCACTGTTCACTTAATGCTCTGCTACGCCGCCTTCGTGGCTGTTGTTACATGCCGGCAAGATTCCCTTCAGCCGGTGTTGTTAAGGCATCATCATCACGACAAGCACATCGAAAAGCATTTTCTCCGTACACGTATACCTTCCAGCATATGACCGTCATAGCAATGAGGCCGTCGTTGTAAGGTATGGAACTCGCGATCTCGTGCTCAGGGCTCCTGCAGCCTTTTCCGAATATTAGCAGGCGTTTCACGGAGGCCACGATAACAATGATGATGTTCACCTCTGTGCTTTCTCCCGAAATAGAAACACTGCGACGCGCTTAACGCGTAATCTTGGCCGCGGCCGGTGGTGCGACAGGTGCTGGCGCAAATCATTCGCTTGCATCGTTCGGCCGGCTGTCGGGCGGCGCTGTGCTGCCCGGCCGTCGAGATCGTAACACGGCCCATCGAACGAAAAGCGAGCCCGTGAACCCCGAGCTAACATAGCGTGCAGCGCTCTAACACTGAGCAGAGTTGCGGCGAGCGCTTATATAAGCTATAGTCCCGTGAAATACTGCTGCTTCACCGACACGGGGTACTAACTCCCATCGAGGTTCCCTTCTCTTTTATATATGTTTTTTTCACCCTTGGACGGCCGAATCGATGAAGTGGGGTGCATACGCTCTCGTCCGGCGCACTAGCGCGGCCCACAGTTTCGACGCAACGAAGCTAAGTGTCGCCGAAGGTCCGATCGCTGCCTCGGAGCAGCGGAGATTGCGGACGCGCGCAATAACGGCGTCCTCTCGCGCGCAATGCCTTAGACGCACGCACGCACGCACGCACGCACACACATACACACACGCACACACACGCACACGCACGCACACACACACACACACACACACACGCACGCACGCACGCACGCACGCACGCACGCACGCACTCCTCACTGTCACCACTTGAAGCCCACAGCACGATAAACGCGATGTGTTTTGCGAGTCAGACAACACGGGTGGACGACAAAAGCTGAGGCAGGCTGTGACCAGAATCGGGTCTCCGAAATCCATAAAGGGGAACGCATAAAAACCTCTCGGAGAAAGCGACCTTCGAGTCAACATCGCTTCGAGTGCGGATCGTTGGAATTGAGAATCCCAACTATGCCGCATTTGTGGCGTAATAGCGTTTGTTTATGCCTATAGCTGAGTCGCGACGAGAACTGATTCCCTTCAACTATACGTACAATGAACATCCAAGCAGACGCAGCTCTAGAATACTAATTATGCAATGACAATGAGATGAATCGTTATCGTTATATAAGAACTAAGGGGGTGAACAAAAACTGGCACTCCAATTTTACTCGCAGACTGATTGATATTTAAATACGATGAAGTCATCTGTGCGACTAACAAAAATTAACGAAACGTACAAAGAAAAAGAAAATAATGCATGAGCATGAGAAAAGAATGCTGCGAGTAAATAAAGTGACTGGGCTAGCGTGGTAACAGCCGTTCAACGAGGGCGTGCGGATACCTCTTGGCACAAATGTAAACAAACACCTCGACAACTGATGATGAAAGCGATGCCCACTCTGCTTTCGGGCGGCCGTTCTTTATGTCGAGAGATCCATTGCTGGCATTGAAAATCGCGAGAGCGGAAGAAAAATATAAGTGCACCGCAGCGAATGGGTGATCTCATACTGAGAAAGAAAAAAAATGAAATATATACCAGCGTGCCTCTCCGGCGACAGGCAAGTGGAAGAGAGAAAATAGAAAGGTCTACTAGGCTGTATACACTGCATTTGCGTCATTATCAAGTATTCGAGAAGTCATGCACAACTCTCTCCTCTCTCCAGTAAAGATAGGCAGTGCTGAGTAATTAGCTGCAAGAAAGTTCAAGAACGTTTAACGAGCTGAGACAATGAGATAGTGGGTTGCGAGTAAGGCAGCAATATCGAGGTGATTGGCCGTTGGCGTCGAAGAAAGATATTTTGGGGAACACTCAAGCTTCGCCTTTAAGCTGCGCACTCTATCGTCAAAGGCGGCTGTCTGCGGATCCGTATGCAGCTCTCCCTGCGGCTCTTTATTCGCCTAAATGTAGTCTCTGCTCACGTAATTACGAATTCCTTAGTTTATGGCGCTAATATATCCCGAATGTTGTCATTAGCTATACGCTCCTAAGTTACCTCGTTATCCAGCTACCATTCGCAGGTGACCATCCGACAGAGAGGTTTCAGTTTTTTTGTGTGTATGTTTACATACTTAACCGACTGCCCTGTCGCGCACGCAAGCGACAGCGCTTAAGCGGGCCGGCCTTATAACTGTGTATAAGACTGAAAATACGCACTTTATTTATTTATTTATTCATTAATACAAAATACCCCTAAGACCCTCAGTTCGAGGGTATTACATAGGGGGGGGGGGGGGGAGGCGGGAGGGGGGTACAGACATGTAATCAAAAGTAAACAAAAAATCACAATTTCAAGAAACTACAGCAAAACAGATAAAGGCATATGAGTCTTTGCAAAAGTACAAAACACAAGATTAAACATTGAGGCGTAAAGGAGAAAAACAAAAACATGAACAAAGCAGCAAGCAGACAGTAACGCTTATACAAGTTATACAATCTGTCACAAACGACGGCATGAAAATAAAACGAGAATCATCAATAACAGAAATACAAAACAGAAACCTAATGCACTAGTAAGTTAACAATGTACCCAAAAAATTTAAGCATATAGGTAGTGGCAGCCAATAGATAATAAAATTAACCCGCATCAGTAAAGGTAGCAAAATGTGAAGACAGAGCGTTCCAGTCAGTCATAGTATGTGGTATGATAGAATGTGCATAGTTCGATGTACTACATGACAAGCGCTTAACTTTAAATGAATGATCGCGGCGGTCAAAAATGGAAGAAATGAAATTCTATTCTATATAAATCCCCGCTCTAACACAGCGCTAACACAGCCGTGGCCTAGTGGTTAGAGCGCCCGTCTCGGCTGCGGGAGGTGGTTAGTTCGAAACCGGACACCCACCGGTAAAAATGGGTACAAGCGTTCCCCGGCCTGGCGCTCGGCTTTTCTAGGTGTGTGCGTTTGGGAGAAGCTCCGTAAACCCCGCTGCGCGCCCCTCCTCCGCAGTGGGCCCAAACCCAGTTTCGAACCTCGCAGCCTGCAAAGGTGGTTCTGTTTTTCTTGCAAAGGTACATACTTCCTTTGAGCCTCACCTGAAGTGTTCCCTTAGAGCCTCAGCTGCAGCAGTCCTAAAAAAAAAAAAAAAAAAGGGAGTACGGGGTGTCCCTTCCATCTCTACACAGGGGAACTTCAGGCTTCTTCCGATGATGAATGGCTTTCTCTCGAGTGGTAGTTTTTTCGTAATTGCGTTTCGCTTCGCAATGTATCCATAAGGTAAGCGCCAGGAAGAGGCCTGCGTGGCCTTCCTGCGTGGCCTAGGAATAGCGTACTTGTCTCGGCCTCTAAGAGCCTTAGAAGGCTCATTAATTTCTCATTCCTCGAATGAGAAACCCGCGTTGACAGCTCCTCCAAACTTTGTGATATCATGTAGTATCGTTACGTCGCATGACAAAACCCAACGACGAATCAATGCTCTGACATACCACCTGCCAGAGCCATTCCTGTGATTCTTCACTCACAACGCCGACAATGCCAGATGTTCCACAGAATGGGACATTGAATGCTATCGCATTATAATCACGCATGGTGATTATAACGAAAAGCTGGGAAGGCTTTTGATCGTTCCTTTGATGTTGACGCCATGGTTGACTTAGCAGGACATTTCAAACATTTTGCCGGTTGTCATCACCTGCTACAAGTCTTGGCATCTGTACCGAGCTTCTCCTCGCCGCTTAGGAAAAACAAAAACAAAAAGCAACACGAGAAAAAACTGAGCAGTGGTTGAGCTTGGCTCAGCATAGGTGTATATATATATATATATATATATATATATATATATATATATATATATATATATATATATATATATATATATATATAAAAGCAACACGAGAAAAAACTGAGCAGTGGTTGAGCTTGGCTCAGCATAGGTGTATATATATATATATATATATATATATATATATATATATATATACCTGAGAACTGTTTCGGGGCAGGAGACGATTGGGAAAAAGCAAGAAATAAAATTAGGGTTTCTGCAACCCTATACTGCCTCCTATAACAAAGGAGACATCACAAAAGGGCTACGCAAGGGACGGGGTAGGAAGCATACCGAAGAAGAGACGGATCGGAATTGAAGAGGTGGTAAAGAGGGCTGGTAGGCACACACGACAGTTTAGAGGCATGGACGGAGGTTGGCTGCTACGCAGAAGTCAAGCAGCAGAGTCTGAGCTCACTGGTGACTTTACCTGACGAGCCGGAGGTGCTGATGATATCACTCAAGCTGACACATAGCAAACCAAGTTCACGGTTACCAGCGCGAAGCGCGTCATGATTCTGTTGCTGGTGTGGGCACTGGCAAAAGAGGCGTTCTAACGTCTCACGCTCACCGCACAATGAACACGCATCACTGCCTGCATTGTGGAGATGGTTCTGTCTTTCAGAAGTCTACACACGCACCCAGCGCGCTCTCTGAGAAAGAACACAAATTCGCCGTGGATGAAAGCACGAGTCCACGGGTTGAAGGCGCTGCATCATGGCAACAGGTGTAAAATGTTCATGCAAAAGGAATGTTTAGCGCTAGTTTAGCTAAATTTTGCTTCACTTAGCTTTCCTTTTCCACGTCTTGGTACGTTTCGTTACATTTTGCGTCGTTTAACTTCTAATGCTTTTTTTACAGCATCGCGTCGTGGTCACGAATCATCCTTAGTAGCAGTACCACAGCGACGACGAAATGACCGACCGGAGGGGGGGGGGGGGGGGGGAGGAGGCGACGGTTTGTAGTGTTTTTTATGAGGACGGCGACATCCGAAGCGCTACTTGAAATACAGGCAGCTTAGTATGGATTTTTTCCACTGCTCGTGGAAAAACGTGCAGAAGCTCTATCGCGTTTTTGCAGTCTTTATTCGGGCCTCCACATATGAGCGGTTCAGTCGGACGAATTTGTTCAGGCACGCCGAGGCTGGTGCTTGCGCACTTGTTCGTGCGGCTGATAGTAAATAGGTTCATGTTCTCCGTAACGTTAAAGGCGCTCTTTTGCGTACCGTGTGCCAAGGCAGGCTAGGGCGTGCCTTACTCGATTTTGTTATAGGAACGATATATATGACAGGATGCATTTACGGTTTCCTTAAAGAATTGGTTTCCAGCGTCAGATTTATGACTGCAAGTTTTTCAACGGATCAGCTAAGCAATGTTAAACGACAAAAATTACACAGAGACTTATGTGACACTCTGCTTCCGCAGCCTAGTACAGAACCTTATACTCAGGAAGTCCAGGTAATAATGTTTTGAAGAGGGTTAAGAAGATGCAGGTCTCACCGGGAACAAAAACATTCTTTTTCAAACTGCATATTGGAAAATTGTAAAGTGTTTTCAAAAAACAAATTTTTTTCCTACCATGGGGATCCGACTGCCTCATCTGTAAACACCCTGAAACAATAGATGACGTATTTTTGCACTGTTGGGAAGGCGTTTATTTCTACGACGTGCTAATAAAAAAGAGGTACTGCTCATCTCGTATGGAATTTGATTTTTATCTACAGATAACGAACATGGTTGTCCTTTTGATTTAGTTATGCTTGTGAGCATCCATTATATATGGCGCCCCCGAATGGCCGAGTATCATTGTGGTATAGCCGCCAGGCCGGTACGAATGTACTTCCGTGAAAGTATTCACAAGTTTATTGAGGTTTTGAAATCTCAGACATGTGCCCCGGACTGGTTACCAAGGTTAGAGCCTTTGGTTGCGCTTAGAGAATTTTAGTGTGTCCAAGTCATACTTGTAGGAGTTGACGGGTTTCATTTTTTTTAAATTTCTGCAATGTATTTTGATGTCTGTTAAAGTCTGATAATAAAAAAAAAACGAGATAGTTTAGTGGTCTAACGCTGTGGCCAGCGAAGCTCATCTCTCTGCATCGGCCTGGGATGAAACCAATTGGCAACAAGTTCTTCTTTTTTTTTTTCTCGAGTGGTTCCTTTAGGCCGACTTCACAGCCACGTCGGCGAAAGCCAAGAAAGTGGGTAGTAATGCTCCTGCTTTAAAAAACAAAGCGAGCTTTAGCTTAATCTCCTTATTACACCATATATGTGAGTTTATCCCCGCTGCCATAGAGCTCTTGCGGCGCACGGCTGCTAATCTTGAGGACACGGGTTTGATTACGGTTGCTGTGGTCGCGTTTCTATGAAGGCGAAAAGCAAGGCGTCCGTGTGCTGTGTCCAGGTGGTCGAAATTTTGGAGACCCCCACTATAACGTCCATTACACACCATGTCGCTTTGGGACACACCATGAAAGCAGCGCACCACAAACGGGATAAAGAACAGAAGACGCGCGCAAACACTGCGCTACTGGCAACTGATAGTTATAATGGATCGTCTTCCGTATATCAGAAGAAGAATAAACCAGAAGCCATAAAGAAAAAAGTAAAAATAGAAAACAAAGGAAAGAAAAAATTGGAGGGTCTCTTAGATATCTCTCAAAAGGAGAATGACGAAAGCTTACCCTTTTTCTCCTATCATTCACCCCTTATCAGCATTCGTTGCAGTGCTACATAAAAGTATAATTGGTTTGCAGGAAAGGAAAGGCGCTGTATCTACCACGCTTTTTTCGACAAGTGGGAGTTTGGACGGTACACCATCGCTCCTGTTGCGTGTAGAGTTCCTTGGCGCACGTTTAAGCGTGGAATTGCAGATGGCAGGAACGCTAGACAAAAAAACACATCTCGTGGAATCTCACGGAATATGAGATCTCGCGCACAGATCTCGCGCATAACTCTCGCGCACGGGATTTTGTTCCATGAGCCTCTAGAAAAGCTTTCGTCTTTAAAAGAGCGAAGAAGAGAAGTCCTGTAGACGAACCCACCTAAAATCCCCAGAACAAAGAGGAAACAGTGAAAGTTCCTGTTGCTATACCTTGACTTCGTAAGTACCCAGATATCCAAGGCCTTTTTTTTTTTGCTTTTTTTTTTCTGGACTGCGTTTTTCTTTACTGGTTTTTATGTGTTTTTTTTTAAATAAATATTTATTGCCTCAGGGCATCAGTAGGGTGTGAGATGAAGGATGAATGAATGATTAAATGAACAGAAAAAGGTTGGCTGAATTTATGAAGTCCAGGAGTGAGCGATGATGAGGTCCCTGCGTCCAAACGATATAGGAGGCAGGATTGGTTGATGAAAGGCCAGCTATCCTCAAGTGCCGGATTCGTGTTGGTTTGAGTGCTGGGCAGTCCCACACCAAGTGGTGAATGTAGGCCTCAACATCTTCGTTTTTACAGATCGGGCACCCTGGGCGGGGATATAAGTGTCGGAAGTATGACCAGGTCCTAGTGACAGCTGGTGTGAGGGCAACACCGACCCGGATCCTCCTAAGCGCAACCTCCTCTGCACGAGTGAGACCGCGGGGAAGGGATATCGCACACGGAGGGATAAGTGCACGTGTGCGGCGCCGGAGGTGTTCTTTTCTTGATAATAGGAGGGTAGCGTCGTCCACTTCAAGAAGCCGTGGGATTTATGCGTCATGGTTCACGAAGCGGGTCGCTAAATCAGCTTGACTTTGGGAAGGCAGCAGGTGCCGTGAGGCCCACTCAATGCTTACTGACTTTGGGATGCGCGCCGCAAGCTGGTGGATGTCTTGGTAAATTTTAGGGCAGCGGCTGACACGTCGGCGCAAACGTCAGAGTGCGTCAGAGCGAATGACAACTAGGGCTGCAGGGAGTATGGTTATGGAAGCCACGGAACAGAGTGCCTCCTGAACTGTCACGAGCTCAGCGCAGAAAGATGTAAGGGGTTCCGAAAGCTGAAACGTAGAGGTATGATGCAGGCTAGGTCTCCATGAACAGTAGATTGCTGTTTTCTTCGAGGGTTCTTCCGGTGTTATTCTTCTTCCGATTAAGGAGGGACAAAATGCAGTGGAACCATCAGTTGCTTGTAGTGCAGTGTTTGTGTGTGCACGTCTTCTATTTTTTTTTGTCGCGTTTGTGGCGTGCTGTTTTCATTAAGTCACGCATCTTAAGTCACGCATCTTACGGCATCTTCCCGTAGTACCAATCTTAAGTTTTTGTTCGCTTTGGTTTATTGTTCAGAACGCTTATGAAATGCCACTTCCGAGCGCTAGTCGAGGGTGAATCGACGTTTCTACAGTCTGTATTGCAGCAGAAACTACTGATTTAGTACAGCCTGATTTCGCATGCTTGCACTGCCGCCGCTTGAACCGTAGCGGCAAAAGTATCGTCATAATGTGATGCGAACCCACTGTTACTCTCCTACGATGTACACAGCCGGTCAGAGGTCACCAGTTTCTCGTACCGGCTAGAAACTGCATGTTAAAAATAAGTCTTTAGTCTTGGTCCTTAGACAGCGCGAATGCGATCGCGGATGGTGGCAGTTGGCTTTATCTTGTGGCAAAGGCCTTACGCAAGGTTATACTTTTCTCCTTGTGTTCTTCAATATTTCTAGTGACGAAACCCGCGATCGAACCAGGGAACTTTACCTGCCGCTTGTTTCCACCATCGGCGCATAGCGGAAAAAAAAAAATCAACGAGCCGGGTCTGAGTATAGTAAAGCGAGAAATGTATCGCCCCTTCATTATCGGCACTTTCGGGTTCCTCGCGGAATCCAACAAAATAATTGTGCCCACGAATATCGCATCGTTCTACTTTTGTTTCCGGCTACGTGTTGCCACCAGTCGAGCCCGCAGAGATAAGTGTGCTCCGCCACGGCGAGTGGCGCTCGACCACCCTGCGCGATGGCAAGCGCCGCCTCGGCTACGACCAGCGCCCCGCTCGTATAGACAATGGCAGTGTCCCGGTTTTGTGGGTGTCGAGGATGCAGGGTGATATATACGTGCACGTTATATATCTTCACTGCTCGGCGATGGCAACCGCTCTGCAGAGGCACCAGTCCGTGAGGCCGTAAACGCAGCCATAAATTGGCTCCCCCCTTTTATGCGCGGTGGGAAAGCCGAGACGGGCCGCAACGCTGTCGGAGGCTCACTTTTCGCGCGCGCGATAGCTGCGGTTCTTTTCTGCGGGTGCGACGTTGAACGAGGAACAGGCTAGGATCTCGCACTCTGGTGGACGCTAATTGCTTCCGAGATTATGAAACCTGGCGCCTTGCCTTGCGAAAGCAACGGTTTCGCTGAATGCCGACCGCGCTTTTCACGCTCATATCCTGCAGAAGAGGCTCGCATGATAAGTAACATTGCTTTCGGCAGATCAGTGGCTGGAGTCGTCTGATGAGAGGTGACGGTGAATGTGGCGCTGTCTTGATCGCCATCATTATGTCTGAATATCCTGCTCACTGCTATTTGTGCTCGGGACGCCTCGACAGTTCGTCTGAAATGTAAAAATGCACGTCTATCTACTGGCGTTTAAAGTTACCGTCCGCTGTACGTACAAGTTTGCAATCTGCCGCGCCATTCATTCCATTGGGAGGGTGGACTGTAAACGTCTCCAGCAGGTGGTATATTAGAGAAACTCGGGCAATCACAATTAAATCTGGAGGCCTCTACCAAGGCTTCTCTTTCACTCGCTCTTTTATTCTAACTATAGCAGCGCAGCTTGGGGAACAGTTACTACGCCTTTCCTTTCATTACACGACGCTAGCATGCACCCGACGTGTGGCAGGCTCCTGAGACGTCTTTAGTAGCCAGAATCGTAATGAGCAGAAGGGAATAAATGCTGCCCAAAACATTAGAAAAATGCACAAGATTGAACTATAGTTTAGTTGTCCAAAGGCGCATTGTGCTCATTAGTACATGCCGTGCTTGCGAAACGTACGGTTCCGGACGCGTGGCTCATTGTGCACGCGTTTCATTTGTCTGGACAACTCTCGTGATCTTTATTTGGCTCAGAAATGGCGTTAATTAGCTGTGTTTACAACCCATGTGAGCGCGCGCCTCCTATGATGGACAATATGTCCAACGAATCGTTCTCTGATTGGCCACGTCTACCCGTGGAAAGGAAGAGAAGCATTCGTACGAGGGGAAGTAGCGGCCAAAGTGTAAGGCCATCGGCCGGAGCTCGTGCCATGGGCACAAGCTACTTCCTTCGCACGGAAGCTTCTCACCCTTTGCCTATGCGGCTTCTGGCTTCATACTGCATAATGTTCACCGCAGTCAGATACACTGCAAACAGTAATGTAGGTGATTGCCGAGAACACAACAGCTAAGAGGAGATTTGTTCGTGATTGTGTTTGTTTCGAGGGTTTACGAAAGATATATACCGGTGAATAATGGCCATGTCTTACGTTTTATAATAATTGTAATGAATGATGTAATAAATAGATGCAATGAACGACAGTCAGGCGACATTTGGGCGTTGGTACAATATGAGTGCCTTCATTGGCAACATTTCTTTTATCAATAGGGCTGGCAAAGCTTCAGCGTTTAAAAAAATAAAAACCAACTGTTGGCGTGGAAGCCTAGGTGTCATATTGAAAAGTGAAAAAGAAAGGAAATGCGAAGGGAGTATGTTACTTCTCGGTAGACACATTGACCACGTCATTAAGAAACTAATGAAGAAGGAATGAAGTGAAAACGAAAGGAGAGGCACAGTGCTTACATTGCTTCTGTGTGCATACAGTGACCACACTATGATGAAAGACTGAAGGAGAAATTCAGAAACGAAACGGAAATGAAAGGCACAGTGACTGGCTTGTTTCACTGTGGACATCTTTACTACGCCACGATGAAAGGAATAAAGGAGGAATTAGAAAGAAAAGGCACAGCGTCTGTCTTACTCGTCGGCGAACACCTGACCGCGTCATGAAAGAATAGGCACAGGAAGGAATAAAGACGGAAAAGAGAATGAAACTTGGCTTTCAAGAAAGAAAAGCCTCAATGACTGACCTAATTCTTGGTCCGCGCCGTGGAGATGGGGAAATAGGAGGGTGGAGCTCCAATGCACTGGCACCATTAGGGTCATTATGGGCAAAACCTGGCGTCGTAGGCGGACTTGATGTAATAGAAGGAAAAGCGCAGAACCAGTTGAAGATAAAAAGTGAGGCCTATTGGACATCTAGTTCGAACTAATCGAACAGCATGCAATAACTGCGAAACTGAAACATAAAATGCCGTTTATGTTAGCGCATTCAGTTCGTCAACGCAAAATCTGTCATACAGCAGGAGTCCCAATTCTAACGCATACCACTCCGCATACGTCGCGTTGACCAATTGTAATTTTTGTTTTTCGTTATAAAGAATCTGCGTAAGGCCAGCCGGCAGCATGAAAACGCCATGCCCGTGCCACACGCGGCACGCTTGCTTAAAAGCCCTGGTATGTGCTATGCTAAAGATTTGTAGCTTTACCACAGCGCGATCCCTTTTCTGCTTTGGAGATAAGTTTATTCGAAGACACAGGTGCGCTTGTGCAGTTGCTGGGGTGCACCCATACGTGACCCCTCACACCTAGCTGGGCATGAGCGTTTTTCGCTGTTCTGCGCACGTAAGGCTTCTCACTGAAAGCAGTATGCCGTGCGAGGGCGTCGCGGCACTTATTGGCTGTCTGCAGCTGCCTTTCCCACTACTTCTAGAATAGGTAATGCGATAAATTCACCATGCATATGTACAGGGTGATCCACTTCTAGCTATAACACGGCCACTGCTTTCAAAGCATCATTGCGTCCGACCCGGCCATTCCATAAAGCTAGGCGGCAGGCCATGCGAAGCATCACCTCCGCGTCCCACTGTGCATACATCGATAAGCGCCTGCATCCGACGCAATGCTGGTTTGAAAGCACTGACCGGGTTAGAGCTAGAAGAGAATCACCCTGTACTCAGTTTACCTGGAAAACATCGCTCTATCTGTCATTCATTACAATTATTACAACGTAAGGTATGACTATTCTTTGCTGCCGCAATTCTTTCATAAACCCTCGAGACTAACACAATCGCGTACAGGCTCCGTTGGAGTTCCGTTCCCGGGAATGACCTAATTAGCGTTTAAATGAAGGGGAAATGAGGGTACTCGTTATAATACTCGTTATAAATGAGGGTACTCGTTATTCGGAGGTCGTGGGTTCGGTTCCCACCATCGGCACGTTGTTTTTTCTTCTACTTTGTGTTTAATTATCTTTCCCCTAAACAGATTACATTACTAATTTCTGTGATTATCTCAGCAAACATAAAAAAAAAGCAAACATTAAATGACTGGGGTAAACATTCATAATCAAGGATTCGCTTCACACACACACACACACACACACACACACACACACACACACACACACACACACACACACACACACACACACACACACACACACACACACACGCACACGCACACGCACACGCACACGCACACGCACACGCACACACACACACACACACACACACACACACACACACACACACACACACACACACACACACACACACACACACACACAAATGAAAATGAAAATGAAAAACGAATCCGGAGAAAGGCAGGGCGAGAAACTAGGAATAGGCCGAACGCAAGGAGCCGACAAAAGAAATAACAAATTAATGGGAGCACAGGCTTATGGGTTGCGAACAAAATAGCAGCGCGAAGTAAACAGGGGACTGACGCTCAGCTATCTGGTCCAAGACTTTCTTGATGTCTACGTTGATGGACACTCACGCCACTGAGCAAGAAGACTGGCAAATGTGCACGGTAGAAAAACAATCAGCAATGCGTTCTTTTTACTAGAGAAGGTATACGGGGAGGGTGAAGCAAACGCTCGGGAGAGAAGCCCAGAGGCGAAACCTGCTATGCACTTTGGAAGCGCACGCTGGTGCAGCTGCTACGGAGAATGACACTGCTGGAAATTCCAGCGCAGCTGTTTCTGTTTCTAAGTGCGGATACTGCTCATCAATGAAAGATAATAGCGAGCACCCCACTGCTTTTTAATGAACCACGTTTTTTCTTTTGTGGATGAATGGATGGAATATAGGAGCATTCCCTTTGAAACAGGGTGGTAGCAGGGCTATCCCTCTAGTTTTTCTTCCCCTTATATCTTAATTATTAGGGCCATTTGTTTAACCTACACCAGCTACACATGTGCAGCAAAAATCTATTGTAGGTATAGATTTCCTACACTAGTGTAGCTGGTGTAGGTTAAACAAGTGGACCTATTGTTTTAGATCAGTTTACTATAATACCATCATTCTATTTATTCCGTTTTTGTTTCTACATTACGGACATTATGTTACTTTTCTGCTTTTAAGCCACCAATATTTCAATCGTTTTTTGCTAGCTTCTACCGCCGGTTTATTCACCCGGCCACTGGTATCTCTAAACCCCAGGGCCTCAGGAAGAGTGACTGCGCCTACATTGACTTCCGGATGGATACCATCACATTCGAGTATAAAATGGTTAATTGTTTTTGTGGATTTACCACATACTGCACATGTGCCATCTTCATGTTTAAATTTCTTTTTATAGCTGCGTGTTCTAAGGCACCCTAATCTAGCTTCAAAAAGTAGGGCACTGCCCCTTGGGTTATCAAAGAAAGCTTCTTCCCTGATCTGCCTTTTTCACTTTCAGTATAGTTCCACACTGTTTCTTTTTCATAGAATTTATTCAATTTTTTGCCTTGTATGTTTTTCACCTGTTCTTTAGCGCTGTTTATTTCTTCGTCCTTGTGACCAGCATACTTACTGGCTAGTTTCCTAGTTATTTTCCTCCATTGTGAGTCAACGCTTTTTAGGCATAGGTATTTAAATACTTTAGCTGCCTACCTGTTACAGTCCAATTTCCTCAGGCGTTCCTCGTATAATATTTTACTCTGAGCTTCCCGTACTTCGAAAGATGCCCAGCCCATATCTCCCTGTACCGCCTCATTTGTGGTTTTGCCGTGGGCACCCAGTGCTAATCTTCCGACGGCTCTCTGAATTATTTCTAATGTCGACTGTATCTCTCTGCATTTCAAGGCCGAGTGCCACCTGATGTCGACCACTTAGCGTTTCACTGTGAGGTATATTTATTTTCCTCGTCATCAGTTTGTTACATTTGCCTTTATACTCCATGTTTCGTCGTAGTAATTAATATGAGCGTGTGTGGCTTGTACGTACATATGCGGAAGGCCTTGTTTCCGAAGCCTCAAAGCCGCCTGCGAGCTTCCTCGAACCTGCCTTCGAGATATAGAAACGACACCCCCCCTTTCAAGAAAAACAAAAGAAAGAAAAAAGAACAAACATCTGGTTGGCAATTTTAGGTAGCCAGAAATCTGGTCATGGTTGTAAAGGCAATCAATCTTCCTCAACTTGGAAGGGAGATGCCTTAGCGTGCACGGGAGCAGGGCACGTCTCGAATTTCCAGTGATTATAATGTTTTCGCGTGCTGTTGGGGAATTCCTAAAACAGCGCCTGGTGGAAGTATGGTCTTGTTGGTCGGTAATGTCGTGTTTTGCGGGAATCAGGAGGCTGGGAAAAAAAGAATGACCCGCGTGAATTGCTCTAGGAATGATCTGGCTGTTTACGCGATATTTACGCATCATTAAATAAAAACGGAAGAAATAACTGAGTTCACAACGAGAGCCTGTATTAGATGAACATGCTCTGCATGAATTAGATGAATTTATTGACGATTACTGGGTGACTAAACGGATCAATACGTTTAGGTGTATCTGATATGACAACAATAATAGAGGGTTTACAAAGGTAAGTCTGGCAACCATGAGCGGCACGCTGATCCCGCGCTGGCAGCCATATTTTGTTCGCTCCATCCGTTCGCTTTGGTTCGCTTCGTGTCCGTCCGTATGCGCCCGCAGTTCTGTCCGCGCTTTTCACGTTGTAACCTAGTGTGCTGTGCTTGGACCTCTCTTCTGTCTTTGGTGTTGTCTGTTAGCGACGCCAAGAAGCGTATTTTGACAGCCGAGGTGTAGCGGGGCCCACCGGCCGCGCTGCCGAGTGCAGTTACAAACTGCTCTACGAGTCGTGCATGGGCCCCTCGTCGATCCGCGCAGCGTCATCCCTATCCAGGTACAGTATCAAGAGTTTTGTAATGTGTAGAATTTTTTTTTTATCTGTGTGCCTTTGCTATTTACTTGAACGACTATGAGAGACGATCGGGAGTTTGTTTGCTTAGTTTGCGCATTACCGTCGCTCATCCCACTGGTCACTTCTGATTCAGTAGTCGAGCGTCTTTACCACTGCGCTACCGTGGCGGATTCCGAACGCGTTTTCAATTAACGAAGCGTGTGCGCCAACCATCGCGAACTGAGTGGCTGAAGCCGCTGTTAGCGTAGTCTTGGAACTGCGTCAGCACTTTCGACCGGAACATGGAAAGTGCATGCCTTGATTGCCTATAAGTGATGAGCAGAGCACCTACAACTAACTCTGACGGAGCTTTGATATAGCGACCAAAAAAATGAAGAAAATGCACTGAAATTGCTCAATTCAAGGAAAGCTTCATTTACTTTGTATCATTGCACAGCCCGTCCAAATGAGCTGAGCGGCGGCCGTTCACACGCGCGTGTTCAGCAAGCACGTTTCGTGCGCTCAAAACGCTGGTGGGAGCGCTGCAACGATAGCGTGTGAGTGTAGTCACGTCTTTTATTTTTTTTTCACATTTCGCCGGCGTTTTGTTTAACGCTGAAAAAACTGGCACGTGGGACGTGCCAGTGCAGACAAAAGTAAACAGAGCACACGGCTTCTTTCTAAAATGTTTCACGCGTTGCATTATTGAAACCGGGAGTCGTGGCATATGCAGACTGGTAGTAGACGCCCGTGCGCTTTCACTTGGACAAATAATGCTTTCTTATCTCCAATACTTAGAAGGCGGTATTATAATTTGGACGGAAAAGCGTGCTCAGTTTACTTATGTCCGCGCCTGTACGTATATGCAGAAAAACCTGGATCGTTTTTTTTTTATCCAGGTTTTTTACCCCCCCCCCCCCCCCCCTTCTACAATATAAATAAAAATGCTTGGTCCAAAAGTGGCTGTCAAACATTTTGCATAATTACTTTGAGTTTATTAATCAATAAAGCGGTAAATAAAAATACTCCGAAGAGCGCTTAATGACAGAAAACTACATGTCGTTGTCCTCATCGAGCAGTGCTCCGCCGCTTCTCTTTTATATCCTGGGTTCAAGTTCCATGAAAAACCCTGTATGTGTATATTGACAATAAGAGCGTGAATATATATGGGCATGGATAGATAACGTCTTCGCAGTGGTGCTTGCCGCAGTCGTAAGGAAGAGTCTTCATTCACTAACGCAACCAAGGTAATTCTTTAGAGGTGAGGCCTCACGAAATGACGAAATAAGCGCAGTACGCGAAGAGGAAGATAATAATAATAATAATAATAATAATAATAATAATAATAATAATAATAATAATAATAATAATAATAATAATAATAATAATAATAATAATAATAATAATAATAATAATAATAATATGCAAACATTCAAATAAGTGGGAGTGGAGGGATGGGGGGCAGGCCTCTGTCAGGCAGTGGGCGCATAGTCTGATGAAGATATCGATTTTCAGAAGTGCAGCATGCTTGGCTAGTTTGTGACACATTGTGAAAATAGTTTAGTAAGGACAGGAGAAACCACTTTATGAGCTCTACTTTGTACATTATAGCGCATATTATCAGATAACCAGCGATGACGACATTGACTATACTACCGCTTGTGTGAAGAAAACTTAGGTGGAATGTTCCAAAACTAGGAGACGACTTGCTTATGGGGGATGGATTGATTTTATTCGCATGCCCAATATTTTGCAGCGGGTGACTAGCCGCGAAACGTACCCAGAAACTTTGTAAATTTCCCAGAAAGGAGTTTGTGAACGTCGTTCT
Source organism: Amblyomma maculatum (assembly GCF_055883805.1). Taxonomy (NCBI): domain Eukaryota; kingdom Metazoa; phylum Arthropoda; class Arachnida; order Ixodida; family Ixodidae; genus Amblyomma; species Amblyomma maculatum. The sequence goes on from NC_139344.1 coordinate 117,195,353, forward strand.
TTCACATACCATTTAACGTCCCGATAACAATTTGCAGGTCTTCCCCAAAGTAAAGTTCTAGTTCTTTTCTACCAATTTTATTTATTTATTGTTAGTGCAGCCCAAACACAGAGACCAAATTTCGGTACGCATTGGAATCTTAGGCTATCTCTTTCAATATTTTCATAAAGAAAACTTACGATGTTTCACACTGGCGGCACCATAACAACGACCGCCATTCATTTTCTGCAGAAAGCCTTAATTACTCAGCGTGAACGGAAGGCAGAGTCCACTGTCGGTGACGTACAGTCTTTGTCAAAAGTGTACAGCCCAGGGGGTCTGCTTCTGAGCCACTTCCTGCGGCTTGTAATAAATTTCCGGTATTGCGACTTTGTTGACGGTATGAAGATTTTTTGTCCTACCCTCTTCAGTGGGAAGGACCTCAACTAATGCTAGATCAGCGGCACTATTCGGCTCAGAAGCACACCCCCCGGGCTCTACACTTTTGACAAAGGCTGGACATTATCACGAGCACGCATGCAGCCGTCCGTGCTCGCATTGAGGCCACATGGCTACTCGATGCTTTACATGGCGTGAACCGCAAACTGGCGCGCCATTTAAAATTACCATGATTGATGAAAAGCGAATAGAGGCCGCGAGGCGGATGCTACGACGACGGCTCGGCGTTCGAGCCGCTAAAGTATATTTCAGAAGCATGCGACGGCGTAACCGGTGAGAAGCATTAACGAGAAATCACGTTGGTAGTCATTTTAAAGTTAGTGCCAGGAGAAAGCGTCGAAGCAGCTATTAATGTTCAAACTTAACGCCAGAACGCTCGTCATGAGTGGAATCAGCTTAAACGCTACAGTTTGAATGCAAATTGATGGATTAGGGCGCTTGTATGCCGTAATTAACGGTAACGCGCTGAGCACGCGAAGGAAGTAAGGAGCAGCGAACGGAACGGAACACATTAGCTCACGCAGGAGCATTATTACGGTGAATGCACACCGTAACCACGAACTCAAAAAAAAAAAAAAAGAAAAAGCAACGACAGCAAAAGAGACGTCGAGTGCAGCTAAACACGGAATACAACAGAGAGGGGTGGGCAGCGCGATGGGCTACCGCGATCACTCAGAAGTCTTCCGCCTTACATAGGACAGGAGGGAGGAAAAAATAAAATAACAAGAAAAAGAAAACTTCACAGCAAGACGAGTAGGTGTATCTCATGTTTACAGAGGGAGAGACGACTAAACGGCCGACCGTAGAGTGCACTGCGCGTGCTCGCGTTAGAGGATATGGCCCGAAAATGGGAGCCATTCCACGTAAACAGCCTCGTTGCCCGTAGCAGGGTAAAGGGAAAGAACGTTCGTTTCCGCAGTGCATGTTCTTCCGGCAGGCTCTTTCCCAGTTGCCCTTAATGCGTCCCACATCGCCTTCATCTCCGCCCTAGCTTCCTCTCTCTCTCTGCTTCCTTTTTTTACCGCTCGTAATTGTAGGCGATGAATGCGTCTAATGCAGCGGCTCTCTGCATTCCCGAGAGGATTGGCTTTGGTCGGACAGGTGTTCTGCGCTAGTCGTTTGCACCAGCGCGTTAACTTGAACAAATGAGTGAATAAATCTAGTTAGCGCGTGAAAGAACAACTGTAACGTGCTAGCGCTGACACAAGGACATAAAGAAAACGAAACAACGAAGCTCGCAAAACAGAGCACATATGAGTACAACATAAAAAGAACTCTAGAACTCTATTATGAGCGATTGAAAAATTATGCGAAAAAGGTAATGAAACTTAAAACAGGCCTTGTGGGAGGGAATCATTCATGGATATCTACAAAGTGAAAAGGAACAGGCCGGTGATGCAAAGAAACGTTTCTAGCACGTAGGGAAGACGAGAATGTTTAAAACTGAACAAAACAGAAGTCACACAACACCAGTTGCGCGTGTCTATACAATGATTAAAGTACATGATGCCCTTCTGTGAAAGTTAGATCTAATACGCTGATGCCTCAAACTAAGGCATTTTTTTTTAGAAGCATGGCTCTGGAAACGTTTGCTCCTTCGTGTGACCGGCCCGAAGCGTAGCGGAATGCCGCGAGGGCGTTTCTTATCATTTAGTTATATCTTCGGGCGATTTACTTTCGAGAGGCTTGCCCTAAATTTAGTTATTATCCTCGTATGCTAATGTGTGCTGAATTTTATGAGTTTCTTATGCGGCTTTCTTTTCGTGTGATGCCACGAATTTTGTTCTGGAAATTATGTTAGATACACTTAAGAAACTGCACTGGCTACTAGAACACAACAGGAACTCACGCTAGTGGCATTGTGGAAATCAGTGCGGTAATATATACACTCACCTTTATCGCGGTTATTCAAGCGCCTTGTTGTCTGAAAGCAGCGTGCGCCGGTCGTGTTCCTCTAATAGCAAGATTTATTCCACATACCGTATTCAACTTCACACTAAGGTAAGCCCATCAAAGTCAGAGAGGCTCTTATTAAATTTGGTTAAAGATATAATCTTTCCAAGCACAATTTAAGATATGTAAGGAAAAGGTAAAAGCTACATTTCAAGTGGTACATGCCAACGAAACATAGTTCTTTAGGGGATGCAAACCAACGAAGACAACAGCCACGGAAACCAGGGAAAGTATAAGGCAATGTTCTTTTTTAATTTGTTTTGACTGTTATGAAATTAAAAGTGTAATTATTTTATGGCTGAGAGATTATTGGTTAGGCTGCAAACAACCACATGCCACTGGAGGGATCCGAAAACATGACATTCGAATTCAGAGGCCGTGATTTATATTTCGGCGTTTGAGCGAAGCGTATGCGTTAAGATAACGCTGTCGTGGGCGTAAGCAGGTCTTTAGCTCTGAAACCGCGTGGGATGAAGTCAAGGCCAGTCGCTTGCTGCGTCAATTTGTTGCAAATAGCGGCTGTCGCCCATACTAGTCTTACGCAACCCACGTGCGTACGCACGCACGCACGCACGCACGCCCCCCCCCCCCCCCACACACACACACGCACACACGCACGTGCGCTCAACTAGGCACAAGGTGAACGTAAATTTGGAGAGCATGGAGGACCGTGAAGTGGTGCGTGACGGAACACTGGACTTTCTTTTGCGTCGACGGCGGAGCGATGCACGTGCCGGACCGCAGTTGCGTGAGCGCACGCCCGCGTGGCGAGAACTACGAAGCGCGTGCCGGGCACGAGGAGCGGAGAGGTGATGTGTCACGAAACCGAGGTATCGAGGAAGAGAGGACAACAAAGGAACGACATTGAAGTGTAGGGGTTAGAAGAGGACAGATATTTGGTCCGGGCTGCTAAGAGGCCTCTCTTGAATCGCCGAGGTAAGACGGAGTGCGTCCAATTACATCTACAACGTAACGGGATTCGAGCGTAGGGGTAGGCAGTTGACGGACGCCTGGTCCGTGCTGCCGCGAAAGACATCTCTTGGATCACCAGTGCAAAACTTGCCTGGTTAAGCCTTCAGAGTGACGGGACGGCATCGACGGGTGCGGCGCTGGTCTCGGACTTCGTTACGCTGCCGCTGACAAGTTCGCGGGGCTATATCGACGCGTCCACCGGCGTCTCCTTTGGGTCCTCTCTTCTGCTTCCACCTGGATCCTCGTAGGGCATTCTTGAAACGCAGCATCGCCGACGCGACGCAGCTCGCCCAACCGCGTCCGCCCTTGCTACAATGCTTCCCTGCTTTTCCCTGGATATTCCTTCCCCGGCGTGCGCCTTCATTTAACTTGTAGCGTTGTTCGCGTTTTGTGTGTTTTTTTAAGTGTAATTTCTTATTGGCGTCCTAGATTTAAATTGTAAAAACGACTTCGCTTTGATGTCTTTCCTCTATTTGTGATCTTGTTCGAACCTGCAAGCGATAGCGCTTCGCGCTTGCATCTGGGGACGCGTGCATTAATTCGCGACAATTGGCGTCCGCGATAGCAAATGTCTCAACTCCAGCATTTTACCCAGCTCAATTAAATCCTGTATTGTGCTCAGTGTCTTAGTTTTTTCTTACGCAGCCCTAAAGTTACACAGCTTCGTCCTGTCGGGGACGCCAATTGTCGCGGATTAGTGAACGCGTCCACAAATGCAAAGGGGGTGCGCTATCGCGTGCAGGCTCGAACAAGGTCACAAGAAGAGGAAACAAATCGAAACGAAGCCGTTTTCATTATTTAAAGCTAAAGCGTCAATAAGAAATTACACTTGAATAAAAACGCGCACAACACTACAAGTTCATCATCATCATTTATTATTCCCTTAAAGATCCCTATCAGGGACATTACATAAGGGGGGGGGGGAGACAACGGTGAGAAAGTGTCATACACTGGCACTGAAAGTTAAATGAAAACGTTCACCGGATAAAGAATGTCCAGGAAAAAGCAGGGCTCTCTTTTAGCCAGGGCGGACCCATTGCAGGTGTCCTCAGAATATCGGGCTGCAGATGAAATTCAGTGGAGGGAAGCGTTCTTTCTGGGGCAAATACTTCTTTCATACTCGCTCTCTGTCACTTATTTTTCGTGTAGATAAGAAAAAAAAAAGCCTATTTACCTTACATTTCATCTTCTGCTCGACCTTCACGGAAATGTTACTTGTGTAAGCCACATTGCTTTGTTGTGGGGAGAGCGCATGATTTGATACATCGCTTTCTGCGGGAATATTTCATACACGTTTTAGCACTCGCGAAATGGACTTTGCTCCCACGCTCCATCAAAGTCAGTCCGCGCTTTACACCTGAATTCGTGCACCGTCATCATTCATTTCTTGGCCAGTACGGAAAGAGCGCGAAAATTGTACGGCATTTCGGGAACTACAAGCTCTGCGGACGCTAATATAAATAAAATTTGGCCATAAAAAAAAAGAAATAACGCAGAATAGAAACTAGCATGCGTGATAGATTAAGCCTTATGTGTTTATTTTTATTTCGCTTCCGCGCTATAGCGTGCCGAAAAGTCAGCAGTTGGCTCGAAAAGTTTTTGAGAGAGAGCAATGTTATGGGGGTCCGAAGCGCTGGGCAGCTGGTTTTAGTCGGAATGAAATATAAGGCAGTCGCTGTAGCGTCGGACAAGCTAGATGTATATTTTTTCCTGTGGAGGCGGGGGGGGGGGGGGGAGAGGAGGGGGAGAGGGCGGATCTGATCGCTGTGTTCTGACGCTCTGGCTGAAAGTATATTTTTTGTAAAAAAAAAAAAAAAAAGGGTTTGCTTGTAAATTTTGAAACGGGGCCTAATCTCCAGCGTTTGCAATCTCGCAATTTGGAAATCTCGTCCACACACTTCTCGAGTTTAGGTATTGCAGACGTACTCGCAGAAGCCCAGTTACGAGCAGGGCTTTCAAGGAAACACCTTGGACTCCATTATTTTCACAACAACGGTACTTCAGACACGCGTGGTCGTTTTTTTTTTTTCTGGGTGCGTTAGTTTCAATGTCGGACGTAAAACCGTCATGCGTGTTCAATAGCCAGGAATGGAACTGAATTAATTTTATTTTTGTTTCGATACAGGACGCGAATGAAGGCGCGGAGATATGTAAATTTGAAACGTTTTATAAAATTTATGTTCTAACATGCCAATCGAACTATATTTATAAGTTGTCTAAAAGGTGCAGCAGCTTATAAAAAATGTCTGAGATTAAAAAATTAAGGTGTGCCAGAAAAAAATCGAATTTTTGAAGGAAAAAAAAGTACTTTCTGATGCATATTCAGCCTCCAATTGTATAGTGAGGTGGTCTTAGTAAAAATCTAAGACAGTACCATTCCAAGGAGAAATCCTCAGAGTACAAATCCGAGAGAAGTTCGCAGGCGGCCATGATCTCAAAGAGGGAAAGAAAAAGAAATGAGTATTTTACTCAAAAAAAAAAAAAACGAAGAAAGACGGGTTATCTACTAGCAAAGAAAGTTCTTTAGGTGGCATTTATGTGGCACAACAGGAGTCATTTTATAATCCAGTGCGTGGCTCCAGCGATGCAGGCCGGAGTAGGAGTTGATAATTTACTCAGGCATGACTGCTGTCTATTGAATTGCTGTGCGATGTGATGTGCTCTAATGATTATGTGCAAACTCGTGAGGACTTTCAGTCGCACCTTGGCCTTGGTTTACCTGCTTTCACGCATACGAACAGCTTAAAGGGCAGGAAAAACAATTTTTCTTGAGAATTAGACGAAGCGTAAGCATTACAATGAATGAAACCTGTGGGTTAAGCTAATCACGTGGTTTTACTGTGCCATTTAAAGGTATGACGTAATGGGCAATGAAAGTCTCAAAAGAATTTTGGGTTCTCCTTGTGACATTCTAGCAATGCGAAGAAAATGGGCGATATTTGTGACCTGTAACCTGGACATTGTTTTGTGACCTTTCAGATTCCAACTGCTATCGCCCACAGCAGTGTGTGCATCGACCGATGCTGTCGAACAACGTTTCCCGCCTTTACTTTCGGTGACGTTGGTTCTTTTTTTCTGAGGGCAAATGTTTCCTTGCTCGAAATGTACCACCTCTATTGATGATGTCATCATCAGGCTCCCTACTCGTCGGTGTGCACTACAAAGAGCTTTAAATGCCGAAATAGCTTTATAAGGTGATTATGTCGTCAATTTAAATTTAAATGCAGACTTCATACATTCGGCATTTCTTTTATTTATAAACCTTCTTCAGTTGCCCTTCAACAACTATCAGCAAAAAGAAATGTTTGTTTGTTCCTTCATTTCTTTGAGGACTTTTAAGAAGGGGTCGAAGGTAATGGTGTAATAACGCCCCATGACTCGGTAAATATCGATGTAAACAATCCGACAAACGGCGACTGCACTTAAGAACAGCTGCAGCAAAGATACCGGTGGTATCGAAATCAAGCTAGTCAAACACTGGATTTCACTTCATCCGCATTAACTTGTGTTCAACACTGTATTGCCAACAAGGCGTTCTGTCTCAAAAGATTAAAGTTGCGAAGGTGACAGTATACAAAAAGAAGAGTATAAAAACAAAGGGAGTAAATAATGCCCGGACGTTATACTTCCAGTTTTATCCAAAGTGATCGAAAAGATGATTAATGTAAATGTTACAGTTTCACTAGATAATGGTATAATTTGAAAACAGGTAGTCGGCATGCTTTTAGGGAAAACAGCTCAGCACAAATTGCCTCGCTAATACAATAGGACATCATAGTAATAACTGAATAAAAAAAAAGCGAATTACACCTGGAATATACCTGGACTTAATCAAATGTTCTGATTGAGCAAACTACGACTTATTGCTAACTAGAATAATATAGAATTCAAGGACTTCGACTTCGCTGCTTACATTGTACCTCGGCTTATGAACTCGGTTTGTAGCAATTAACGAGCGTAACTCAATCCGTTGGTTAGGCCAACGGGGTGGCTCATTGGCTACGGCATTCGAATATTGTGGCCATCTAGGATGCGGGACCCAATCCCGGCCTCGGGGGCCGTTTTTCGATGGAGGCGAAAAGCTAGGCGCCAGTGTGCTGTGCGATGTCAGTGCACGTTAAAGACCATGCAGGTGGTCGAAATTGCCGAAGACCTCCACTAAAGCGTCTCCCATAGCCCGAGTCAGCTTTGGACATTTCGCCTAATAAAACCAATCAACCCATCGACCGATCAAAGTTGACGCGGTATTTAAGCTCCGCCTTTAAGGCAAGACGCGGTTGCCGGTTGCACGTGCGGATCCTCGTTCACATACGTGCATGTTGTTACTCGCCTATTTACTAATCGCCCAGTTATAATTATTATGTCACATTTATACCAATTCGCATAAAATTCCATATGCCTAGTGCTTCAACTATGACCACAAAAAGTCTCACAATCAACGAAGTAGAAACAAAATGTGTTCTTTTCCGAGTTGAAGGCACCTGCCCCACAATTACGAACTCTGTCAGATTAGGGCCATGCTATGTGTTGTCACGTTAGCGAAAATACGTGTAAAGGCCGCAGAACCGGTAATGCAGAGAGCCGGTGTCGGCGTTGTCCAGGGACGTCCGGTCCGAGAGTGAGACGGGGCACTTTGGCTTTTGCTGCTTCTCTTCACTGTCCTCTTCAGACTAGCGTCATTAGCACCCCCGGTGTGGAAGCATCGACCCGATGTTCGAGGAAATTAACGGACTCACAGGGAGGGAGGGAGTCCTCGCATGATGAGGTTTGAGGCGAACCACGTGCACCACCTCTGGGCGTGCGACACGACTTGATCGCGGGGCCTCGTGAGGAACGACTTCGTAGTTGAGAGCGCCAACGAGGCGTAGAACTCGGTAAGGACCGTATACCGACGCAAGAGCTTTTCGCTTAGGCCGCGTCGTCGGACTGGATACCAAATCCAGACAAGATCGCCCGTCTGAGATTCAACTTAAACTGGAGGACACTTAAGTTTACCTGAAGAGGTAGCGTGTACGGCCCGAAACCCAAGGAATATAGGTGCTATTCCTGCCCTTGATCAGCCAATTTTTCTTTTCAGCGACCGTGCCGCAGGTAGTTGTGTCGCGCATCCTGCACCTTGTTGGTCACGGATGCGCAGCTTAGCGGGTTGGCAGGCTTCTTCGGCACGTTGTAAAAAGCACTCAACGTCGTCATCGGGGGGGGGGGGGGGGGGGGTCGACATGGGGCAGTATGGCGCCTAGTGTTGTGGTTATTAGGCGGCCATAAACAAGGCTAAACGGTTTCATATTGGAGTTTTTTTTTGGATGGCTTTATTATACACATGCGTCACGTAATGTAGGACGTCATCCCATATTTTGTGCTAAACGTCCACGTACATTAAAAGCATGTCTGCAAGTGTCCTGTTTAAACGTTCGGTTAGTTCGTTCGTTTGGGAATGGTGCGAAGTAGTCCTGCGCTGACTCGTGTAACTGAAGTCTAGAATATGCTGCATAAACTCAGCAGGAAAGGCAGCACCTCGGTCTGTAATCACAACCCGAGGAACACCATGGCGTAGGACGATTTGTAGTACAAACAATTTTGCCACTTCAAAAGCGCTTCCACTCGGAAGAGCCGCTGTGTCCGCATAACGTGTCAGGTACAGAGGTCCAGCACTCGAGGTCGGGAATAGTCCTAGCAAATCCACCTCGATTTGTTGAAATGGCTGGGAAGGAGGATTCATGGGCTTTAAGAAGCCTTGACACGAGGAATCATTCGGCGCTGACAGTCACGGCAAGTGAGAACGTAGTTCGTAGCGTCATGTCCTAGACGAGATTAGTAGTAGTAGTTTCTTCTTCTTGCATCCTGGCTTGTATTCTGGTGCTTGCAAGGTGGCCGGAAGCTGGTTAGTTGTGGCAGGCATGCAAAAGTTCGTTGCGTAGGGCCGTAGGAACGACAAGCAAGTAATGGTGAGTGTTGGGAGCAAAATTCTTGCGAATCACGTCGTTACGTATAGCAGAGAGAGGATAAAGCGCGCCGGTAGGCTGTAGGAACTCTGCCGCTAGCACTTTGGAGATAATCAATTATTGCTTGAAGATTAGGGTCGGTGCGTTGTTGCGCACGGAGGTTACTGCGTTGACGAAGGCGTCGTCTTCTCTAGCGTCGATCAGGGCAGGCTCTACGGGAGCACGGGAAAGGCAATCTGCGTCCAAGTGTTTACGGCCGGATGTGTAGGTCACTGTGATGTCATACTCTTGCAGGCACAGACTCCACTGTGCAAGGCGCCCTGAAGGATCCTTTATATTGGAATTTCAGGTCCGTGAAGACGGTGTCCACAAGCCTTTGAAAGGTCGCTGGCGCGGAGAAAAGGCCAAATGGAATGACCTGAAACTTGTACAAGCCGCCCGGAGTAATAAATGCATTCTCGCGGTTCTTCTCGTCTACTTCGATTTGCCAGTACCCAGACTTGAGGTCCAAGGAGGAGAAATACCTGGTGTCATAGGCGATCTAAAGCGTCGTAGATTCTGGGCAGGGGGTAAACATCCTTTTAATAACATTGTTTAATCGTCGGTAGTCAACACAGAACTGTAATGTTCCGTCTTTCTTCTTGACAAGGCGGCAGGTGCGGCCCAGGGGCTCTGAGATGCTCGAATAACGTCGGGATCAAGCGTTTCCTTAACTTGGGCGGTAATTGCGGAACGTTCTTAGATGAAACATGATTGATTGACTGTCGGAGTGGTTGTACTATATCGTCCGTAATAACATGGTGTTTTGCAATGTGTGCTCGGCTAACGTGCGGCAGCGACGCGAATGCAGCTCTGTAGCGACTGAGGAGGTCACTTAGGATTTTTTGCTCTTTCTGCGGCAGTGCCTGGTTGATGTACTTGATGTCTGCGAGTTCCTCTTTTTCGGTTCAAGAATCCCGAGTTTCGCGCATCTAGTTTCAGCGATGGCATCAGTACAAGCGACAGCTGTTTCCTTATTTAGATACCAGTGTTCATTGCTGAAATTGGAGAGCTGTCTTTGGCATCTTTTAGAAAGACAACAGCCCAAACAACACTAAGGCCGCGGTCGAGAAGCAAAAGCGGTTTACTCTCGGCACCTTCGACTTCCCGGATGGTGTGCACACCGACGGTCACCATTATACTGGAGCGGGGAGGCTCAGCCACGTGGTCATCAAGAATGTGCAGCGGCGCTGGCAGAACGCAGTTAGCTCCGAGGGCATTTTGTGTTGAAAGCAGAACGGACTGGGATTGCAGGTCAGTGATGGAGCTGTTTTCCGTCAGGCTGTCCATATCCATTATAGCGTCACTTGAGCAATCAGCTAGAACGAAAAGTGTTGCCAGGAGGGTTCGTCATTGCACCGTGACTCGCGCTGTGCACGTTTCCTTTCCTCCAGTGGTACGCATCTGTAGGCCGTCCCAAGCTATCATAATGATTTTGAGTGTCGTGGAAAATGGCCCACTGAGCATAGAATAATCGGCCCCAGTATCCACTAAAGCGGTTACGGCGATGCTGTCTAGTGAAAACTCCAAATCGACTAGCGGTGGTGTTTCGCTGCGGCAATGTGGAGAAGGCCTCTCTTGGCTGCGGTGTCTTAGAGAGGCAGTCGGGCTACGAAAGGGTTGGTTGGGTTGTTTGTTTGCCGTTAATCTGTACAGCTCGGTAATCGTCGTCGTCATCTCTGTGCTGTTCCGCGTCGGCGAAGTGGCTTGCTCGTTGGAGGGTCTTGTAATTTTAGTCGTTGAGCAGCCACATATCCAGAGGTAGTTGCGTTTAGTTTCCCCTACGGGGACTTCAAGACTGGCGCCGCGGCTCGGCAGAAGTCGTAGCGGCGGGGCGAAGGTGATTGACGGCGCTGGACTGAGTACGGGCAAGAAAGGTAATCGGCAATCTCGCGTGGGCACTTTCCTGGCGGCGGACAGGGAGCACCTGAAAGGAACCCGCGAAGACCCATCTCTTTGCCCGGGAGCGATGCCAGACATGCCCAGCTTCGCCATAATGGTGGCACAGCGGCCGGTAGTCAGCGACTCGCCAGACGTCTGTTCAGCGGTGCCTGGGCTGGCACTCGGGGAGCGGCTGGTACAGGCGCTTCGTAACGTGGCGTTGGAGGAGGTAGAAAATGGCTTGTGACGGCAGAGTGACTCATTGTCCGTGACTGGAGGGGTTGCGAGAAGCGGCGACGCACCCAATGCTTTTTGTACTTCGCGCACAACATCGGTCACCGACGTAACATGCGGCTGTACCGGCGTAGGCAAACGTTTCGCCAGCTCTTCACGCACAATGGCTCGAATATTCTCGCGCAGTGCGTCTCCAGATGATAAGGTGGTTCCGTCGTTACATGTGGACAGCATCGACACAGTCATGCGCTCATACTGCCGGACCCGCATGTCGAGCGCTCTCTCGATGGAAGTAGCTTCCTAGAAGAAAGCACCCACGGTCGCTGGCGGACTGCGAATCAAGCTAACGAAGAGCTGTTCTTCTTCACACCCTTAATCAGTAACCTCACTTTCCGCTCTTCCGGCACGTTTGGATCTGCGCGGCGGAGCAGGACCTTCATCTCCTACGCGTACAACATCACACTTCCGTTTGGATGTTTGGATGCGATGCTGCAGAAGATCAGCCTTTTCTTTTGCGGAATGTGCTAATGAATGCCTGTAAAATTCTGCTTTGAATGTGTCCCATGTTTGACGGCGAGATTCATGGTTGACATACCAGGTCCTCGCCGAGTCTTCCAGGGCAAAGTAGACATGGTGCATCTTCGCGTTAGTATCCCAGGCATTGAAGGTGGCCACCCGGTCGAATTCGTCCAGCCAACCTGGGCGTCTTCATGGGGAAGACCACGAAAACGAGGTGGGTCTCGTTAGTGAAGCAGGTCATTCGCAGCTACCGCTTGTGGGTTCATAGTGACAGTGCGTGTGCTTGTTGAGCGCAGGCCAGAAAGCGGGCTGAATTCGGCAGATAGGCCACGTAGTCGCCGGCTGCTCTTGAGAATAGGCGTGTCTACACTGGGAGTTCGTCCTTGGCCGGAGTCGCGGCTTGAATGGGGCGTCCAGTACATGAAAGACCAACCCAGTACCTTCACCAGATGTTACCTTAGCGAAAAGACGTGTAAAAGCCGCAGAGCCGGTAACGCAAAGAACCAGTGTCGGCGTATTTTGAGGACGTCCGGTCCGAGCGCGATACGGGACACTTTGGCGTTTTCTGCTTCGCTTCATTGTCCTCTTCACACTGGCGTCAATATTTCGTGTGCTAAAAATGCAAAGACGCTTGGGATGAACTCGAACTACGTTAGAAGGAAGCAACGTCTGAAGGCTTTTTGCACAAAAATGCAAAAGGATGTAGGCATTTTTAACAGAGGCCGTCACTTATTTCCATCGGGCGTTAGAATGCCTTTTCGATGTCCGCTCCGCTGTTCCCATCTTAGCATCCTCTTTAAGGAAAAGTATACGTGCCCTCATTCCCCCGTGTACATTCCCACTCCCTTGTAACTTAACGAGATTGGAGGAGGTTTCCCTTAGAAGGATAAGAGCTGGGGCGGCCCTTACCCCGTCGGTAACATGCCGATGGGAATCGCAAGCAGACATCGGACCAACCACATGCCCGGAGTGTTCCACACCAGGTGCAGAAGTGGATGTTCGCCACCTGCAATGGACTTGTGCAGGGACAAGGGCATCAAGGACACAGATTCTGCGCGAAGTGGGACTAACCACAACAAGGGAAGAGGACTTTTCTAAATGGCTCACCGACAACGCTAAGAGCGGGAGCCTGCTCCGGCTCCTCACGGAAAACCATTTACGTGAGTTTTTATAATATGCCTTACGGCAAGCTTGCGTATATATAAAAAAAAAATACCGACTCTAAGGCGTTAGCAGCCTGATTACTCCTCATTGATATAAGGAAATATGACCTCAAAGAATCGCCATATTTAGTCTTACTGTAAAATCAAAACGCAATACGAGCAATTGAAAACATTTCTTGCCCGGAGCACACCCACAATAGTTTCCTAAAAATCGAAGTATTAACACATACTGGTATATATACCTACAATTTAATAAGGTGCTTCAAGTAAGCAACACAAGGAAATCTTTACAGTTTGTTAAACCACGGTAAAAAAATGAGCGAACACAATTATATTTATCCCTATCACCATCAGGGGTGATGTTATGTTCCTTTTTAACACACTACGGTCAATAAAGAATGCTCGCACATAACAACACGCTATTAGCCCTTTCGCTGTGGAGCCTCAACGCTTACAGACTGCCGAATTTTGGAGATATATTGTTGTGTCATACATAACATTTGTGTTGCTGAATCAATGCTAATGGGATTTTATCTTATTTATAATTGATTTAATATTTATTTATGCCTCTTGAATTAAGCATGTTTGTACTTACTTGCGAACTTTTGTGTTTTAAACGGTAAAAAATGTGCATTATGGGAACAAGTTTCTTCAGGTGTAATCTAGTTCCTTTTCATTCTTATAAAAAGAAGACACTTTACTGTTTGTCCTTAAATTTGTTGCTGTCTGAATTGTGACCTGAAATACTTGTTTTCCCTGGACGCCATCAAGCTCTATTTAAACAGCTTTTTCTCCGTTCTTCCTTTTCACTTACTGCGTGAAATTATTTAAAAAAATTTCTTTGATTTGAGAAGCAATGTGAATATATGCGGAGCGAAGAACAAAACGTACGCACAGTTGTAATGAAAATGAGCACCGGTGCTGAGCAGTTACTTAATATTATAACAACAGAAAAGACCGAAAATTAAAGCACTGACCACACATACTATCATGTAACGTTGCATAGAAAATTATGTACAGCCCCTTTCACACATAGCAGGAAACCAGGCTCTGTGCCGCGTTGAGGGAGAATCGGCGGCAGAGGTGCATGCACAGTAAGCGCGGCTGGCTACGCTTCCCGTGCGTGCGCCTGGGACACTTATTTTCACCGGCTCACGAACGCAGCGGTTCTGAAAGCACTGGGCGGTCAAACGCTCCCAGTTTCCCTCTAAATGGGAAATGGGATGTACATGCGAAATAATTCAGCGACATTTTCGTTTCTATTCATAGGTACGAGTTCAAGTAATACGCAGCAGAATGCTTCGTTAAATGCGGAGGTCGGTATTAGGAATCACGTGTCTCTTAAACATAGCCATGTCTGCCGAAGTAAAAAAAAAACATTCTGAGGTTATAATTAGTGCGAAAATGCGCACTGGGAGGTCTTGGGATGTTTACTTCAGCGATGCTTCTTCTTTTGGTAGTCAAGTGCTGAAAATATAGAATTAAAAAAACCTTTTCTTAGTAACAGCGATAAGTATGCTCATTAAACTGTGCACGCGAATTTCACACTTAAGCGGCTTTAAACTGAACATAAAAACTATGGGTTCGCTGTAAGAAAAAGAAAAATTATAATGATACTTTCACCTGCGATCAACCGTGAGAGAATACTTTAAGCATACTACTTTTTCACGTTTCTAATAAAATTATTTCCTAAAGGTTTAGATTTAAATTTCTGGCAATAGAGCGCAATATAATCTCGAAAAATTTCAGCGTAGTCAGATGGGGACGCAGTACTCACGGAAACGTAAAAGTTGAAACTTTTCACATCTCATTTTGAGAATATTGCAGCTTTCTGTTTCCACATATACATCAACTGTTCAATAGACGTTAAGGGAATAAAAACACCCTTTTTTCTTTTTTGATATATTCTTTGGACCTTGCTGTTGTGAAGCTGCGCCTCCACAGCATCTTCCTTACGTAGGTGACTGAGAGGAAGTTCGCACAGCACTCCTGGTGCGATGCGAAATATTTTTAAAACGAAATTTAATGTTTCGTTCTGACCCTTCTAATAAATTACAGATCCACAAGAGGCGATTTTCACTTATCGGTAGCGAAAAATGGTTTAGGTCAGTGGCAGCAGTTCATTTGCTTTACTATTTAATTAGAGTTATACGTCCTGTCATGGCGGCACTTGTCCAAAAGGTCGGGCAGGCTTAGACCTTAAAGCACTTGGTTTATTACTTTTAGAACAGCAGTTGGACGGCTGTTTTCACGAAAATATGGCATGAAATTCACATAGTCCTCATCCGCTTTGCAACAGATAGCCAAGTTTAGAAAGAATAACACGGAGGAATAGCTTTAGAAATCGACAACACACAGTGAAAACAGTGCGAACAACAAATGGACAACTATGTGTCAATCCCCCATAGAATGCAAATAAAAAATAATTGTAGTTTCCACTGGAAAACATCTCGGCAACTGAACAATGTTTACAGATTAAGGCATTTTGTTTTGCCAAAAATTATGCAAGAAAGCCGAATGAAAAAACATGCAAACAAACCATAGCGTGCGCAGCTTATTACTAGGACTCACGGCATTTAAAACTTTAAAATAGCTCGGAACGTTCCTCCACAGTCTCCGCTGCACTGGTTTGATCCTCTTATTATGTATCATTTTTTTGCGTAATGAAACAGAAAAATAGATATTTTCGTTTATTTATCCTAGAATACCCTCCAAAGGACCCTGAGTGGGAAGACGTTCAAAGAAGCTCCGCAAGTAGGCCAAATCTATTCCTCTCGCCCTCTTGCCGCTTCCTATGCAAAGGGGAACTTTCCCTGGCGCAGATAAGTTCGATAACCCATTCCAAGGATTTTAAACTACAAGCTTAAATGACCACATTGCTCCACCCTCTGACTAGCGCTGTCCTCGACGAGAGGGGAAAAATCTTTTTCCGTCACGAGGCGCGCACCCCTACGCTGTAGTTCTCCTTTTGCAAGCTCCGAGCAATCACATAACGGCGCAGAGCGATTATCACTTTCCGTTTTTAGGAAACACCGCCACACCCTTTATGGTGGGGCGGCGTGCTTGGAGTTCCGGAGAAGAAGAGACGGCAGCGTCATAGCGTCCTTTGCGAGGCACATCCCAAGGTTAATGGCACTGCTCAGGAAGCAACTGGGAACGCTGCTCTTTCGAAAGCAACAAGCAGAAAGCATTCCCACTGTCGCGAAGAGAAATGAATGAATAAATGTGGGAGGAGAGGACCCACGGGCTTCGGATAAAAAAGAATTTGTAGTAGTCGCATTTTTTTTTTTTGAGCGCGACTTAATCTGCGCAAAAAAAAAAAAAAAAAAGTTAACAGAGCTGTCTTTGAAAAAGACATTCCGCTATCTACTCAATCATTCACTAATCTTTGTTTTTACAATTTTTTTAGCAATGATGTAAAATCACGACCTGGATGACTGCATTGCGCTTTTTGTGTGCTGGCTTCGATTCATTTGCGCATTCTGCGCAGCTAACTGGATGCTACACAGACACACTGCTAGCTAGCTTCAAGGTGTTGCGCATTGGCTACTGCAGGACAATTGATCTCCTACCGTTACATAATTGCTTGACTCTATCTCCTATTAGGGCTCAACTTGTTGGGGGAAGAAAAGAAAATCAAATATTCAGCGTGAACACAAAACGCTTGTTATTGTTTCTATACCCTCTGATGGGGCTCACGCGCGAGAAGCTTCCAGATGTCATAGAAGTACAGAAAGAAGAAAAAAAAAAGAAAAATTTGAACATTGCAGGAACAGCAAGTTTAATTGCAAATAAAAGTATTTTTCCTTTTATAGTCTGCTAAAGTTATGCAATAAAAATTACGGGGCTACATTAAGTCGGCTTACGGGCAGAAATGAGAGAACATTAAGAGTTTCGTCCCTAGTTTCCATATGAATTCTGCGTTTCGTTACTTAGTACCGCTGCTTAGTTGCCATTTATATTGGTGAAAACTCGAACGACGTCAAGTTTTGTAGGTTGAAGGACTAAAATTTGGTGATGGCCCACTTAAATTTGAAAGTCACCTCAGTTCACTGAGTTGGCTATACTGAAATTAGGTTAGGCAACAAGTTTGGTGAAAATCGGACCAAGTCAATAATTTCGGGGGACGGGGGTTTAGGGAGAACACATTTCGGGTGTGGCCCTGTAAGTTTGGAGGTCGTCACTCAATTGTCCATGCTGGAATTAGATAGACATCGATTTTTGTCAAATCCTAACGAATCAAGTTTTGGGTATCCAGGGTGTCAAATTTTTGGGGTGGTCCATTTCAATTTAAAGATCACCAATGAATTGGCCATGCTCGAGTTCGCTTAGACATCAGTTTTGGTCAAATTTTGAATTGGGTACCTGAAGTAAATAATAACCTTGTTCAAATAATTAGTTGTCCAATTATTTAAACATTTCACTGACCTAATTGTTCATCCTGTTTGCATATTACCTTACTCAGCTGCTGTATTGCAACTACTACCTATGCAACTGATTGACAGTCGGTGCGGGCACGCTGTCCACAGGCTCTGTCCACACCCCTCATGAACCAAGAAATTCTTTCGTATTAAAAAAAAAAAATTAATGGGACCATTAAAGCCCCGTCTATAAGGGCCCCGTAAAGCCCATCATACATTTATAGTCATACATTTAAGGTTATGGTACGACAGAGTTAAGGGCTCACATCAGGTGGTTACAAACATTGTCCTATCAACAGCCCAGCTAGACTGCACAAAATTAGTCCGTGTACTTTCTCAGCTGAATGCACATTTTGCGGCAAGAAAGCAGGCCTTTACCATATGGTATGGGTTTGCCAAGAAAAGCAAGCCGTACCTCGCAATGAAAATCCAACGTGGGCGGATTGTGAGGTGGCCCGGTCCAGCTCCGAGATTGCGTCACAAAGGAGCGCTCGGGCTGCGGCATCAGCCAACAGAGTCCCGGACTGAGGACTCGAGCAGCCCCGCCCTTAACCCATAACCCATTTTCCCAAATAAATGTTTTATACTACTACTACACATACTGATTATCATACAATCGTATGCTACCCAATTATATGAAAGACTACGCGACATTGATATCTTTAAAGCACCGCATTGACTAAGCCGTACGGACGTGCCTGCGTGGCCTAACGGTAGTTGTGTCTTCTCATCACCCAATGACCCTGAAAGGTTCAATTGCCATTTTACTTATCGATGCAAAGTACAAGGCCTAGTTGGCAGCTCCTGCCATGTCATGTGGTCTCGTGACGTCACATAACCCGTCGACCAATCAGAACCCAGCTATGTCACATGCCGATTGCCACACGCCAGAGCCACTCCCTCGACTTTTGGATCACAACGCCGACAACGCCGGATTTTCTGGAGAGCGAGGCCTTTAAAGTTACCACGCTAAAATAAATTTCATGCGTAGAGGAGGAAAATAAAGCCATTAAATTGAGAGCGAGAGCCCTTCCGAGCTCTGAAAGCAGCAGAAAAACTGATTGAGAAGACCTATCTTCCAACAGGTATAGCATAATTGTTCTTTTTGCGGGACATTTAGAAAGCGTTTAAAAAGAAGACATCGTTTCAGTTTAAGATGATCGCGCAGGGCATTACTGTAACCAAGCAATAGAGAGAAGGAGAAAAGGACTATTATTCAAAAAGGCAAGAAATAGAGTGAATCCTAAATTTGGCCGCCGGTCTGGACTCGAGAACGCATTAATATTCATTCTTCGATACTGCACTGGTTGCCCCTATATACACCTGCTGCCGCATGATAAGCGCGTGTCGTAAGCGGCTGATGTGTTACATTCCACAGAGCTGCGCATGGCATGGATGATTGTGCAGCAGCTGCCACTTTATGCTTGCTTTCTTGGCTGCCGTGTGTGTGGACTGTTGAAGCGATATGTGCGCGAGGTCTTCAGGAGACGAAGTATCGCGCCTATCCGCACCTCTTTTACCCCTTGGTTGGTTCTGTGCATGAGCCAGATATCAGGGGCGCCTTATGATGAAAAATATGGATTTATTGATCAATTGCCCTGCTCAAAGCACTACTGAGGAATGTTTTTTCGTTTTGCCAACCTTTTGACTCGTCCTTTCTGCATAAAAAGTTTTTGCATAAACTCCTTCGCCTTTCGTGAAACCTGCAGTTGAGAGCACGCACGATTTGTGTCTTCATCTTAAGTCTTGTCGTTTCGTGTTCATTTATTCGTTTATTTTTACGGCGTTTCCCTTCCGCTATATATTGACCCGAACAAACATTTCCACCTTTACATCTTGTTGAGTATGTAAATGTGCACCCGGCATCAACATTCACGCCGGAAAACGAATAAAAAAAGTTGTAGACTTTGGTGGACGTACATAACCCGAGGTATGTGTGCTCTGGTTCATATAAGCACGTCGTTGGCGTCTCACTTCAGCTTCATGATGCACGCCACTGTAAAGAGAACAGCTCAGAAAGGAAGCACAGCTCGAGCTATGCTGATACATTTCAGTGCTGCTTTTTTAGGCGCCCTGATTTGATCTCAGTGGATAGTTGTCGACGTTTTGCCCGGCGTTAACATGGTTGCTAATTTATATTTGTTTAGTGACCGCATTCGTTGTCACCGGAAGCGCTCTAAGACAACCTGAACTGAAATATATTCAGCAGGTTTACTCTTTTCATTCCAGTACTGATGCTAATTGCAGCGTCATTGTCATCGCCACTATTATCTTCACGATAGACAATGATAATCATGATGTGCGTCTTACGATCCCGGGCGTGGCGCAGTTGATTAAAGCACTCGGCTGGAAGTGGATGGAATGGTACCTCGATTCCCGGTGGAGACGGGATTTATTTATTTTTAACTACCTTCCTCACGACAGACAAGGAGAATTATGATGTGCGTTTCACGATCCCGGGCGTGGCGCAGTTAAAGCGCTCGGCTGGGGATCCAAGGGATGGAGGCTCGATTCCCGGTGGCGCCAAAAAGTTTCTATTTTTTCTGATCACGTCACCATGACGTCATTCGATTTACAGCTATAGTATGACCGGACGAACGAGCGCCGACAGTATGAGTCATTACAGGCTTTCACCTTAATATAGTATGGAGCCATGAAACAGGCACAGATTGCAGATACCTGTTACACAGGACATTTAGAGGTCAGCACCTGCATCCCGGGGTACGGTGGAGAGAGGGTTTGGAACCGTGTTGATACCTTCAAGAAATTTGGCCTATCTGCTCGAGAAGGCTGAGATCAGGGTTCATGACGGTTGTAAATCGAATGTAAGCTCCCAGAAGACATATGCACGAAGACGACGGTGAAAAATAGCGCGGAAAGTGTCGTAGGGACGAAGAAGGCACGAACGCTCGAACCGATGGCGGATTTGAAAAAAAAAAAAAAATGTGTGGAACTTTGAACAACTAAATTGCGATGAGGCGAAAGCGTTTGTTTGAAACGCCTTTGAATCCTGCATT
This sequence comes from Amblyomma maculatum, assembly GCF_055883805.1. Lineage (NCBI taxonomy): Eukaryota > Metazoa > Arthropoda > Arachnida > Ixodida > Ixodidae > Amblyomma > Amblyomma maculatum. The sequence goes on from NC_139344.1 coordinate 117,215,932, forward strand.
GGCGTGGGCCCGTATTCCGAGTTTGCGTCGTTATCGAAAGTGTCGCTGTCTCCCTGGCCTCGAGTCATCTCATTGGAGGAATCGTCGGAACGGGAAATGGTGGCAACCAAACTGATTCTTCTCACGTTTCGTGTTGGGGGAATCAGGCGTCCGTCGCCGCTTCTACGCACTGCTTGGCGCACAAACACTAGGCCGCTGCGGCGCCATGCATCTCACTCACTCGACTGCACCCAGACGTCTGTCGAAGGAGCATCGCCGCACCTGCTGCAGCCGCCGACGCGCGCGAGCACCCCGCCCACCAACACGTGACGTCATGGTTGCTATGCACAGCTGTGCCCCACCACCGGCGCAGGTGGTTGTCAGGGAGAAGTGCCCTGATGTGCGGTGGAACGGCCACAGCTGGCATCGTTTTACGGCACGGACGGACCGATGCCGCGAGTATGAGTCATTAAAGGCTTTCGCCTTGAAAGGCTCGCGCGCTGCCCTCGAAGATGCCGGCAAAGAAGAAGCTGACCAGATTACACCTTCTTTTGCTTTTCATGAATGCCCCTTGAGACTAGCTAAACAATGTAATAAATCCCTTTTGCTCACTACCAGTAATATACGGCTAGAGTTTGTCTTCCTTCTGCTGGACGCTGAAGGCATCTCTCCAAGTAACGCGATAAGGGGGCTGTCTCATTTCTGGTAAATTTGATTGAGCAAAATAATGCGCCTTTTATAGCTAGAAAGTACCATTGTACGACGACCCTCGTGGATATCTTTGCAAATTCCCTTTGCGGATAAAAGCACGGATGGGTGAGATCGCGAACCATAGCCATGTGCGGAACAACAAAGGAAGATGAGCTAAGATGCAGGCGAATCATTGCAGTTAGCGCGCAGATAAAAAAAAAAAGACGGCTGTAATAAGTGAAAATAAATACTGCAAAGTTATCTTTCATCGTGGACGTCTGAAATGTTTACGTGTGTGATAGCATGACAATTGTCAGAAAACGAGCAAAAAGTGACGAAAAAATACCGAGAGAAGAATCATTATCGCGCTACCTGTGCCCGCCCATGATCAAACGCTTTTTATCATCACATTCTAAAACAAAACTTGCTCAACGTGTGTCGCAAATGAAGTCTGGCTAGCACGTACTCGCCCCTTCTCCAAATATGGATGGTCCTAGCGGTCTCCCGAACAGTTTGTAATCGATTCACAAACAGAGCGTCGGTATCTGCGAAACATGGAGGGCAGTCGCACATTTGGCATGTGTCTATCATTGTGCCTGCCCGTTGCATGCAGGTATGCACGTATATGGCTATGCACAACATGGGCACCTGATACACACCGTCATCTTCGCATGGCATGTGATCATTTTGGCGCTGCACTGAGCAGCCAGATTCGGCGTAACGGTGCAAAGGCATGCAAGCTGCGCGTACTTGGCTTGGCATAGTTGCAGACCCAATGTTTTTGCAAGAAATAAGGCGTGGCTGGAAGCTAGCATCGGTGCCTGGCTCAGCGTCAGTGTCGCAAGAGTAGACGCGCTTACTTACATGTATCCTCACAGTGCTGCGTTCGTGAAAGCTGCTGCTTCCTTTTTTGAAGCGAAAGCTTCACTGGGGCTAGCTGTGACGTGTTTCGCGTACGCCACAGTGTGACCTTCAGCCGACCTTCAGCTGCATGACTAGCGGCGCACGGCCTGCTCGCTTCTGCTGCTGCTTCGCTTCTTCTCCATAGCACATCTACTTCTTCGCACGTGTGGTGCACAGAGCGGCTGGCACTCGATTATTCTTGTACTGCTGCCTCGCTTTTTCTTCTACATCGCACATCTGCTTCTTCTTAACACAGCTGACAGACTACATTCGTACCGGGATATTTTTCCACAAACATACGTTACCTGATACAATGCCAAAGAGCCTTCCAGCTCGCTTCCTATCTTTTCCCTCCACTACCACCGCTGCCCATCTTTATCTCCTCCTGGGTCATTTCCATTCAAAATGCCCTCGACAGCGTCGTGTCGTCTAGACCCGGCTGTGGTGTTCGTGAGGTCCGCAGACATCCATGGAAGAGTCGCGCGTTTTCGCTTTGTCTACTTGGGTTTAGCTGCGTTAAATCATTCCCTATCTTTTTTTTTTTTTTGCGAGACGTGCCACGGTGCCTTTCTTTCTTAAAAGAAAAAAAAAAATCGTCTGGTCACTGTATGACATTCATTAATATGTGTAACGTTTAGTACAAAATTAATAAACGAGGAGTGCTGAAACAAGTTACTCGTATGGTACAAGGGGCACGAAGTAAAAGACGCCTTAGAAAGAACTCAGTGCACGCATTGACTGATTTTCATATTGCCATCTGCCACGTCTCCCTCTCCGCTATCCATGAGGTACGAGGGCCATCGCAGCGGGAGTGAGGGAATTAATTTCGACTGCCTGAAATTCTTTGCTGCACATCAAAACCGACGGACGCGTTTCGTCCTCCTGCCTCCATTGAGCTGCGATCACTGCGGCCGGATATCTAGACCAGAGCCTCTCGATCAAAAGCAGCAGAAAGCCACAACTACGAAGTCGCCGCAGGGGATGCTTTCGTGCTCACAATGAATCCAGACACAATTGATCGTTTGGCGCAATCAATACATTAAAGCGCACCCAGCGACATTCCTTCTTTTGCGACATCGAGAGGAATTACTTTCTCGTAGCGTAGAATCTGCGCTACATGAAATAGAATCACCGTCTTCCGCTAGTTGAATGCTTACTATTTTTTGTTGCCCCTTTCAACATCCTGTTGCAAAATCGAACGTTTCCAGTCTCGGACGCAGCGTTAGGCTTAAAGTGTGGGCTGGCCGCCAACTCTTAGGTTCGAATGATGCCTCTGGCATATATCTTCTTCTCTGATCTAGCAAGTAGTAGGCCAATTTTATACTTGAATTGCTCGTGCAGTATACTGGGCTCTTTCACGTCCCAATATTTCAGGATATGAAGCTACTGTAGCTCTCAAGCAGAATACGCCTTTCAGGTAGCACAGTTTCGTTAGGAAAGCTAATAGCGACATAAGCTGGCAACCGCCTTGACGCCTGAGCTCTTTCGATTGAAACATGACGTTAAGCAGTTCACGGGGACCCCCGTTGTATATGCACGCGCGCGCGCGTGTGTGCGTGCGTGTGCGTGTGTGCGTGCGTGTGCGTGTGTGCGTGCGTGCGTGTGCATCTGTATGCGATTATTTTACTACTTTTCGGAATAAACTATTTCAATTTTTCGGTGTAGAGTAACGACGAGCCAATATTTAAGGCTTTTATTTTTATACAATCTTCCCTGGTTGATGAGTTGTGGGTGATTGAAGGTTTTGACGGGAACCATAGTGATGCGGAAGCCTCATGTGGGCGTGAGAGGCCCGACATGGCGATGTAGTATGTCGTTGTCAACTTGATGGCTGATGGTTCAGGTGGGGCCGGGCAGGGTTTTTCCTCGGCGGTGAAATGGGGCTAATCGTGCTGCACTCATATCGCTGTTACATATGCGCCCTGAAGGGAAGTTTGAAACTGGGGTAGCGCTTGCTTGCTGGCCTTATTCCATGCTGCAAAAAAGAAAACAAAATGAGCGCGAGGGCACGTTACCTGCGCCTGGGTCACAAACATACGCCTTCATTCCTCTCATACATATTACCCTACTGTAGGTTATTTATTTATTTATGAAATACTGCGGACATGTCACATGTCCAAGCAGGAGAGGAAGGGTACCTAAGTGACAATATATCAGACATCAGCAAGCGCAAAAAGGCCAGCAAGAGCAAGCAGTTATACAATCTATGCATTAATTTCGAATTACACAGCAAGTACATGATGCCATGAGACAAAATAACAAAATGCACAGCACCAACAGCTACAGTACATCATCAATCAAGGAGGGTGAAATAATTCAGAGCTTGGGGGTAGAGCATTCCATTCAAACACTATTCGTGAAAAAAAAAAGAATATTTATATGTGTCGGTGCGCGCAAAAATGGATGCTAGACAGAAGCTGTGCTTATGGCGTGAGGGTCGCGTGGAATCTTTGGCGATATAGTTTTCGGGTCGGATACCTAGTCGAGAGAAATATAGTGGCTGCAAGAATCTGAGACGTGCTTTCTTTCTTCTATCTACCAGTGGTTCCAATTCTGCAAGCTGCAACATAGCGGACGGAGAGTCGAGGCGCCTATACCGATTGAAGATAAAGCGAGCCGCAAGGCGTTGTATTTTTTCGAGTTTTTGGACGTCGTCTGTTGTATAGGGGTCCCATGAGATGTAAGCATATTAGAGGCTCGGCCTTACTATAGATTTGTATGCTTTCAACCTCAATGCACTAGTACAGCTGGCCATACGAGACTTGAAAAAACAAAGCTTCCTACGGGCGGAGGAACATATATTGTCTATGTGATTTGTCCATTTCATGCAGGAGGATATTGTGACACCTAGATACTTATACTCATTTACCTCTTTGATTGCATTATTATTGATATGGTATTCAAACTTTAATTGGTTAATTTTTTTTACTCACATGGATAGCAACAGTTTTATCGAAGTTGATAACCATTTCCCACTTGTCGCACCAATTTGCTAACAGCTGTAGGTTATGGGTTCAGAACGAACTGATCATCAACTGTTTTGATTGATTTAAAAAGAATACAGTCATCAGCAAGCAACTTAACGCACACAGACGGTTCTAGAGCTTTAACTAGATCATTTATATAAATATTGAACAGTACTGGGCCCAAGACCGATCCCCGAGGCACACCTGAGCAGAACTCTAAGAAGCGAGAATTGGCCCCATCGATGTCAACAAATTGCTTCCGGTTTGCTAGGCATGATGTAATCCAGTTAATTATTTGGGGCGGGACGCCTATTGTTTTCATTTTAGTTATCAGCTTATTATGGGGAACTCTATCGAAGGCCTTAGAATAGTCTAAAAAAATCATGTCCACCTGACCCCCGCTATCAAGTACTTTAGCAAGTTCATCTACAGTGACCACCAGTTGGGTTGTAGTTGAAAATCCTCGTCGGAAGCCATGTTGAGCATTAGTTAGAATCCCTGATTGCTCTAAGAAGTTGTTCAGGTAGGTCGTAAGTACGTGTTCGAGTAATTTGCAGCAAGAAGAAATTAATGAAATTGTGCGGTAATTACTGACTTCCATTCGGCTACCACTTTTAAAAATCGGAACCACACGGGATATTTTCCATTCATCTGGCACAATACCAGATTCAAGAGACTTGTTAAATTTTATTACTAAGAACTGCGCTATTATTTGAGCGTAAGTTTTGAGAAAAGTAGTGGGAATGTTATCGGAACCGGCTGATTTCTTCGGGTCTAGCGCAATAGCAGTTCTAGGATTCCTTCCCTGCTAATAGATATAGCCGCGTGAGAGTCAGTGGGGGATCGGTGGTCGAATGCCTCATTACGTTTAATAAAGACGCTTTGGAAATACGTATTGAAAGCATCTGCGATCTGCTTTTTGTCTGTAACAGGGGAGTCATTTACTACTATTTTGTCAAATTTTTGATCTGCTTTGTTCGAGAGAAACTGCCAAAATTTACTGGGATGTTCGGTAAAAAAACGGGTGAGTGTCTGGTTAAAGTAGCGCTCTCTAGATGCACGTAATTTTGCTGAAAGTGTAGCTTTTAGGCTGCTGATGATGGATGTGGTGGGCTGCTTTTTTTTTCTGCAACGTTTAAGTTTACGTTTGATGTGGATTATTTCTCTTGTTATCCACGGGTTCATTCTGTCTACCCTCTGTTGCTTGTCTGGAACGAAGTTGTGAAGGCAATATTGGCATAGAGACTTAAACTTTGCCCAAAGTGTGTTAACATCCCCGGTGTCAGATGACTGTAGCGAGTCTTCTAAATAGGAAACAATATACTTGGATGATCCGCTAAACCAAAAATTTTTACTGTTACAAACTTGCAATCTTCTCAGCGCTGCGCGAAAGGGAAAATGTGAAAACTACTAGTTTATGGTCAAATATTCCATGATGCACTTCAGTGGCATAATTTGTTATGTCACTTGAACAAAAGATTAAGTCTAACACTGATGCTGTTGATTCGGTTACACGACTGGGGAGTAAAACAACCTGTTTTAGATTATACGCTAGTAAGATGTTGAGCAGTGTTTCTGCACTCTGTACTTCACGTCCGCCTGGAGCCAGCGATTTCCAATTGATATCTGGTAGATTAAAATCGCCAGCTATTATCATTTTATGCCTTCTGTATTGTTCTTATATAATGTTATATCGTGCTGCAGCCTATAATCCGTTTCACATGCCATTGACAGCAGTACGAAAGGTAAGACCGATCTGGCCCTATCAGGATGGAACGCACAACATGAAATCCTCCTACCTTCCTGTGCTGCTGTCGGCGACAGGAGTGTGGGTTCTCAATAGTGTATTGTGTGCCATTCTGATTGGTCCAAATCGTCCTCACCTTTCGTACTGCTGCCAACATGTGAAACAGATTATAGCTACAAACACAGAAGTCCAGCATACGAAACCTGGCAGAAGCTAAGCGACATGTCCTGGAATGGTAGTGCTTTAGTGGATGCGATGACGAAGGTACGAATGCGTGTTTTGATGTTCGTGCTCCATGAAGGAGTCACTGATATCCAAGTGAATGGTCAAAACTTCGGGGCAGCCAACTGCGGGTAAATATTCGGCAACCATTTCAGGTAAACCATTTTTTAAATTTTTTCGCCCACTGAACGAATGCTAACAAACGAAGAAAACATCTTCTTAGTGTTTTTTTTTTTGTTCGGTCCCAGACGGCTGCGTCCACAGACGCAGTTGGAGCGAGAAAAGCACAGGCCAACGACACGTCGTTAGTACCGAAGGACGACCGACGTACACCGCCTTTTTTGGCGCCTTCATTCGGTAGCTCGTCATGAAAGAATAAAAGCGCAAGTGCGTGAATGTTTCATAGCTACCTGGACAGTCGAAAGGCGTCATTCTTTCATCTCTCCACTCTCGCGTAATTGTATACGTGTGGCAGTTTCTTCGTGCATGCTGTGGATGCGCACGTCACGTATAGAAGGCATCAGTGCCAAAGAACGTCGGGGAGGAAAAGCCTTCTTAATCGTGGCATTAAAAGTGGCAGTACCTTAGGGGAATTTGCGCATACAAGGATACGTGAGGCTGGATAGTGTTTTACAACCGGAGGAAACGGCAGGGAAATTTACAGGTAGTGTCTGAATCGGCGGTCGACGCAGCACTGTGTCGCGATCAGGGTACTGCAGACATCATTCCATTGTCGTTTGGCGCCTTACTCCGCCACGTCTGTGGATCCTGACCCAAGGCGCCACCTTCCCCTCCACAAACGTGTCACTTTCTATATTCGGTATTGTAACACTGCATGCAGTTCCGTATTTTGTCTGCTTTTTCTATGAATTGTATGCGGTGCTGAATTCAGCGAGTGCTACAATAGTACTACACCTAGTATTTCCAGCGCCTATAATAAATTTCCTTTCTAACTACCTTGGATTGCCGACTTATTTCTTCCATCAGATAGGGAGAAACTTGCGTGCAGGGTTTCGTTGGGGTGGTATTTTGTGCAGTCTCTCATAGCGTGCAGGAATAAGTTGGAACGTTAATTTGTTCCCTCAGTTACAGCTCAGAAATCAATGTTTAATGCATCTGAAATTAGCAGAGTTTCGAATGAAAAGTTGCGAAGTGTGAAAAGAAACTACAAGTGGTACAAGCATTGTAAATCAGTCCTTTTCGTGAAAATATATGCGGCGTTTCGACAGAGCATACGCAAGCGAAATGCCCGCGGTGGGATTGCATTTCAAACGCTCCAGCGCCTGATACGGAACTCATAAGCACACGCACTGGTCGCTCACAGGATGTGGCCAAGCGCGCAGAGTTTCAGGCACTGTGAACTCGTGCGAGTGGCCTCAATCGCGTTTTCTTTCGGAGTCTAGCGCACTTCCCTTACAGCCTGAACGCGAAAGAAAAAAAAAGAAAAAGAAATTGCTTGGAGTAATTTTAGGTTTTGAAGAGTTGCGCCATCTATACTTCCATTTGAGGCTTCAAAGGGATAATTTTCGCGCTGTGTTATCACCCTAAGAACTTATTATTTAACAACTGAATCAACAAGTTATCACAAATTTAAAAAAAAAAAAACTTCATCGAGCTTCAAGCGGGCTATCGCCGATTGCACTGGGTCCGCTTTGTTATCAGAACACGTGAAGCTTTATTTTTTCTTTAAGTCCTGGCTCACCTTGCTCTAAACACTTCTAAATATTGCGTTAAAATCGACTTGAGTAGGCGACACATGAAATGGGCGGAACTCCTGTTGTAAGCGTCACGGCATAAGATGCATGTTTAATTTTTTGTCCATTGGTAAAATTTATGAACGGACAAAACAACAACAACAACAACAACAAAAAAAATGGTTTGGCTGAGCTTAGTAACTGAGCGTATTAATCAGCCTGAGTTGATTGGCGTTTGCTGCTGAAATGTGTTGATTGGCAGAAGGCTTATGATGTAGACCAAAAGCGCAGGCGTTAGGCTTTGCTGTCTACCCCTGCGCTCCTTTTCACAGCAAAGGGGTAGAACAGTCCGAAAAATTGTTAGCGTGGCTTAAGCAGATGCGGCCACAAGCTCAAATGTTGTCCTACACTTGCAAGTTCCTGCGTAGTCTTGCTTTGGGACTGACTATTCGCACGAATGAAAGTTGGTTGAGACGGTGCACTACCAGAAGACAATTTGGGTAAAACGTGCTAATTGTCTGCGTCTAGATTACACTCGTAGCATCACTGTAATTAGTTATCTGCTGAAACCCGAAAGAGGTGTACGAGATGCTCTTCGTGTAAAGTTGCAAGAAATGAAATAAACACGCACACACACACACACAAAGAGGGAATGTATATAGTTACACGAAGGACGCGATAATTAACGAAATTCGCTGACCTTGGTAACGACATTTGAGAAGGTAGGGAAAAAAAGAGGGCGAGTGAAAGAGAATCGGAGAGAAAAGAGGAGTGATATTGAAGAAAGAATGAGAGAGAGAGAGAAGCAGTCGCTAGCGTCGCTGATCGAAGTACACGGCGGGCGAAGACAGATGCGCAGTAGTAATTGGAGGATCTTCGCTCGCGGACCGGCCAATTAGGCGGTGAAAGCGGTGTCGTAATGGCCGGCTCATCGGATTAATATCGACTGCCTGCCACTTTCGTCCCTGATGCGCGTGCGCTGCCTTGTGTGGATTATTATTTGTCTCTGCCGGGACTCGCTGTCCACGCCAGACTCCTCTGCACCTGCTGCTGCCGCCGGCTGCATCGACTCGCTGCGGTTCGGCCGCACTGTGGCCTCCACCACTCATTTGTCTCCCCCTTCCCTCCCCTCCTCCTGCTCTCTGAGGCTGTTTTCAGTTCAATTACAACGCATTCGATATGAACCGAGGAATGCTCAGGCGCAGTGAAATGATGCCGAGTTAATTGGAGCAACTGGCCTGCGTCGGGAGATCAGATGAATTCTGCTCGAGCTAGTTGGAGCCACTGAAAAAATATATATGTATTTTCTTCGATTAAACTTGGAGCAATTAGTACATCAAGCCGGAAAAAGGATCTGGCGGAGTGCACTTTGTGGATTCCTGGGGGAATTTCCGCAGTGCATAGTGCAAGCTGGTCTCTACAGCGGGCGCGCTCAACTGGCCGAACTTTCCGGCATCTCTGGTCTGACTTATCCTCGCGAACTTAGTCCGCGCGCTACGGCACTAATTCTGGGAGGATCAAGCCGAGAACAACTCGTTTCCAGAGCTTCGCGAACAAATAGTGCAGGTGTGTGTGGCTGCCCCTGGAGGCTTCCGGCGCCGTGTACCCATGCAAAGTAACGGAACCGGCAAGTTTATTGCATGCCGTAAAAGCTACGTGGAGAATTGCGACACTCTTCTAGAGGCACACAAAATAATAAAAAAGAAAAGAAAGCAACAGTTCATTTGAATTGCAGAGAGCGGCGTAAGCTGCCGGATAGCAGGGAATGCATTTCGCGCCTTTCGTCCCCACGGGGAAGGGAACGGAAGCCAGGAGACAGCGGCGGTAGGCAAGTGCCGAAGGCTGCGCGGAACGCAATTTATGCTGTGTTATAAGCCCTGAGCTCTCCGTCGCATGTGCTGTGTGCTAAAATTGGAGACATGAAGAGGAAAAAAAATATACCCGAAGAAAACCGACCCCACGTGCCGAAATGAAGGGACACCAAATGACTCGGCTCTCGCCCTTGACATCATGCAAGCTGGGTAACAGCTGTCACTTATATCGAAGAAAATATATATTTGATGAGAAAGAGGCTCATACTTTTCTATTTGCGCGTTGTTTGCACACATCTAAAATATATGCAGAAGTCTACGGTAATGTTCAACAGCCTCGTGAAGGAACAGCACTTTGCAATAACAATAGGTATCGAATATGTATGCTTAGGGCAGATAGTAACCGCAAATTGTTACCAAGAAAGGGAAATAACAAGGAGGATAAAATTAGGATGGAGCGCATTTGGGAAGTTTTCACAGATTATGACTAGCAGCTTACCGGTATCGCTCAAGAGGAAAGTATACAATAGTTGGATCTTACCTGTACTTACCTGTGAGGCTGAAATGTGGAGGCTAACGAAACGGGTTATACTTTAGCTGAGGACAACGCATAGGGCTATGTGGTAGGTGTAATTTTAAGAGATAGGAAGCGTGCGGAGTGGGTCAGAGACCCAGAAATGAGGCGCAACAAACGCAATCACTTGCGAAGAGACACGACACACTCGAGCACTACCAACTGTAATATGGATCGGAACACACACTTCCTCTTTGCATGTGATTGTGTTTGTTGCGCCTCATTTCTGGGTATTGTGCAGCACCAACTTGCCCCTCAAGCTGTTATTTTGGGTCAGAAAAATAACTCAAGTTACTGACATTCTAATAGAAATTAAGAAGAAATGGGCATAGTCAGGACATGCATAGTACGAAGAGTGGATAACCGATGGCCAGGGAAGGAAAGCGTAGCAGGGAACGGCAGAAAGTATAGGTGGGCGGATGAGATTAAGAAGTTCGCAAGGGTCAAGTGGATGCAGCTAGCATAGAACAGGGCTAGCTGGAGTAATAAGGGAGAGAGGTCTTCGCTCTGCAGTGGGTATAATTCGGCTGATGATGATGATGATGATGACGACGACGATTAGTGCACATGCGAACAAAACAGCGTTAGATCTCGCGTCAGAAACGAGTTTCAGGGCTACTCCAGGCGCGGGAATTGCACAGCTAATGCAATGACCGAAATCATAGCTTGATTTCAGTGGCGTGAAAACATGCGTGTGAATGGCCCAGTGCGAGAACTAGTGCATGTATCGTAGCAAGCAGACAGAACATAAGACTCTATATCTGCCTAAAATTTATTGGGAACGTTGTGAAACACGCGCTTAGTGGGTCGTGAAACTGCGACCAGGGACCGCCAGGGGGTGCGGCTTCGTTTCCTTTGAAGGGAAAAAAGGCTGTAGTCGTCGCGCCAAAGAAAACAAGCGAAACGTCTCCGAAAGCGGCAACAAGACCGAGAGACGCTTTCCACTGGCGTCGCGCAAAGTCCCCCAAGAAAACGTGTGCAATACTTTTCTTTGTCTCCCCTGTGGCGCGGAAGTACAACAGGGCACCCACTGGCCTCTAATAAAGGCGGACAGGATCTCATCGAGCCGTGCTGACGACAGAACGTGATACGGCGCGCCGAGACTGGCTTCAATAAGAAAAGGTGCGCGCGAACAGACAGCATAAAGGCGAAACGTGAACTGGTGTGGGTTAGGGACAGGACACGACAGATGGCGGCGTGGGTGCGGAAACGACCATGAGGTAGAGGCGACAGAAGAAACCCAAGTTTTTCTGCTCCAAGTCAACTGTACATGAAAGACACGCAACTGAATGAAGAGGGAACAATATTTGCGACGTTATTTCGCTCGAAGGCTGTGTTTATTTGACTACTATTTGTTCTTTGACCCACAGTGAATGAAACTAAAAACGATGGAAGAGAAACGACTTGGGCTGAAGGGAGCAAATATTTTCGTGCCAAACATAGCACTAAGGTGACAGAAGGAAATAGCAGAGTTTTGAAGCGCCTTCCTGAATCAAGAACGAAAAGGAAAAAAAAAAAAAAATAGAAGAAAAGTGCGGAGCACGAGGGACAGAGAAGGCCGACTATAGTTGTTAGAAAAAAAAAAAAAAAAAGGAAAGTTGTATTTGAATCATAGTTCGGCCAAAATAAAAAGGAAAACGAAGGCATGGTTCCAAGTTTTGTTCAATGTTGTCCAAAAAAAAAAGAAAAAGGAAATGGTATGAAAAACAGGCGTGAAAGAAATAGAAAGGTAACGTTTAGTCCAGGGCTTACTTCTTGCTCCTGCATCGCCATGTGCTTACCTGATCAGACTGTTTTCATATAATTTACTTGCTTCAAATTCGCATTGAAGCCACCGTGAGATATATCCGAACTAAACTTTTTGTTGCTGTACATATAAAGCGAATTTGAAAAGCGGTGCTTAGCTTTCATGACCTCATGCGACCGTGCGAGTCATCCGAGCGGATTTTCTCCGACCCTCTTTCTACTCTCCTTCTCAATCGGCCTATCGACTATCAAGGGAATACCGAATGCAAAAGTTTATATATTTTTGAAGCGAAAAGCTTCACTAGGCTAGTCAACACCGGGTCTGGCGTGCGTGTGATCACGTTTAGCCACAGCTGCGCATGCGCGAACTCACCGAGTGACGTCACTTAGAGAGGCGCAGTGACGTCACTACGAGGGTCAGAGCCGAGCTTCGCGTATGCCATGACGTCACAGCCAAGGCCAAATGCGCAGCCCTCCCACCAAGCTCTGCCGGCGTTGCCTAGCAATAGTTAAGAGGTGTGCGACTCCTCCTCATAAAAAAAAAAAAAAAAAAAATTAGTACCCATCCGGGAATCGAACCTTCATCCCTTGGATCCCCAGCCGAGCGCTTTACCTCTGTGCCACGCCGCGGGATTGTTTTTTTTTTTTCAGCATGGTATTTATTACATGCATTTAAATTCAGGATACATTATTTACAAAGTAATCAGCCTGTAGGCGAAAAGTCCAATTGAAACATATAACACAACACCACACAACTAGAAAACGACTTAGCACAGCTTGACTAAAACGGTGGCAAGGAAAGACAACACATCAACAATGGCAGGTAGTCCGGTTGATAGTCACTATCTTTGTAAGTGTCTCTAAGCTGGTGCACCATCTGGTCGAAATGAGTGGTGGAAGAGACGAGAGGCTCAGCATTCCTATCCAACATACGCTTTTTTCCAGGCTGTGCAGTCCAAGGAGGAAAATCATGTCAAAGGGTTCGTGGTCATGCTCGGTGGCCATCAAGTAACGCACACTGTGGAAATTCAAAATAAAGCCTTTCTTCAATGTTCTTTGCAGTATGTCCCAAAATAATATTGCATCTTTGCAGGCAATAAAACAGTGTTCGATGGTTTCAGGTGTATCACATAGCCGACAACTAACAGAAGAAACGAAAATATTTTTTTTTTGTGAAGCGACACTTTAACATGCAAAACTTCTGCACGAATTTTAAAGAAAAACGTTTCAGTAGAAGGCGAGGTCGGCATTTTGCGCACCGTTTTTAACACATCATGCCCCCTACAATTATAATAGAGTGAACGATATAAGGGAGGCGGGAACAGCATAGATATCAATTCTTTGAATAAATTTTTCCATGAAACAGAGAATAAGTACTCATAAGAGAAGCGAATGGCCAGAAAACGCACTGAATCATAAACTTCTTTCATAAAAACCAAATAATAAGGGGCGATCGGTAAAATTGGAAGAGACCACTAAGTTCGGGAGAAGGTTCACAAGGTTAGTTTGCAGGGATGCTCTGGTAATTGGATGGGAGCTGTTACGGAAAAAGAAGAAACGAGCAACTAACTGTCTGGCATAGAGATGTGTCAAATCTAGTCCGCGAGCCGAAACAGGCCTGAATTAGTTATCGCGCCGCATAGGCTCAAAACTGGACGACCATATGAACGTCGCAAACTTTCGGTGAAAACTTTGGATGTAATTCCTCGCGCAATGGAGTACCTGTAAAACAATAAATTTTTGTAGCCAGAAACATGTAAGAGGCCTGTGCTCGGCCAAAAAGTGGTAGGCGATGCGGAGCAAAAGTCTGAGCATAGCTTAGGGACAACACGAGACCATTCAATTGCAGCATAATGAGTCGGCATTGCTCCCCATGAACCGAACCACAGACCCGAACATTTAGACCTAATCATTTGAGCGCCAGATACAATGCCAAACTGCTCAATGGTGGTTATGATTTTGTCAATGCTGAGTTTGTCAGTGCAGAAAAACGCCAAATCATCGGCGTACGCAAGCACTTTGACTTCATTACTGAAGGCAACATAACCGCGGATATTGTGGTTTTGCAGTATACACTCAAACAAAGTGGCACTAGGTAGAGGGCAAAGAGTAGCGGTGACAAAGGACAGCCTTTCTTCACGAATGATCGAATTGGCACAGGCTCTGAAAGGTGACCATTAACAATCAAGCGAGTGGAACAGTTGTGGTAACAAAGTTGCACCCCTTCTAGTACAGCCCAGTCGGAAAAAACTACGGAAAATTTTCTGATGTTACGACAGAATTTCTGTGCGGTTTTTGACGGGAAACCTGTTGTGACAACAGAACATTCTGTAGTAACATCAGAAATATCTGTAGTTACAACAGAAAAGTGCTACAGAACTACAGACAACAGAAATATACTACAGAAAAATTACAGAACTACAGAAAAGTACTACAGAACTACAGAAAAATCTGATGGTTACGACAGAACTACAGGATATTTTGTCGTATTTTTGACACAGTTCTTTAGTTTTTTTCGACTCGGAGTTGACTCACATTTGCACGCTCGAGAAGAAAAAAAAACAGAAACGAATGTCGGACACGATCAAATGCCTTCGCAAGGTCAATCTGGAGTAGAGCAAGCTGCTGATTAGAGCCAGAGCAAGATTCGAGAATTGTACGTGCAATGTGTATGTTATTTTGTATGGAGCGTCCCCTCAAGCCACACGTCTGATGAGGGCCTATGAGAACCGTCATCGCATATTATAAACGATTTGATAGTACTTTCGCAAAAAATTTGTAGTCCACATTTGCCAATGTGATTGGCCTGTAGTCATCCACTGATAGCCATTTTTCTTTACCCGTATTCTTTTGAATTAAGACTGTGCGATTCTCAGTCAAGGACTGAGGAAGGACCTCCACATCAAAACTTAAAGCGAAAATCTCCAGCAAGACAAGGCTCAGCAAAGGTTTAAAAGTTTGTAAAACTCGCATGATATGCCATCAGGGCCAGGTGTTTTAGAGAGGGGTAATTGGTCAGTTGCCTGTTCTATTTCTTCCAACGTCAAAGGACCATTGACAAGAGCACAGTCGTCATCTGATAAAGGCATTATAAGAGCTATGAAGTTAGCTAGTAGGTCCGAATTAGAAGTAGCAGAAGCGTCACTAAACAGTGTCGTGTAATAGCTCACAAACACAGCGATGATATCACACGTTTTCGTTACTAGGGTGCCATTGGACATCATTCCCGGTATCAACGTGGCAGTAGCATGACGGTGCTCATCAAGTAGAGCTTGTCGCGTAGGGGTTTCACAGTGCGAAGCACGATTTGTACGAGATCGAACTCGGGCACCCATGTATCTTTCAGCGTCCTGTTTTTGTAGGTCACACATTACCCTAGCAATTTCGTCTAAATATACTCCAGATGCCTCACATTCCAATTCATATAGATTACACAAACTCTTATGCAATGTACTCTCTTAAAATTTCTTGTAAAAGGACCTAACAGACGCAATTTCAATAGCTATCGCTCGCACCTCCTGTTTGAACAACTCCCAAGCAGCAAATATTGGCACGGCACCTGTCACACACTTGTAGTCGTAAGCATATCCGAAAGGCAAACTCCTGGTCATTTACAAGCGAAGAATTTAGCTTCCAAAACTCCCATTGAGGCTTAATTTTGAACAGTAAGTTCTGCCGAGCCGAGCAACCACCATACAATGATCTGAAAAAGAAACCGGTACAGTTTCACACAGCAAATCACGGGAAACCAGCGTGGAAGAAACATAAATCCTGTCTAGGCGCGCGTGGGACCTCCCCTGGATGTGCGTGAATAGTGTAGTTGTATGACATGAGGCCCTTGTATCAATGAGTCCTGAGTCATCTATAACACGCGACAACACTTCACCACTTCTGTCTCTGCGTACATTAGGCCCAGAACGATCATTCAGGTAACATACACAATTAAAGTCTCCCATTAGCAGAGCATTCTTGTTACAGTCTAGGAGGTTAGCCATGCCTTGAAACATAAAAAGCTCAGCTGCACTATTGGACGCATAAATATTGATGTCTCCATGTCTTCCTGTGGAGCAAAACATCACAGCTTATTAGCCACCCTTCTGAGTCGGTATAGTAAGATAACGCAGAATAAGGGAGAGCCTTTCGCAAAAACTAGAAGCAATCCGCCTAAAAACCAACAGCATGCGTCACAATAACATTGTAATCAGACAAAATGGGCCCTAGTGCCCTCACTCTAAACCTTCGTTTCCTGGACGGCGACAAAATCAAGCCGCCTGCTGCTTGCACATGCTTCTGATCAGACCTAAGCACATTCAGCGTTGAAAACACTAGCTCCTCAGGGGTCGCCATGGTGGCCTCCGGACCTTCACGCTTACCGGATCACCATCTTCACTTGAGTCAGATGTGCTATGTGCCCGGCGCTTGTGAATATTCTCTTCACAGGAGGGACGGCCTCAGTTGCAGGTAGAGTGGCCTGACCTTCAGCATTGACCTCAGTGGATGGAGTAACCGGGGCGGCATCTTTGACAGGATTGGAACAGGTGGCAGGCGCCCTATCATGTGCCTGATTCGGTGTTTCATATCGAGGCAGCGTCTCACGTTCTTCCACTTTCTCCTCGCTCTCCTTGGAGACACCTTGAGGAACAATCGTTGTATAAGCTGTGGAAGCCGTGTCCACATTAGCGGCTGAAAGGACACCAGCCGCGTCAAGCACTTCTGTGAAGTCCATAATATGCTCTTGTAGAGCGTCGTCGGGTGGCCGCACACGATGCCGCAGCTTATCCGCATAGGTAACGACGCACTCTTCTGCGATGTGACCGAAGCGTCGGCAGCCCTCACAACGCGGCGTACGGCAGTGCCTACGAATGTGGCCAACGCGGTTGCATCGGAGGCATAGCGGTGACCTGCCTGGTATTAAAACAAGGCTCTGTATACAACAAATAGTCAGCACATGTGGGACCTCGCAAGCGCCGACTCCTTCAGCGAGAGACGCAACATCCCGGTTCAGCGTTCTCAAATCTTCCATTTCCGCCACTTTCCAGTTTTACGTCGAAATCGAAGTTACCCTCCCGTAGGCCTGTAGTGCCTCACATATGAAGGGGTCTTCCAAGCGTTCAGGAAGCCGCAGAAGCTTCAATTTCACCACTTTTGGTTCTAGCTCCACGACGCGACACAACGACGGTGCTTAACAACGAGATCCACCGCAAGCCACCCATTTCTCTTTCTATTGTGCCGATTTGCAGGTGACCATCCATACATAGGACATTTGAAATTGGCCAAGTGAACTAATTTCCTTGAGGTCCACGACATTCCGAAGGGAGTCTCTGAAGCCTTATGCCCGGTACGGGCGTCCGGCAAGGTCCGCATGCAAAAAAACGGAGTCTGCGACCAGCTTACCAGTTGGGAGACGGGGCAAAACAATCCGGTATTCATTACTGCTACCATTAGCGTTAGCAGTACCTCGGCCAGAGGCCGATTGAAGCTTTTGTGTGGAGAACATCGAGAAACGCAACCGCTTGGAACAGCGCCACGCCACGGGTCGTGAAGCTCTGCTCATAATTCCGCTTGTGTACCGTGAGGATGATAGCGGGATTCCGCGCGTGACAGATACTGCGATTGGCGCTCAATTTGAAAGTGCCAAAGACTAAAATAGTTAAGTCACTCAATTAAGGTGACGTCAAGGATGTGACGTCACCCAACAGCCGGCAGCTATGAGGACCAAGCGGGAACAAGTGCGCTCCAACGCCGCCGGGCGGCGTTTCTTGCCTTTCGCGAGTGACAGATGCTGCGCCTTTCCTTTCCTGTAAACGAATTATAGAACGCCGGTGAACTGAGACGCACTGACGTGGAAGCCAAGGAGAGTTTAGCTGCTGACGAACGGTGCAGAAGGCTGGAGAAATAACTTCTTCTGATCCCGAGGTAGTCACTGCTTTTCGCTACGTATATCCAAGCATAGCAAAGCTAAGCCATGTTTATTTTTTTTTCTGTTTTACACTACTTTGACGCTTTTCACTGAATCCTTTTAACATTACAATCTGGAAACCATAACATCGCTGCTCTAAAAGCGGAATTTTGTTTTTTAAGCCGGAGAGATAAAAGTACCTCGACGCGCATCACCGGGAGTTCAAAGGTGGAGTTTTAGGCAAGAGCGCGCTCGAGATATCTTCTCTTGGACTTATCGACGATGCGAGAACTGTGCGTGACAAAAAACCGATAGTACCGTGTGTCACTCAAAAAAAAAAAAAAAAAAAAAAAAAAAAAAAAAAAAAAGAAACCACCGGCGGCCAACGGAGCCGGATGGCCTCGGAGGCGTTCCTTATGGAATGCTGATGTCGCATCGGACGGATTGTATTGAACTCGGGGGAGGCTCAGGTGCGATTTGTGTTCTTGCCTCCATAGTCGGAGGCATGCGCAAAGCTTTTAGAGCGCTCACCACTTCCCACTGGCCTGCTTGGCCAGACTTCACCACACGGCGGGGGTAGGATAATGGACTGTTTTAGCTTAAAAAAAAAAAAAAAAATGCAAAATTCTATTGCAATGTTAACCTGATTAGTTTGCTGACCACGAAGTGCTGGCTTTTGACGTGCGCATCATGCGCTTGAAAGGCGTATGTGGTTGTTTGCGCGGTTGCTGAATGAACCTCTCAGCAAGAGTTTGCACGCAGAGACTTTTCGTGCTTGTAGGCTGGCGTGGTGTGTAAGTTTTCGTTACTAATGACAGCATTAGCGGCGAGGGAGGGGGGCGGGGGGAATGGCTGAATGCAATTAAAATACGTGAATGCAAGATATTGAGCGAACTCGTGTGTTTCGCAGACCACGTAGGTCCATCCTATTAAGTAGACTCTACAGGCATCAATCCAGCTGTTCTTCTGTTTTTTTTTTTTAGTCGATATTTATTGTCTCAGGGCGTCGATCCAGCTGTTTAATGGAAATAAAAGGGAGATATACAGATAAATATTCCAGAACAAAATTTCCTGAGCGGCTGTTTTATTAACTCGCTTGTATGTTCCAAATATGCAGAACCTAGTTCACAAAGTACCTTGTCGAGACATTTTACCGCTGATTCATCATAACAGTCTTTATTCATCGGCCAGTAGGAGCGGCTTTTCTTCTTGGACCCTTTCACAGTAAGTACCGCATGGTGTGAAGGGCAAATAAATTGAATGAATAAATCGAGGGTTTTTGAAAATTCGTGGAAGCAAGAAATCATGTGGCCATTGTTAACAAGCCTCATAAACAAAGTCCTGATAGGGCTCTAGGAATCAGTTTTGAGCGCAGAAACAGGGAATACTGCAGAGCTATAAAGTCTTGAAATAATAAAGCTGGTTCTGGTTAACGAAAATAGGAGAGAAAAGAGAGGAAGAGGGGGACGAAAAGAACAAGGGGAGGTGGTAGAGTAGGAGGCATGACACACAGCAAAATTGTATCTAAATAGCTCATTTGTATTTTTTTTTCTACAGTGGGTACTCACAGATGCTTACTTAATATATAAGAAAAGACGGCGAATATGTGCTCTTGGTTCAGCTTGTGGATGAAGTCCGAAATTTGCTAATCTGCCCACTAACGTGCCCCGCAATATCCCGAAGTGCGCGTGACGGGGATATTCAGCATCACGCATAAACAGCATGTGGCTTCGACTTTAAACTTGTGAAAACTGCAAACCCGATCGTTTCCGTATACCTTGTTGTTCGTTGCCATTCTCTTGCGCCTCTCATTTTACGTATTCATATAAAATAGTCCCAGCCCTGCGACTGAAGTGACGCTGTCATTTCTTGATTATATTCAGGGTTTACAAGGAATGGCGTTACCACGCGCCTGAGCTATAACATAGAAAAACGAGAACGCTACCCGAAGAGAAACTTCCATTTCGCACCAGTTTTCACCAGCGAGATAAGACGCGATGTCGCGGCAGAATGGAACTGATTTGCTTTGGAGCTCCTCGTCACGGTTCGAAAGATGCCATCCCTGGGCGGGAAAGCCGAGGACTCGATCAGAAACTTTTACGGCGCCTGGGAGCATTTCGCGACTAGCGGCGCCAACTTTTTATTTTATTTTTCTGCTTTTCCGTGCGTCGCCGCAACAACACTGTCGCACCGTCTACATCACCGAGTTGAGCAGGCGTCGACGATGGGCATCGCGCTATGTAGAGAGATCCTCCTGTGTCGCGATGACAGCTCCCAGACAAGCAGCTCAGTGAGTGCGAGGGATAGCGACGGCGGTGACAGAAAGCTTTCTCTTAGTTCTGAGAGATCAAAGAGATTGAGTGGCCAGCCATTGCCACTCGTGGAGTCTCGGTCTCCGTGCGACGACGTTTACTCGCATATCCGACGAATTAATGAACTCTGTCAGCATGGTGGCGGGCAGACTTACGAACGCTGAATGCGGAACCGGCACTGCTTGCCATTCGCATGTTGAACAGGGTGCGCCTAACATGAACGGATCACTTCGCGCTTCATGGCAGAATGCCTGTTCATGAACATGTTTTGCGAGTTGTGCGTGGCGATCGCCCCTTTCTATCTCTTTGCCTGGCTAACCAACCTTTTTGTCTTTCCCTGCCTAGGTTTCTCTCTCTTCTTAGCTGATTAGCATAGGAGGGGGGGGGGGGGGGGTGAAGGCGAGATGCATGATATATTATTCGCCCACACTCATGCTTTGCACGGATGAGCACCGTTCGAGCTAAATCACTGCTTACACACAAATGCCCCTCCTCGGTTTATTCAATTCCGCGGAGCGCTTTTTTGCTGTGCAGGAGATAGGCATGTGTGTCGTCGGGCAGCAAGAAAAAAAAAATTGACAGACATTGGGAGGGAGGAGGGAAGCTTCCTCTTCTAGCTTTATAACGTTTGTCGTCCCAAAGGAAATCAAGAAATGAGGAACGCTATAGTAGAGAGCTTCGAAAATTTCACCTAGGGCCGTTTAACGTGCACTAACATCGCAAAGCCCATGGGCGCCTTGCTTCTCGGCTCCATCGAAAAGTAGCCGCAGCGAGTCAAACCCACATCCTTTCGGTCAGCAGTCGATCGCCCTAACCACTACACCACTGCGGTGACCGGGGGGGGGGGTGAGGAGGGCACCTTTGGCGTAACAAACCTCAAGAAACTTGAGCTCCAATCTCAACCTCAGCACAGCACCAACCTCAGCAAACGCACACCTCAACTATGGTTTACAAGTTATAAACTTAAAAAGCAGTATTTTTCCTCGGTTCTCGTTTCGCAGTAATCACATTACAATGAGCAGAATTACCACCGTAGGTTACCGAAAGCACGTACCTCTTCGCGTTTATAGTTCGTCTTTTCATTTCTCCTATCTTCTGGTTTCGTGCATAGCAGTATATTTCAGTACTCAGCATTAAGCGCGCTTTTACAACGCTATTTTCCGGAGAGCAGAGTGAGTCGACAACTCGAGCCTCTGCTGGGGTCCTTTAAGCGCTTAATCGAATGCCGCGAAATGGGACGGCTGTCCGAGCGACCTCTTTCGCCATCGCCATTGCCGCTGCGCATGCTCGGCAAAGCGTCTGGCGCATCTCGGTTTCTTGCAGCGAGAACAAAGCGATATCCCGAGACGGGTAAAGTGCGGTAGCGTGCAGAGGGCATGGAAGACTCCCAGGGACAGGGAAAAGGGCTGGAAAAGGAATTGTCGACGGAAGGCTCCAAGTAATTGACTCCGAGACTGCTTGACGACAAGCTACTCGCTGCAAGAAAAAAAAGAAAAAAGAAATTTGGAGCCGTCAGGAAAAGGGGACGCAGGAGAAATTCAACGGAGAAAGTGAAATCTTCGAAAAATACCTATGAAAAAGAACATCCAAGTGGAAAAACGATCCTCAGCGTTCTGTTCCAGTGCGCAAACTGAGCGCTCGATTTTGTTCTCTTTTCTCAGTAGGAAAGTATGTTGTGTGTGCCGGTAGATGGATGTGTGCTGAATGCGTAACGGCGTTAGGTTGCCACGAACCGCGGCATCACATTGAGGAATCGAAATGAGGCGGGCCTAACTGTGGAGAGGGCTGAAGTGAGAGCAAAAAGTGGTCGGTCCTGACCAAAGCAGAAGGCGAGAGACATAGCAAGGCACGCTTAGTCGGAAATGTGCAGGGAAAAGGGTAGATACGGATGAAAGCATAGTGGCCGTTACAGTCATATGCGGTCGATTGCAGTTTTGAGATGCAGAGGGCGTTTCAGGTGCATGTAATGGTCGCCAGACTTCAGCCCGGTGGGAGTGGTATTTCAACCAATGTACAGCTGATAGAATACCGTACCCTGTAAGCAGGCTGTATCAGGTAAGTGGACAACTAAACGCCTTATATTCACTGCAGCAAATTGCGACTGAAGGTGCAATGAATTCGATCCGCCATCCTGATTTCAAAAAAGCCTTTAAGCAAGCAGTTCAGAAGTTAGACAACTTTAGATACGTGACACATGCGGAAAGATAAATTCCGCGTGGATTTAGTATTAAGATTATACCTTTTTTTTTTTTTTTTTTTTACTTGGTGGGCTTCGGACGCTAGAATTCGGTTTCTTCCTCTCTGTGGACACGCTGAATCAACGTAAGGCAAGTCTGCCTGACTTGCATTTCAGTGACACTCAACTGGGTGAACTGTCACTGGTCTCCACTAGAACGCTCCAGGTGTAGGCTTTGCGTGTTTGAAGGCAGCGCAATGGCGTCCACTGCTTTCATTCTTTTGGACACACGCCATAGCAGTGGAACAGCCTTGAGAGCAGCAGTTGGGGGACTGTCATGCGGCGATAAGTAGGAAGGACAAGGCAAATAAATGCTAGGTCCAGACAAAAAAAAAAAAAAAAAGGATTGTTCGAAAAGACGCATTATTTGAAAGTCATTTGCGTTGCGCATAAATGACAAGGTACGTTAAATTAGGAAGTTCTTCCTCGAATTTGGCCTTCAGTAGTTGATTCTTGAGCGCTGTCGGCTTGTGCTACGCTGTGGTAAAACCCGCATAATCAGCTGAAAAATAACGCCCTTTACAAATCGTTACATGCTGTGTATTACGAGTCATCGAGCTTTCTTCGGCCGTGATTTTCACCAGAACATACCTTAAAATGAATATGGATGAAATTTATTCCGAATCACGGGGCTTTTGGAGGTTCGTTATGCTTCTGGCAGCGCTCTTATTTTGTGGTAGCTCTTTGCCGGATTTATTCTTTTGCATCGTCGTTGTGGTTGTGGCCAAAGCTGCATGTTCAATCCCGGCAACGATCTGATTGCGCGAAGCACGAAAACGCCCGTGCACGCACGTTTAAGCGTTGATTAACGTGTGATAGTCAATTTAAAACGAGGCCACTCGTAGGGCATGAGGCTGCGCCGGCAGGTATAAATTAAGAACTACTTTATCAACTGCTTGATTAATTAATTAAGACTTTAGCCTATTTTTATTGACCAGTACCGCATTTAATACCAAAGCCGTGCAAGGATTTTGTGCTATCGGCGCTGACGTCTGTGGCCTAAAAGATCGATGGCAATGGTAGAAAAGGAATCAATAAGGAAGAACATCGCAAGAAAATAAAAAGAAAGCCGTTGTACTTTCCTTTAAGGGCGGTTACGTTCGGAGAGTGCCATATTGCTGTCGTCATTTTGGCAGCTCAGATAGGTGGTGCTCGATTTCCACGTCATTTATTCTTTCGTTAGTAGTTCTGATTGGCGAGTTCTCTCTCCCCTCCCCCTCCCCCTTTCCCTCACCCGGCCATAAATCAAACTGAGCCACGAAGAAGTGCTCAGAGCTGTGCAAGTTCAGTCTTTTGGCCGAGTGGTTAAGCCCAGCGAGTGGAGATTTTGTTTTTTGTTTTGTAAAACTGCCGATGCACTTCTTATTTTGAGTTCAGCTTTCCAGTTCGTACGTGAGCTTTCCTAGTGCTTCTCCTGAATCAATGAAAGCTGGCTTGAGTGCTTCGAAATGTACTTGTAACTAATATCAATTCTTTGAGGCTCTCTGTAGCCGGTAGCGATCAGTCACAGCTACCTGTTTCTGTTTTCAACGCTAAATCAGACCTCCACCTTGCCCGAATTCGTTTCTTGTTTCCTAGACATGCAGCAAGCTTTCTTAAAGTATTGTCTCGGACGTAGCCGGGCTAGCCTATCGTCTAGCCTCGTGTTTAGTAGCACGTGAGCTAAACTAGGTTGGGCAGTTCTTATACATCTGGAACTCAGCGAGTTATCACATGTCTGCTCCGTTTGACTTTCAGTCCCTCGGACACCCAGAGCGGATCTCGTTATTTCGATTGGGTCAATAGGGAGTCATGTTCTCAAGTTACCTTTCTCTTGCTAATGTACCGAACCTGCATTGTTCCACGTCCATGTTTTCGTGCGGCCCAAATAAGAAAATGGAGTGCATCGATCGCTTCTTTCTCCCTTTGCCGGTTCTACTATGTTGTTTGGAGAGCAGTCTGAGAGGGTCGACCTTATCACCTACGGCTTCGTTTGCAGGCGCCCAAGTTCCCCTTTCGGTGCTGTTGGGCAGGGCTACTGTTACTGGTGTTCGCCTGGAAGTGCGTGACCTGATTTCAGAATTGCTTTCTACGGATTGAGCGGGGATCTTTTTTGCCACCTTCTTTTCTTGTTTTCTTTATTTTCCAGAATTTTCGTATCCAGACTGCTATCCCATTCCAGAAATGCAATTCCTGATTTAAAACTTGAACTGCTTCAGAAGTTTTGGAAAATGTATTTCTCCGGTGTGGATACAGAGAGTCCACATACGTGAGTGTATTACTAACTAGAACGAGAAAATGCATGTCACACTCACGTACGGGTCTGGCTGCTGCGAAAGAACTGGCTGGTTACACCCCAGTGGCATTTGTCACTACGGCCCAACGTTAAATGAGACTTTGTGGAAAGTATGCGTTCTTATGAGCAAGTCAAGGTTGCTTTGAAAGTGCTGTATTTCAGGCAGTCGACTGACTGCTGACGCCCACATGTCTCGATATCGGAGAAAAATGGAGGCTGACACCTTCAGAGAGAATTGCACTGAAAATCCCAGTTCTGATTATTTTCAGTATTTTCCGTATCTACTGCTCGGCTCAAGAATAGTAATCGTGGTGAATATGGGGTTGAAACCATCAGCGCAGGAGGGCATGCGTAAAGAAGCTCTTCTTTTCTTTTTTGTAATTGTAGATTTTGTAGATGTTTGTTAGTGCTAGTTGCACTTACTCGACACGGGATTGGCACATTGGTAATTATGGTTAAGTAGCACAGGGCGTGGCACACAACGCGGTCGCAGCGAAACTGACTCAACGCATTAGAAGATGATCGAGTGTTGAGCGACGGCATTATATATATATATATATATAGTAGCATCGTCTCGGTGGAGCGGAGATCTCCTCGCACCAGTAACTCTCACACTGCATGGAATCAGCGCAACTAGATTCCACGTTGTAGAAAGAAACGACATATAATGCGTGAGATTCCTTGGAAAATTGGGGGGGAAAAATATGGAGAAATGCTTTTAGATATTAGATTATTTGAAATAACACCAAATTCTACGCGTCAGAAAGCGGGCGAGTTGTCGGGAGAGATGAATCCCGAGGCAGGCTCTCAGTGCCGTATGTTGCTGCTTTGCCATTTTGTTATGCTTCCTTATTGAAGTGGATTGTCGCGAAATATGGTTTGACGTTTCCTTTGTTTCTCCGCCGGGGTGGCGCAGTAGTTAGGGCGCTCGACTACTGTGCCCAAGGACACGGGATCGAATACCGGCCTCGGCGGCCGCTTTTCGATGGAGGCGAAAAGTTTGGTACCCGTGTGCTGTGCGATGTCAGTGCACGTTAAAGAACACCAGGGGGTCGAAATTTCCAGAGCCCTCCACTACGGCGCCTCTCATAGCCTGAGCTGCTTTGGAACGTTAAACTCTATAAACCAAACCAAAACAACCTTTGTTTTTGAAGAAAGAAGAATAAAAAAAAATTGGCTGTGGGTTAGCTCTTGTTAACCCTAGTTGAATTGCGAAAGCAACGGCTGCATGGCTACGCTTGGGGTTAAGCGTTTGGTTTAGCTCTATTGCATAGACAAGACAACCTGTTCAGGTAATGACTAGGCTTTCATTCTTTATAGCAATAATGACGCTGCAATGATCAGTGAAGGAGTGGGACTTGGTTTCCACTCTGCTGACGACGTGCCCTGTATCGGCTGTCGTGACCCAGGTTGCGTGTTTTAGGACCTGTTGGTTGTCGGAGCAGGAACAAAGACGAGGCGGCTGGAAACCGGACTTAGAAGTGAGATGGGAAAATTTTATGTACAATATTTACATGGTAGCGTTTTTAGTGGGAAACTGATTAGAGGAACAGTCTCCATTTTACGACCCGCGACACACACTTGTCGTCCGTCTTTATAAGGTGGAATCCCTATGTTCCCCAGATGAAATGCAGGCCAGTTTATGAGGGAGTGTCTCTGTCACCTCACTTTTCCGCACTCTCACACACACGCACCAACACTGCTGGCACTCGTTGACACGCCCCTCTGACAGGTTCTGGCTTGACGATCAGGAGGTGGCCGTCTAGACGGCGTAGATGGCGTCAGCCGCTTGTCTTCGTGTAGGATTGCACCTGGGCTGAGTCATCGGTGTCGTCGTCGCCGGGCTGCATTCAGCGAGACCACTTAGCCGAAAGCTGTACCCTTGGCTCACCACGGGAAGAAAGGAAATAATGCACGCCCGCTCTCGTAGCGAGACCGAAGGAACTCGAAGGGACCGGAATTTGGTCGTTTCCCCTCCTTTGTTCCGGTCGTCGACATGTTGGCTGGACCCCTGATAATTGCCGCCGCGTGACGAACTGTTCCCTTCTGCCGACCGGTAGGTGCAGTGGCGTCTCACCGGCGCCGATGTTGGGAGCTCGTAGCCAGGTAATACCCCCCCCCCCCCCCCCCCCCCCCCCGCTTTGGCTTGGGAGGGGTCAGTGGCACCTGCTTCCAGTCTCGATCGTTGTCGCCGGTCTTAACATCCGACGCGGCGGTCTCGCTATCGTGCGTGGGCGACGCACAAGCTGATTGGTCCCGACGCGGCAGGTCTATGTGCAGACATCCAATATGTGGCGCCATCTATTGGCGTCAAGGGGATCTGGGCATTCGCAGTGGAACGCGCGGTGGCGGATCACGGTAAGCTCAAACTCTCTTATACTACCCAGGTGCTGTGAAAACCAAGTCTAAACTGCTTCCCCAATGTGTGGTGGTTTGAGGTTGGTGCTGGCTCAACTCGAGTAGAAACCGCTCCTCTGTAGCTTGAACGAAGGCGGAGTTCTTTCTTTATTAAAGTCCCCCGTCACGACAACCAACTCCTTTTCGGTTCAGCTTGGCATTCCGGTAGCCAGAACGTCCAACGCAGTTTCAACGCTGGCCTGGGCAGATATATACACGCCGTCTTACACAGTTTTACACAGCGACGGTAGCGGCGTCGACGGTGGCGCTACCTGTTGGAGCGCGTTCCGTTGAACGCATCAAAGTTCACCGGCGTTTTAGTTGGTAGTGGTAAAGGCGTTTATCGCATCTAAATTTGGGGGACACTTAAGTTCCGCCTTGAAGGGTATGATGGGATAGCGTAGGCTACCAGCCCACATATAAAGCCCTGCTTTAACCAAGCAGTATGAATGCACCTTATATAGTGGCCTATAGGGGTAACGTGAATACCAGGGTCCTGGCAGGCTGATTGTGACATAAACGTTCCATGTGAGAAGAGAGACTCAAGTTGGCAGCTCCTGTCACTGTTTCGTTGCTCCTGCCATTTGTGGCTACGGCATACGAGCATACGCGACGAGCCGAGCTGGCTGGCGTAGCGTGTGCAGCAAAAAGGGCGGGGTCAATAAAACGAACAGCTATATCCGGCACGGCTTGAAGCGCTGTAAGAATGCGGTGGCCCCAGCAGCGTCTAATTTGTTAAGGATGTGTTAGCTTTCATTCCCCCCCCCCCCCCCCCACACACACACAAAACAAGAACGTTAGTTGTGGTTTTGCCCTGGTTAACCCTAGCTGAATTGCGAAAGCAACGGCGGAAGCTTCTTTTGCCTGCTACATTATTCCCCTATCACGCCCTATCAGTGTAAGGTGCTACATTATTGGGGACACTTAAGCTCATCCTTTAAGGGTATGACGCGAGAGCGTAAGCTACCATTCCACATATAAAGTCAAGCTTCAACCAAGCCGTATGCACGTGCCTGGTATCGTAGGGGTAACGAGAATGCAAGCGGTTCTGGCAGGTTGAGTCTGATATCACCCTCCCATATGAAAGGAGCGACGCGAGTTGACAGCTCCTGCCCGTGGCATAGGGGTAACGTGAATTCAAATGTCATGGCAGGCTGATATTTATAGTGAAATCTACACCTCGGTAGGTTTTCAATACCTATGGTGGCCGCAGCTATGTCGTGAAGAGGCGCAGCTACGAGAAGAAGAAGACAAAGAAGAAGACGAAGAAGAAAAAGAAGGCGAAGAAGGAGATAAAGAAGATGAAGAGGAAGAAGAACGCTCGGTCACTCGCAGCTAATGCTTTCGCTCCACATTCGGTTCAGCAGCGTTGAACCCTTCTAATTTTTTTTTTATGAGGAGACCGTAGTTACGCCTCTTCACGGCGTAGCTGCGACCACCCGAGGCCTCGCTTGGGCTGTCAGGGTATTCCTTTCGCAATAAAAGAGAGATTATGCCTGTGTCTCCTTCTCTTGTGCAACAAAACTAATCGCTCTTGTCTTCACGGCGATTAAAAGGCTTCTTGGCGTGGTGTCCCGGGAGCAATTTATTACTGTTCACTCCTGCTTTAAGACGCCACGGAGATACACAACCAGCTTGCCTTTAACGCAGGAACGAATACGTATGCTTGCGCGCCAGACATCTGCCAACTTCTTACATTCGGACTTCCATGGCACCGCTTTGGCGTTCTCAATGCACACCTCACCTGCGCAGCAATTTAGGACAAAGTTCGTTCGAAAAGCCCCGGCTTCACGGTTTCAACTCATTTCGCACTTGGGAGCTGCTTTATCTGCCGGCGCACAGGCGTTAGCCCATGCGATTGCGTAGCGAAGGGGATGGTCCGGAAACGACAGCCAAAGAGAAAGGTCTTACCCATTTGCCAGACATGTTTACTCAAGAGAAGTTTTGTGCACGACTCCTAACTGATCTCTGAGGCTAGTGTGTGCAGATAACGATATATGGAAACAGACAACGCAATGTCACTGACATCTGTGGTGTCTCTGTTCATGAAGGTGGTGACAACCTGCAACCACTCACCGCAGGAAAGTGGTCTCTGTTTGATCCTCAGTTTCGCCGGGTACCCAGCGGTGATAAAAATGATTGCAAGCTCTCATCCGGGGCCCAGCTTCTTGAGAGGAATTGTTTCGAAAATGGGTCTTGGCTCCACTTTGTGTAAAAAAAAAAAAAGGAACAAATCTCTAAACAAGAATAAGACCATAAAAAAGTGGAAAGTGGGTAGCACGTCCTCTAGCTCTTTTTTCTTTTTTTGCAGGGTCGCTACATTCTCTCCATGCTCTGGGGGTAGATTTTTACCTCTTTTTTTTGGGACATTTTTAACCGTGAAAACCTTTTGTGGCTTGGTTTCTAAGCACCGATGCTCTGTATGGACGTCAAAATCGGGAATTCGGAGGCACGAAAGGCGCGCTCGTCTGTCGAGGCCTTTAAAACAAAATTCTGCTAAACAAACCGTGCTACAGTAATTAAAGTATATACGACAGCGGCGAAAATGCGATGATTAACTTTATTATTGTGCTGTCTTTGCTTTCATTTCGGCGTAATGTCAGATTACTTGCCCGTAAATAGTGCTAGCATTATTTCAAGGTTTAGAAACCTCGCTTCAGCAAGCTATAGCAAGGTATGGCCTTGAATAAAAGGCAAAAATTCAATTTATCTAAAAAAATTTGTCTGACAGCGGTAACTTTGCGAAGTTTTGAATTTAACACGCAGTATGCCATTACAGATCCCAATCAGTCTAAACCCTTTAGAGTAACAAATTAATATGGCAGGGACAGGAAAATAGTGTGCAGCCTGGTCTACCTGGCCCAACTGAATGCCGCCATTTGAACTGAGAATTCTCCCCAAAACAATTAGCTTTTGTTTTAGCTCTGGGCATGAATGGTCCATGATAAAGCGAAAAAAGACGCACGAGAAATCCTGACTATTAGCCATTTATTCGTTGCTTCAATCAAACCAAAACCAACCAGGCAACCGTGCATGCGAGCACATACGATTCACACTGCCGAGTGCTTTCAACCCCGGATTAGCGAACCGTCACTTGGCTTCTGCGTGTACATGTGCACCCCCCGAAGGAAATACAAAACGAGCGGCAAAGAGCCAACCGAATTGCAAGCGACTCTATTGCGCGCACCTGGAGGTCTTCCCGCCAAAAGATTTCGATGTGTACATTGAATGCACTCCTGCCCTTTGATCAGACAGGCTTCTCTGACATTAGCCTTACTAAGGTGTACGCGCATTGGTAGGATCGAGAGCAGCGGACCTGTACAAATTGATGAAGACCTATGTAACTATATACCTTCGCCTACCTACCTGACCGCGTCTGTTAACAGCTCAAAGCGGGCTTCGATTTCAGATGAATAGCTGCCTATCTCTCTTACATTTTGTGTATATTATCATCTTTCGCTATTATCGTAGCACATGAGAGTGCTAAAAAAAAAAGGGGGAACCCTTGATTGAGCTGGAGGAGAGCAAAAAGAAAGCAAAGCGAACGACGCCTAATCGAAGCTCAGAAATCAGGCTGAACAGCGAATGAGCAGGCAGAAAAAAAAATCACGACAAAAATTCATCAGTTCAGATAGATTCTCTCGGTGGACTCGCCTTTCTGCTTTTCCCTGCGTGTTCTCCGAATGGAGGGCGACCGACGGCTGACCCTGCTATTTCCCCCCTATTTATCTCCGCCGGAGAGTACGTTTCGCGCAGGGAACCCAACTCAATTTTGCTGACGTGCTTCGAGCAGAAACCTTTTCTCTCTTTTTTATTTCTGCGCGAGCCTGATGGCGCAGCGCTATTGAACCGCCCGCTTCGGAGTTTCTCGAAAACGTGCGTTTATTTCTTTTTCTGTCCTAAAGGCGGTGGCTTGTGCAGTATTTCATGAAACATCAGTACAAAACAGGGAAAAGCACATGAGATGGATGTCAGTTCACTAGATGATAGCGTTTATGGCAACAGAATGAAGCTGGACTTGAGTTTACGCGTTTTTGTGTCAGTGGGATTTAACCAAGTGTGCCACTATATAGTTTCGTTTTTCTTTGAATGTTTCGCATTACTGTCGTTTTGGCTTTGTTTTTATTTATTTATTTATTCATGTACCTACAGCCCCCGTTGAGGGCATTTTTGTAGGAGGGATCAAAGCATACATTGTCATGCAGATGACAACTTGTAAAAAAAGAAAAAAAAAACCCCATTAAGAACACAAAAATGCAACGCATTCCAATACTGAGCAAACTGATAACAAAAGAATCATGTAAGCAAGAAAGACGTAAAAATGTCATATTGTAATATTGAACAATCGTACACGCACGCACGCACGCACGCACGCACGCACGCACGCACGCACGCACGCACACACACACACACACACACACACACACACACACACACACACACACACACACACACACACACACACACACACACACACACACACACACACACACACACACACACACACACACACACACACACACACACGCACACGCACACGCGCGCGCGCACACACACACACACACACACACACACACACACACACACACACACACACACACACACACACACACACACACACACACACACACACACACACACACACACACACACACACACACACACACACACACACACACACACACACACACACACACACACACGCACGCACGCACACACACACACACACACACGCACACGCACACACAGAGACAGACAGACATAGAGGCACAGGCACACAGAGAGACACAGACACACAGAGAGACACAGAGACAGACACAGACACACACACACACAGACACATAGACGCACACACACACACAGACACACTGACACAAAGACACATAGACACATAGACACACTGACACAAAGACACACACAGACACACACACAAAAAAAGAAAACGCACAGCAGCACAGCACATAAAAGAAGAATAAAAAAAGGCTAATTCAGCAAAAGGCGCGATAGAGCATTTTCAAACGAAGATTGCAGAGCTAAGACAATTTCTTCTGGCAATGTTTTTCCAGTCATGCACTATTTTAGGAAAAAATGAGTTTTTAAAGACATTTATACGGCATGGTATTCTTGAACCTTCAAAGAATGACCCCGCCGGTGTGGCGCAGTGGTTACGGCGCTCGACTACTGTTGCCAAGGATGCGAAAAGCGGCCTCGGCAGCCGCTTTTCGATAGAGGCGGAAAGCAAAGCGCCCGTGTTTTGTGCGATGTCAGTGCACGTTAAAGAACCCCTGGTGGTCGCAATTTCCGGAGCCCTCCACTACAGCGCCTCTCATAGCCTGAGTCGCTTTGGGACGCAAAACCTCACAAACCAAACCTTTAAAGAATGATCTAAACGGGGGGATATATAGCTGGGAGTTTTCATGTATAAATCTTTAGACAAACCTGTTGCTCCTATATAAATATTGTAAAATAGCTTAAGCCTAAGGTATTTGCGTCTGGCTTGCAATAAAGGCCACCCCAAATTTTTTGCACGTCTGAGAGAAGCTTTTAGTGAAATCATAGTTTGCGGACACAAACCTTGCTGCGCATTTTTGAATCCGTTCAAGTTTCGCTAATAGATATTTTTGTTTCAGGATACCAAGTCGCACAACCACATTCTAAGAAATGATATGTTTCTGTCACCTAGAGAGTACTCAATAGGTAAAGGTTGCTTTTTATTTGTAAACTGCAGAAGTTTACATTTTGAAAAAATTAATGTCATGTTCCATGCTTTGCACCCTCCTAAGTCAGAGTCGAGGTCACTTTCACATTATTAGGAGTCGCTTACACAAGTGACGTCACGGTAAATGCAACACTCGTCGGCATATAATCTTACCCGACTGGAAACCCGGTCAACTATATCATTGATAAATATTAAAAAAAGAAGAGGGCCCAAAACTGATCCCTGGGGAACACCCGATAAGACTGCAATCTCTGATGAACTTGCGCCTTTAGGAACAACGCGTTGCTTTCTACCGACGAGATACGCTTTGTGCTAAACTTTCTGAGCCTTATTACTACAGACTGGAAACAATTACACAGCTGTAATAGCTTGTTCGCGTTTTCTGCATGGTAACTGCCAGATACATATATGCTGCTTAAAAACAAAACGAACTAAGTAGGAGTAACAGGAGTCGAAACATCTAGTCTTGTGTTACGCATTGCATAATATGAGGCTTCATTTTTCTCATTTGCGAAACAACAATGACTACGTACAATAGGAAAGAGGGCTCACAGGACACCACTCTTTGTTATGATCCCTTTGTTCATCGGCGTCCTCTTTCGAAATTTTACGTGCGTGAGCAATATTTGCAGTCTTTGTCGGCGAGCTGACTCGTGTGTTTCAAGATAGAAGAACAAAGCAAGAGCAGCGAGCGACTAACATGGCTATCCACGGCAGGAAGCACAGTGACAATTCCTGTTTTATCATGTGGAGGACGTTATCGAAAAAAAAAAAAATAACGAACCTAAGAAGCGAAGAGAAGGAGGTGGAGTGTCATGGTTCTAAAACAAAGACCAGACGTCAATAATTGCAGCCCGCAAGCCTCCAGAGTTCACGGCTACGAATTTCCCAATCAGTTGCTTTTCGGTGAAATATGGCCATCTATTCGCGCAGCATTATTTGCAATGGTTCCAGATCAGGTTCTAAGGGATGAACAACAGGGATTGCTTCTAGCCTTTTGTTTCCCGAAGGAACTTGCCTTTCCTCTTGGCCTTTCCATTATATGAGCAACAGACAGTGATAGTGATGATAGTGATCACGCTCTACATTACCATTTTTCTTTTTTGTTGCGCGTCGCATTCTTTAAGAGCTAAACAGAATCCTGTTTCAACTCAGTGACGCGAGGACCTTTTGTGTTTCATTTTTCAACATTTTTGTTTACGAACATGCTGCTAAGTGTCATCTCCATCGATTGCCTGCCTTGGTATCTGTTTCATCATGCCAAGTCATTAACGAGCAGGGCCTGTAGATGCAACACATTAGGGATTTCCTTGAACAAAGCGAACTATCCGGCAAATAGCGGAAACATGATCTACAGTGAAGGAGAAATAACGAGCCTGCTACCTTAGATGGTGAAGTGTCACGCACGCAGGGCCACGCTGCTTCAGGTTGCAACATTGCTACAGCCGCAGTGTGCACCATGACGCTTTCATTCCGAGAAATCCTGCACTGTTCGCCAGTCTTGTGTACGTGCAGTCACTCCTTATTGGGGAGTGCAACCACCACTTGCTATTGTGCAATACCTGCGTTTCTGGACATAGCCTGAGAGTGCGCGTGCGTGAAAGCATGAAAAACAACAGATGCCGATGACCAGAGGCGGCTAAGAGAAGTGGCGAATGTTTGCACACTCTGCTGTGTTGATGGTAAGCTTTTACCTTAATAATTCCTCAAGGCTGTCCAATGACACGCCTCTTGAAGATATCAGTGGACACTGGTACTGAAGAAAACGAAAGTCATACGTCTTTCGTGCACAAAAGGCAGTGCATGAAAGCTGCTCACAGAAGGGCCAGAGTGGCTTTCATGCATTGTACATGTAACGTAGCGCGTACGGAAATATAAAATGACCGATGGTAGGCAGGTCACTGGCAGTATAGTAGCGAAGTTTATACTACGTTGCAAACATTCCGCTCCTCAGTGGTTGTCATCGATGACTCCGGCTGCCATCACAGACGCTCTAATAAGAGAAAGAACGTTTATTGGCTGCATGCATATCTCCAGAATTTCTCTCGACGGATGGTATGATGCAGAAGTTGTAAGGGATGGGGTTACAGATCTGCGAGTTGCAGTAAACCAAGGGTAGGAACATACATGATGAAACTGAACGGAGTGGGTGCTCGAATTACTCCGACACTTTACGAGAGCCAGACGCCCTGTATGCAGAAGTGACAGGGCTGCGTCTTTTTTCTTTGATCGCTTGCGCCCCTCCCGCTTCTACTTTTTTGCCTAGAAGCCCATGCGCAAGAAAGTGGAGTCGATTATTTTCGCAACGTTTTTCTTTCTTGCCAAGCTTGCACTTCTCTCACAATCTCAATAGAGTTTCTTGTTCTTTTGTTTTCTTTAAGGACTCCGGATGAGGCATTCGAGTTTCTTTGCGTCAACGTGACTGCAAAACTGCGCCGAGTGATAGGTTATTGGACCGCTGCCGTTTTCATTTTCAAGTATCGGGTTAGTGCAATAGATCAAGACACTTTTTGCTGTGCGCTTCACTGTTGCCTTTTATACGGCCTGCTTACTGTTTGCTGTACACGCGTAGTCATGTCCGCGACACTAGGCATCCATGGTTACGTTAGTAAAAAGCTTTTGCTCTGCTGGAACGCTCACAAAACTACCACGCAAAACTCGTGCATGAAGAAGACAACTAGAACACACATCTATATGTACTTCGATGTGCGTTCTTGTTCTCTTGCTCGTGTAGCTTTGTGAGCGTCTTAGCAGCGAGCAAAAGCTGTCTATTATGGTAATGCTTCACCAGCCCTCGTGTAACCTTCATTGCATCCACTGTTTTCTGTCAGGATGGGTACACGTGCCAGTTGGCGTAGTTTAGTGCTTCTCTCGGTCATGACGCAGTGATGGCGCTGCAGCCAGTAATACATCGCAAACAGGGCGTCATCTGCTGCTTCAATCCTTCCTGCTGCGCGCTTTCGGCTCAGTTAAGTAGTACAAATTAAGTTTAACTTCCTGCTTACTGAAACAGAGATTCCGAACGTGACCGCCATCTTTTGAAACAATATTTGATATTATGCTACATAGTGAGCTCTATCACAGCATCAGAATTCAATTTCTTAACCTACAGTCGGCGATGTCAGCCCAGTCACAGCAGCAATACTTGCTTATTTAAACCATATGACGCGAGAATTATACGCGTAAGCATTACCGGTGCCGAGCTGCGTTGAATATTTAACGACACCGAAATCAGTTCTGCGAAAGCGAAAAGCGCGATCATCTGAACTTCCTTTTTGCCTTACTAAAAGTTAGAATGAAATATGCGCGAATGAGTCGAATATTCTACACGTTCTTCACTGCGGCACCGATGAAGCTGTGAGGTCATGCTTCGTCGCACTGAGAGCGATCTACAACTAAGCGAAGTAATTCACAAGAGTCGTTTTGGACTTCTGATAGAGTGTCACTTCGCTAAATGAAAGCTGTGCCAGAAAAAAACTGCGGCAGACTAATCGCAGCTAACAAGCAGCCACATACGCAATATCTGACTGGGGGCGCGGGAAGGAAGTTTGTCGCGAAGGCTAAAACACCGAGTGCTCAATTATATTACTCATATCACTAAACTATATTCTTCTTAAAGCACCACTGATAGGTCACGTGGGTTCAGATTGACTGATATTACTCCAAATTTATTTTCAGGGGTAATGCTGACTACGTCACTTGCTATATGTTCGCTCTGTGCATATATGCACACTGCTGATGCAAAACAATTACGCAGATACTGCAGGTAGAGTCTTCGTGCTCAAAATGGAATTCTGGCATGGTCTTGTCAAATCTTCTCAGGTTGGATGAGTGAAGCTCGTCGAAAATTATGATGAGGGCACCGACTACAGCAATAAGTATTACCACGCCGGGGTGGCGCAGTGTTTACGGCTCTTGACTGCTGTGACCAAGGATGCGGGATCGAATCCCGGCCTCGGCGGCCGCTTTTTGGTGGAGGTGAACAGCTAGGCACCCGTGTGCTGTGCGATGTCAGTGCACGTTATATAAAACCCCAGGTGGTCGAAATTTCCGGAGCCCTCCACTACGGCGTCTCTGATAGCCTGAGTCGCTTTGAGATGCTAAACCCTAAAACCAAACCATGTCCAAAGCAGTAAGTATTTCTGCTAACTTAAGCGTTGGTGTACAGTGGTGGTGGTAGCAATTTCTGACCTGGATGATAGACGAGGTCTTTAGAGCACCTATAAGCAATGAATTCTAGTCTGGAGACACTGGTTCGGTCTGCTGTCTATGCCCTGTGGTGTACACAGACAGGCTGGGGCATGGACTTGCCGATTCGCAGGTACAGGCTCATGGCCAGGAATTCAGGCAAGTTCGTTCTGTTGGGTCCTGAGGCTAGCGATTATTCTCACAGCACGACGAATAAACTCGCTGTGTAACTTGAACGCACTTTCTTACACCGAAGGTGACGTCAGATGCGATGCCTGTCTAGAAAGCATCTGCGTCTGCATCTGGTTTCTTTTATGGTCGCAAATAGTTCGCGTTCAACCCCTTAGAGAGTATTCGTTTGTGCCTTCTTGAGCCTCGCGACGGAAAGGAAGCGGACGACGTAAGCGCGTTGCTTTTCACCCTTTTCAGAGTAACTTAAATGAGCTGGATTGGAGAAGAATGTCTCCGCTCAATATGCCCATCCAAATAGAGGGCTTAAACTCGGCGCTTAAAAGTAAAGTCTTTCATTAGTGCGTCTAGTGACTGAGTAGCGGATCATAGGCGGTATGTTCTGAGAGGCCACTGCGCTGAGCACAGGCTAGACGCGAACAAGCGGGGACGAACTTCGCTTCGCGGTGGACCGCGTCGCACCTCTCAAACTTCGTTAGCGTAGAGCGGGAACCGCGACGAGTTTCAGCAGAGCGGGGCCACAACGGTGCGTATTGTAGGAATAATGCTGAACAATTTCGGGCCGCGCTAAGGCACGCAGAGCTTCGATAATTCGCTCCCTGCTCTAATTCACTACGTCGAACCTGAGCTTCTGCGGCAGCGCTGGTCAATTTTAAGGCAGGCTATGTGCTACAGGTCATCATTAGTCAATGGAAGCGTTGAAAAAGGAGAGCCAGAATTGGCCAAGTCGGTACCATGACATGCAATACTCTGGTCAAATGCGTTTACTTTGATCGCAGAAGCCAGCTTGACCTTCCGAGACAGCTTTATACTGTGCCCCCGCAGCGGCCCGCATGCTGGATTTCGCAATAGACTTTTAGAATAGCGTATGGACTCTTTCGTACGATAAACGCCAGCGAATTACGGGACGTTACTCCGTGTGTCGCCTCGGCGCTTTTAGTTGACCGTACGAAAACACGAACGCGTTTTTTTTCTTTTCTTTTTTTTTTTTTCACTCGGGAGCCAAAACTATCCAAGTCGCGCCGGGACTTCAGCCAGTTATTTTGCTCCTGTTGAACACTGAGCCAGGATAACACATTAAAAACTACTAATTTCATTTGCACCAAATTTTGTATTGTCATTATGGTGCGTACCGTGTTCACAACTTCTGTTCACGGAAAGAAGCGTGTAAGCAGTGCAAGCCAAGGCAATCCACTTCATGGCGTTGCCATGCCAACAAAGAACGCCGATTTTGAGGCTTAGGGACTGCTCAGCCGCCGAGCAAAATGAAAACAAAAAAAAACAAAAAAAACAAAAAACAGAACGTATAAATCACTAACTGTTTGGGCTGAAGGTTGCATGAGTCAAAGCGAAAGCTCCGTGCACCATTTATAGACATCAGCACGCCCAAAAACACGCTAACGAAGACAAATTCACATTGAAGCGGGCGACCTGGACGCCATCTTGCTAACGCTATTTCCCCATCGTACGCGAGAGCCTGGCACGATAAACTCAAAATTTCGCGTACGCTGGTTTATCGTTCGCGAGAGCTCGTTATCGGGTATCGTATAGCGCATGCGCAGTGCGCATCACCACATTTTTGGCGCGCTATTTCTCTGCGTGTGTTCGTACACGCTATACTAAAATGAGTTGCCCACTTTACTGCACTGTAACCGATGCCCCAACAACATAGCGATGTCAAGTTCTTTGTTTCGTGCATTGCCCTACTGTGTGTTATGTGTATTATAAGGTGTCATTTCTTCTTTCTTTCCCGAAAGTATAATAAAAACTTGAATTTAGCAAGCACTTCCTAAAACACGAGCGCGTCCATTGTGTATACTCTTTTTTTCCGAAATAAAGGGAGCTGCTCTGCTTTCTTTAAAGAAGGGGAGCGAACGCGGTTGGATGTTTCATTAAAAAAATAAACAAAGCTGTGTAATTTTTCTCCGCACCAAAGCAGACCTGAATATTTTCTGCCCAGATGGGAGGTGCTCCGAGGCGGCTGAAACGGCACTGCCAGAAGTTCTGAATTTATTATATATAAAAAAGAAAAATAATAGGCAAACAGAGGAGGAAAAGCGAGGAAGCGGGGGGGGGGGGGGGGGGGGTCCTAGGGTGCATTACAAGAAAAGGAGAGTAAGTTGACAGCAGAAAGAAATGCATCGATCAATGTGGAGTGCAATGCCGACCACAGCATTGACGTAAAATAAATCGCGATGGCCCCAATAAAGAAGCAAGCATACGAGAGAGAAGAGGAATGGGCACATTCGACCTTCCTTGCTATGCTTTGTTGTCAGTGCGGGTTTAGTTTCGCGTTCCCGTTTGTAATTATGACATACGAAGGGACGGTTTTCAATTCAATTGAACTTCCGAAGCACCCGCATTAAATTCTGCAGTAGCTGCCCCAGTCATCCCACCATGTAATTTTATTCCTGCTTATCCACGAAACATTAAGTTATCACAACCGCAGGAAAAGGTTATATTTCCGCTTCTTGCTTAAATGCCGAAATTCAGCGAGGGCTAGCATAAACCTGTTCAATTTTTACGGCCTTTGCCTGAACGGAGAACTCCTTGAGCCTCCGCGTAGATAAAATCCATCTAAGGCCAGTGGTCGAGGCGGCCAGGGAAGAAAAATAAGAGAATGGAAATGGGTGGTGGTATGGAGAAAGAAGGGAGGGAGGAGGAAGAGATATCGAAGGACATCCCGTCGTGACGCTGGGACTAAGTCGACCCGGCCTTCACTTGGTAGCGTGCAGAGACTCCGGGTTGATGTAGGATTGAATCTTCGAAATTGGTAAAATGTATACAAGCAGGTTTAATGACACTTTGAGAAAACTTATTTACATGAAAAAAAAAAGGGTATATCAGCAAAATGGCAAGCGTTAAGAGTTCATAGCGAGAGGCGTCTGGATGAGCCGTTTACCCAGGGCTCAGAGCCTCATTTCGTGCTCTGCAACGTCCTTAAATCCCCTATGTCCAGCCCCTCTCTGAAGATGCTGACCAATCAGTTCCAGGGCACACCCCTAAGATATCGGCAACCAATCGAACACATCACTGCACTGATGGTCTGATGCACTGACTGGTCCAATATTGTTTCGTCGGGCGTGGTCACTTGTTGTCGGGTAGAGCTTGGGAACGGCGAGGAGGTAAATTTAGATTCTTTTGCAAAGATCCGCTATGTTGGTTCCGGCAAGTGGAATACTGCTCCCAGCATTGTCCCTTTCCGGCAATTGCAACTCTTTCCTGCATTCACGGGAAATCCTCTAATGGCCGTAATCCTCATGCTCCTTTCTTCTCCTGTACACCAACTCGGCTGGGCTAAATCCAGTGGACTCGTGCGGCACTGACCGCAAAGTGAAAAGTGCTGCAGGCAGGCAGGTATCCCATTCGCGCTTGTTTTCATAGCACAGTCCCCTCAGGACGCGTTCGAGAACAGAATGCCATCTTTCT
Source organism: Amblyomma maculatum (assembly GCF_055883805.1). NCBI lineage: Eukaryota > Metazoa > Arthropoda > Arachnida > Ixodida > Ixodidae > Amblyomma > Amblyomma maculatum. The sequence goes on from NC_139344.1 coordinate 117,256,908, forward strand.
ACGCTGTTGCTCAGCGGATGGTGGATCGAGCTGTGCACTACCTTAATGCCGCATCGCTCGAGAAATGAGATGGTCAGGTCACTTGTGAAAACGCTACCCTGATGACTTTGGACCTCGGTAGGGAATCCAACTCGTGCGAACACTGACAGCAGCGAATCCACTGCACTCTCGGACGTCACCTCGCGCAGCGGAACAGCCTCTGGAAACTTTGTGGCTGGGCATAACATAGTGAGGATATAACAGTACCCTGACTCTGTCACAGGAAGTGGCCCAACTACATCTATTACTAACCGGTGAAATGGCTCGGTAATGATTGGTACTAACACCATCAGAGCTTTCCACTTATCTTGCGCCTTTTCAACCCGCTGGCATGTGTCGCATGACTGTACAAAATTTTCCGCGTCCTTAAAACATCCAGGCCAATAGTATTCTTGCAACAGCCTCTGCTTTGTATTCCTTATTCCAAGGTGACATGACCACGAGCTGCCATGGGAAAGTCGCAGTAAGTCTTCGCGGTACTTTTGGGGAACGACTAATTGGTCCCGCTCTACTCCGCACTTATCCTTGAATAAGCGATGCAGCACTCCCTTTCTAATCTCGAAAGAAATATTCTTTGCTGTCTTAGTGGCGCGGTGGCGCTCCCTTATCTCCTGTATCTTGGGATCATTGGCTTGCTCCATAGCTAAGTCCTCTCGGGTTCCACTTAGAAGTCTCGTGAGATTACTAGACACTGGCGGCAAGAGGTTACTCTCAAGAACGTCCTCATTCCGAGTCTCATCAAGCTCACTTTCAAGTTGACTTATTTGAGATGTCTCGCTCTCAAAGTTTTCTGACCCGCTATTTTCCACATCGACCGCTGTTTTAACTGCCGTTTCCTCCGCTGTGGAATTTTCTGGAATGAGCAGTGTAGCTAGTTCTCGCGCCTTTCAACGTGTTAAGGCTTGCACAACTCTGTCTCCGAAAAGGATGCCCCTCTTTCGCAGCAGCATGTCCGATTTGTTTGAAAAGAGATACGGATAGCACTTAGGAAGCTTTCCTGAAACGGCAGCCTCGGTTGTTAACTCGCCGAAAGGGCCCTCGATGACCACGTTCGCGATTGGCAAGCACACACTCTGTTCCTCCACTACCTGGCGGATCCATGCACACTGTCCTGTATAGTCGGAAGGCGACACATACGCCGGATGGACAACATCCATCGTTGCGGCCGAATCGCGCAGTACCTTGCAAGGCTTCCCGTTGACTACTAGGTCATGCATGTAGGGTTCCAAAGGCTTCATGTTTTCATCGCAGTCACTGACATACGAGAAAGCAATCTTTTCTTTCCGGCAGTTGACGGCAATGTGACCCTGCTCATTACACCTAAAGCATGTGAGCGGCTTCCTAGCCTCAAGCTTGTTCTTTGTGTTCTGCGCGTTGGTCACTTCCCACTTTTCTCACTGCCCTCCTTTCTAGGGAGTTTGCCTGAAGAAGCCTTCCTTCGGTTATTCACACTCAACTTGGGATTGCGGGGCCTATCCGCTGCTGGGTTGCTGAATTGTCGGCGCGAAGCGTACCCCTCAATGAGTTCGGCAGCTTCAGTTGCCGACTTAATGTCGCCTCGATCCTGTAACCAATTTCTTTCTTTTTCTGGGAGGCAGTTATAAAACTGCTCCAAAAGAATTCGCTCGACTACAGCGTCCCTATCACTGTAGGAATCAGTGCTCTTTAGCCACTCGCCCAAATTGACTTTTAAATTGTACAGGAATTCAGGGTAACTCTCGTCCCTGGACTTAGGTAGCGTTCCTAAAACGTTGTCTGAACGCCTCGGCGCTAAGCCTATACTTTCTCAGAAGGCAAGCTTTGACCTTCTCGTAGTTGTACGCGTCCTCCTTGCTTAGCCGCGCGACAACCTCCGCTGCCTCGCAGGGCAGAACCGTCAATAATCTCTGAGACCAAGTGTCTCGCTGGAAGGACAGTTTTTCGCAAGTTCGCTCAAAGTTAGCCAGATACAGACCGATATCCCCTGATATCACATATGGCTGCATGTACTTTGACATCTTGAAATCTGCCTCCCTGTTGAGAAGAGGTACCGCTAGCAGGGGACAATTTCCCGACCTCTTGCTCAACTCTACTTCTAATTTCCGGAGCTCAATTTCTTGCTCCAGCCTTTTTGCTTCTCTCTCAATTTCACGCTCACGCCTCTTTTCCTCTTTTTCCCGCTCTTTCTGCTGTCTGAGCTGCTCCTCCTTTTTTTGTCCGATGGGGTTCCATGCTTCACTGAGCTCCTCATCATCGGTTCCCAAATCAGTGATTGCCTTTAAAATCAAGGGTTTTCGTGCCAAACCACTTGTATCAATTCCCAATTCCTCGCACAATAGCAACAGTTCCGGTTTCTGCAGCTTTTGTAGGTCCATGATCGCTCCGAGTGTCGGCTACTTCCAAAACAACTGTGCAAACTACCAAACCTAAAGGCGTTTCAACACTCTTTATAAGTTCTAAAATCTAACCCTGTTCTAGAACCTGGTCCACATCAGAAGAAAATCCAAGCACTCACCCACACATGCGATCGATGTTCCGAGCTGCTTTCTTGTTGGCCGATTGTTGCTCCTGCTTGTTGCTTGAGATGCCACCTGCGATCACCAGATGTTGTGGCTTGTAGATTCAGACCCCACCGCTGCCACCAGTTGTTGTGGCTTGTATATTCAGATCCCGCCGCTGGTCACCAGTTGTGATGCTGGGACTAAGTCGACCCGGCCTTCACTTGGTAGCGTGCAGAGACTCCGGGTTGATGAAGGATTGAATCTTCGAAGTTGATAAAATATATACAAGCAGGTTTAATTACACTTTGAGAAAACTTATTTACATGAAAAAAAAGGGTATATCAGCAAAATGGCAAGCGTTAAGAGTTCATAACGAGAAGCGTCTGGATGAGCCGTTTGCCCAGGGCTCAGAGTCTCATTTCGTGCTCTGCAACGTCCTTAATCCATTATGTCCAGCCCCACTCTGAAGATGCTGACCAATCAGTTCCAGGGCACGCCCCTCAGATATCGGCAATGAATCGAACACATCACTGCACTGATGGTCTGATGCACTGACTGGTCAAGTATTGTTTCGTCGGGCGTGGTCACTTGTTGTCGGGTAGAGCTTGGGAACGGCGAGGAGGTAAATTTCGATTCTTCTTCAAAGGTCCGCAATGTTGGTTCCGGCAAATGGATTTCCTTCTCAGAAACCCAAGTGTACGTGCGCGCCACGAATACTGCTCCCAGCATTGTCCCTTTCCGGCAATTGCAACTCTTTCCTGCATTCACGGGAAATCCTCTAATGGCCGTAATCCTCATGCTCCTTTCTTCTCCTGTACGTCAGCGGACGTGTCACTCCGATCGTCTCCTTTGGACAGCAGGCATTCCTCACTTGACAATAGCGCCTCTCGACGGGAAGGGTGAACAGTTTAACAATAGCACTTCCGGCTATTTCTCACAGGGCGACGTTTCTTTTTATTTTCCTTGACGTTCTCTTGACAGGGCTAACTTGGCAGTTGTAGGGTCACGACAAAGCAAAGCATGCTTCCACAAAAAGATTCATATGAACACGCTCACTTAGAGCCCTTGCACAAACAGCACATATCAATACCATGCCCACAGGCGCACAATAGTGCGCGCAAGCGCGGACCATGCACGGTCACAATAACTGTTACAGAAAAAAAAAATAGAATCAGATCTCTTTCCCCCCTCATGGCTCTCGTCACTCGGTATCGGCGCTGCATTAGGCGCAGCGTTAGGCGGGTGTCTGGGATAACAAAATAAGTCGGGAAACAAAGACATGCAGATGGCGCAGTGCTACGGGTGATCCGCACGCCATTCGTCACGCCCACGAGACTCGATATCAAAGGGAGTTGCTCTTGACGCCGGATGAGAAGCCGGTCGACGGCATAGTAAGGCCAAAGTGCGGCTAGCGACGTCTTGGAGCAGCGACAGCGGCGCCATACGGGGCACACCTCAGCTTTCGGTACTGCCATCTCGGACAGCACTGCACTGTCGCTTGACCCTTCTACTTAGAATTCTAGTTACCGTTACTAATTAGCATTACTCATTCAGACTATTACTTATCAACTACACTTAATATCCATAAAGCGATGTCACCGCATCAACTGCGTAGGGCGCTTACTTAAGCGCCCCTTAAAGTTATGTGATACTGACGGTTACCTTTTAATTGATACATGCAAGTTAGTGTTTGTTGAGAACAGCCTTTATGTCAGCCGTTATGCCTGCATAATATTATAGCTTGGTCATAATTTTTCGATTCTGTTCGCACACTTTGGCGTAAACGACATATAGGGGTACGAAAAACACGCGTTACAGCAGGCTCGCTGCAATCACAGCTCGCGAGCACATCAGAAATTTCACGCTCTCGGTCAAGCGGAGATATTCATCCGACGAGTATTTGGCTGCTGAATTACAAGTACAGTGCGTGGTGCAGTTGCAAGCAGACAGGAATAAGAGCTGCTCATCGCATATTAACTAAAACTGTGCGGGAAACGTTTCTTAATTCTCTCGGATTAGCCGATCGATTAAGGGAGACTCTTTTCGTACTTGGCTTTCCAAGCTCGGTTTGCGGGCACCGCCATAGCCGGCATACCCGAATGCACACTCTCTACTACTAGCGCGCTAGAAGAAAAAATATGGAGAGAAAAAGAGTGCGAACATCTGTGTGCACTAATCAGGGCGAAGCAATAACGAGGCGAACCCTTCCCCGGCTGTTTGAGCAAGGCCCACCGCCTGTGTTGGCACACTGGAGAGCGCTTCGCTGGGCGCCACCCACGCTGTTTGCGCCAGCCCTGCTCAAACTGGCGGCAGCCGAAGGACAGCCGCGAGCAGACTTTTCTGGATTGGCAATGCGACTTGCGGGCCTCATGACACTCGCTGTAGAAAGCCCGAGCGAGGCAGAAAAGAAACTGTTTTGACGTGCAAGTCACGTCGGCCTTGCGTAAGCTATGGTGGATTTTAACGCCGGCTTTCACACTGCCTATGTGAGCGGGGAGCCTAGGACATAGTGACGTGGAAAATCTTCGCCCGCTAATTCTCTCTCAGGCATGAAAAACGAGTTGCTTAAGTGGACCTAGAGAATAAATGCACAGACAAAACTCGATCGATAGTGCGTGTGAAGATAGCTGTAACATCTCTCAGCACTATTGTTTTTTAAAGCAGTATTGTAACGGGATCGTTAAAGAAGTGGTTCTAAAGACAAATAGCCATTTCGGCAATAATGCCAAAGAAACAGGAAGAGACCACGCAAAGACCAGCTGCATTGTCAGCATCTCTTTCACCCCCTTAGTTATCCATAGCGGCATGATGAACGTGTTTATTCATGCAACCTGTCTACGCCGTATGAGACAGGGATATTCACATTGGTCAGTATGAAGCGGCTGTCGAGTTGCGTGTATGTTAACCGGTTACACACTGTTGCCGGAAGTGGTTGAAGCAGAACAATTGAAGGACAAATACTAGACGTCGAGAGCCCTCCCTGGACAACCCGTACTTTTTTTCGTCCACCGAAAGAAACTAGAAGATCAAGCCAGGTTCCAAAACAGTCGGCGTTGTACCTTTTCGAAATCAGAAGAACAGAACAAGAAATCCGCACGGTACCTGATACACAATAGGCGAACATACCCTGAAATGACAAGGCACCTTTCTATTTGTTTTACGAGACTCGTATTGGCAGAGCAGAATAGATGTCGCGCTACGAGAACATGGGATGGTTGGTGTCAGTAACTTCTGGGCGTGAGTGGGCAAATTGGAAGATGTAGTAGAATTTACCGATGTGCCCTAGTGAAAAATACGGTCCGAACTTAACCTTATCTTTCCTTCGTAGCGCTGCTTTGGCACCGGATGTTAAGAATGTGCTGATTTTGCGCTGTAATCCCACCTTTATGACATATTCGTAGCCTACTGGGCATCGCCTAGTTCACTTCCCTGCCTTTCTATTCTACTATTTCTCTCTCTCTCTCTCTGTATTAGGGTTGCGTATAGTACAGTGCCAGTTACACCGTCTGCCACCGATACTGAAGCTGCATGAGGGAGAAACGTGCGAGATGCAAATTCCGAGTATCACGTGAATGTGCTAGCTTTGCGCCCGCAGGACTTTCTGAATCAATTTCTCTGCAGCAGTGCCACTATATCTCTCAAAACAAAGTAGCAACGACTTAAGCATCGCATTCTTTAGCATGTGATTTATTCACGGAGCGGCCATACACTATTCCTTGCACTGTGTAACTTGCAGAGCAAGCGATGGTGCCATTGCGTAAATCTCGTCACGCGCATTGCCGAGATAACTCGCGATCCGTGTTAAGAAAAGAAATAAAGATAACCTACTGATATCGAATAAAGTAATCACCTCTCTTTCTCTGATGACTGTTTGGTCAAATGTATAATTTTCATCATTATAAATACGCCTCATTGCTCATCCCTAGTGAAAAAACACTATGAGTCACAATAACCTCACACAAATTCTCATACTAAACTCATATTAATCTCATACAAATCTCATATAATCTCTTACTGAACTCGTTTATCATATGAGAAATATATGAAAATTAATGAGATTTGTACGAGGTTAGTATGAGAAATCTGTATGAGGTTATTGTGACTCATACGGTGTTTTTCACTAGGGCAGTGCTCGTATTAAGGCTCGTTCGTAACACATCCACCAAAATATGGTCACCGTCGCATCCCAGAAGACCATATTTCGAGGCACAGATCTGTCTGTTGGTAGTGCACCTGTCCTCACTACGTACGCAAACATCATGGGTAATATTTTCGAAAAAAGTGAACATTTGTAGTGCTTCTGCGTGCTGCCAATATCTCAGACAGTTTTTTTTTTAAGATATTAAACGACCGTATAACAAAGTGGCAAAATCAGAGGAACTTAACCTCGGTTACTCGAAACAGATTTTTTACAACTGAGTTGACGTTGAGAGAATGTGATCTTCTAGTTAGGATCTTTCATTTTTCTCAAGAACTCTGCCAAGAAAACAAAAATATTTTTTTATTACATTACAAAAGACGACTAGTATTTTGGCTGCGGGGTATCAAAATGCAGTGAACAAAAAGCACACAAGTGGTCAGTGGTAAGAACAGAAACTAGCCAGTTCATACAAAGGATAGAAGACCCAAGGGTGCGCGGGCCGCTAAACGTGAGACTTTCGATATCTATTTCGAACAGACAAGAAACTTAAGAGTTGACTTTACGGGTAATTAATCTACCCACGTCAAACATTGTACTGGCAACCTGCTCAGCATATATCTCGCTTAACACGCAAGCAATCAATTTTTAATGCACATTTCGTTTTTATTTTATTTTCTTGCGGTTGTCCACACCTGCTTATCACACTGATGACTCTCTCCTCCCCGATCCATATAGTAGACATCCGGACTATTAAGCTGGTTAAGTTGTCTCCTTTACTCTCTTCCCGTTACGGATATTCGTTTCTTTTGCACGGCCAGCTTGGAGCGAGTTGTCGGATCGGAATTCCCTGTGGCCGAGGCGAGAAGTAGCGCGCTTATAGGGGTACAACCACACGTGGCGTCGTGTGAGCGGCCAGCGGACATTGGGTCTATACAAGGAAGGACCTATGGCGCGCTTTTGGCGCAGCACTGCATAAACTCAATAGATGGCTATTTTATTTTTTCAAGTCCACCTGAACGCCATAATGGGCAGCGCCGATAACGGTGCGCTTCCTCGTCGTTGCCATGGTGGCAAAATCGTTTATTCGGCAAACACTTCCACTTCACGACACACGATTTGCAATTGGCACTCACTAAATCCTTCCCTCCGCACACGGGTTTCTCAACGCATTGCATCATGCAGATGTCGAAGCGCGGCACTGTGGGCCACGGCGTGCGCTCTGAACACGCGATCGCCCGAGAGTGCGCCCCACATGCAAACGTGGGAGCGATTACCGTGCACTACAGACTCTTTGTGCCGCGAGCTCAAGTTAGCGCACCGTTACAGCTCACCTACGTTCGATCTCGCTCCTTTTATGTCCTTTAGTTTTTTTCATGTTATCTATTTACACAATTGCCTGTTTCAACTACAAAATAAATTTTGTGATAAACAGTACACCAAGTATACTAGAACCTCATGACATTTACATTTTTATTGCCATGAATTTCGGTTGAAATTCCTAAGTGGGGTTTGATGAGTAGAGATGGTGGGAAAAGGACATATACTAGCATTTCGTTCCCCACAGTGATACCGCGATCCGTCTTACAACGCACCACTGGGCTCCACCGCTGCGAGCCACACCTAACGAGACGCTTCCCAGTGCCAGCTAGCTTTAATTTCGCGCCTGAGCAAGTTCACACAGAAGCTGAGTTTGTTCCAGTGAGATAGCATTCTTCCTGTCAGTGGCACCGATTCCCCCCCGTTTCAAGCGAGAATTCGGAATGAGATGGTTACCTAGTTACCAGAAGCCTGCACTGGGTTTTGGTGACTTCCTTTAGAGAGTGATGAAACCACATTTTTCTCATTAAATCAATCTTACAACTCACCTTAAACTGAATGCATTTAGCATCATGTATTTTTATTCTACAAGTGATACCGTTATTTCGAGCAGTATTTCTTAATGACATTGCCAGTATTTATGTTGTGTCGCCTGTGGCAGTGTTTTCTTACTTGCTGCACACACAAAAAAAAACCGATGATTACGTTACTTCCTAATGTGAAATTAGAGTGCAGCTCATCAGCTGTTTAACCTTTTCGATAGATTGAGGCAAAGATTTCGAGCAAGACAAGTATGTACAATTACAGACAACTTTTTAAAATTTTTCACACTCATTCCTTCAAGAAACACCTCACTAACAGTTCTTGGCTGTCATGAAAGAAGCTTTGTGGTCGGAGAAATGAAGAGAGCAAATAAGTTAACAGGAGGTTGCGGGAGGCAGCGCGTGGGCCCGTAGGAACGTTGCGCGACGATCAGATAGCAGCGACTGACTGATGCCGCTTACGCCGCTAGCGAGTGAAGAGAACGTGACTCAGCATTTCGGCTTGAGATGCACGCACCGTGACCTGCTGATAGCGAGCCGGCGTTTCGGCAACCGGAGAGCACCTTCGCCGCCACGCAGGAAGAGGAGGGGGGGGGGGGTATAATCAGCGGCGAACGGGGGAGCGCGCGCAGCAATCAGATCACACGCGCGGTAGGCATCACGCAGGAATAGGGAGGCTGAGCTGGGGGGGCTGAAAGGGGGGCGGAGCTGGTTACGAGGCCGACGCCGACGCGAAACCCAGGAACAGGCCACAAAGAGCTGCGCTCTAAACTGCAACAGGGCTTCTATGTTCATTGCCCCTGCAATGCCGAGCATGCAGCATAATTATTGTCCCGAGATTATATATATGGCAAGATACATCTGCCCGCTCGCACATGCATGCCAGCACCACCCTTAGTGCAAAGGCAAAATGAAAGTTGGCGTGTCGCGGCGTAAACTATCCGTTTAGGGAGCAAGGCAGAAAATTCATTAAGCCAATCGCGAACGACGCAGTGTTTTGCGTCAGTGTCATACAGTGATTTCGTAGTTTGCAACGCGAAACTCTGACCCTTCTTTAGTGTAGCATCTAGCCCTAGGGGAAAATGCTACTTTACTCAGTCTCGTGGAGCGAGTGTGAATGAGGTTTTTATTAAAAAAATGTCTTCACATTTAAGGCGTGGCTACTATAGAAGCAGAGAGGAGTGTGCCGAAGGCGCGCCTTTCTTTATTGAGTTGTCCTATCTTCGCAACTCCATGAGCCTAATGCAGAATTGTAGCGCGCAACAGTGCAACATTCTCAACCACTGCTTATAAAAGTCCTCTGTTCTCCGCGCTGTGTGACTGCTGGCATAGCAAAACCCCAGCATGGTAATGACGCGTCCGCGCCGCTTTCCCTTCTGTTCAAGCAACTGCAACGGGGCTCACCTGCAGTGCATGTGCGCACGCGTTCAAACAAACGCGGAGATCGCAACGGCGGCCGCCATCGGGTCCCATCTCCAACTTAGTTATTTCCCGCTGTGGGCCATTCGATACGGTCCTGACCTTTATTTTTAGCGTTATCGATTCAAAGGGGACCCGTGGCCAAAGGCCCCCGTAAGAGAAACAAAAGGGGCCGCCCGATGTACCGTGTCGCGATGTTGTGTACTGCTGCTGAGACCCAAACCGCCTCCCACTCCGTATCGATCACGGCAGCAGCAGGCGGCGGCCGAGCGCCGGTGAGGCCGTGGCACGAGACACGAGAGGCGACCGACTCCCGAGGCCCTCCTTCTCTTTTCTGAATGCGCGTGTTCTTTGTTGCGAGTAACGGGCGCCGGAAACCGTCCTCCTCGGGGTTGAAACAGTGTCTTGCCTTCGACTCATGAACTCGCTCCTTCCGTTACTACGTGGAATATAAACGCGCGCAGGAACGTGTCTGGCCGGCACCAGATATGGGTCCTTTCGCACAAGCGGGCCACAAAAGGGTTCGCAGAAAAGCGCACAATCGAAGAGGGCGCACGAAGCGCGATCATTTTTTTTTTAAGTCAGAAGAGCTCGTACTCCAAATCCCGTGGAATTGCGGGAGAGAAAAAAAAAAAAAAAAAAAAAAAAAAAACTAAACGGATTGAAGGTGCATCGCGCTTCCTCGGAAGGAGGCAGCAAACGACAGGTGATGTGGCTGGAATCACGAGATACTTTTAGAAGTACAAAGGATGCGAATGTACGGTGCGCCAAGGCTGCGGCTGTCCCTCGGGAGATAGAAAATAGATACGGAGAAAGACAAGCAGAATGATACAAGGAAGTAGGGGTCCGAAGAAGATGATATACAGGGAAGAAAGAAAGGGGGATAAAGTGGTGGCACCGCAGTGTCCTCGAGGCGCTTACGTACGTAACAGGCACACGCACGTACACAGGGCACCCCAGCAGGGACAGATGCAGTTTGCGATATGGGAAATGTCCGCGCGAACTGTTATTGCCACTGGCTGAGATTGAGGTGCGCTACGTGTACGCTGGTAAACAACGGGGAAAAGAAAGGAAAAGAACGCTCGGTGGCGGGGAGTGCGCGCCGGCGTTTGTGGAGAAAATAGGGTCAGCCTTCTAGCGGGATCAGGAGGAGGGGCGAGCTCACGTCGCAGCTCAATCGCTGCGGGTGTTTTTGCTGCCTGGCTTGGCCGGAGAGGAGTCGAAAGCAGGGTCTGATCTAGTTGCGGGCCGCAGCTACCATAGCTGCTGCTCGTGTGTTGTGTGTTTACGTGTGTTGGCACCCCCCCCCCCCCCCCCCCCCCCCCCTCAATCGCACACAAGCGAGTATGGCATTACCTTTTTCTCGCTTTTAGGCTATTTACTTTTTTGTAGCTTCTGCATATCCGGGTTCAGCGGCCTTCGAAGCTCTGTCATACATTCGGAGCTGCACTCAGGTAGCAAATGAACAGCGAGGCTAAAAGATTTGCTTCCGCAAAAAGTGTCGGCTCTGGAGCTTGCCTAAAATTCACTAGAAATTTCTTTACTCAATCGACCCACATCTAAGATCAAAACTCTCACTCAGAATTCCTAGCCATCTGAAAACGCTTTAACACTGACTTCGCTTGCACGTTGCGATACTGTTTGGTTTGGTTTGGTTTTGGGGTTTAACGTCCCAAAGCGACTCAGGCTATGAGAGACGCCGTAGTGTATACTTTTTCGGTCAGAGGAAGTAATCCCATTGTAACAATTGCGGCTCGACCTAAACAGTGGAACATATCCATGCTTGAGTGCCCTGCGTTCGCTGACGAGCGTGCGTACTTTTACCATTGCATGGAGAAGCTCTGCCCAATGCCTCTGACAATGGAGACTGTTTTAGGTCCCCTAGCCTGCCTAAGAAAAGAGACGTGCAATGAAGTTGTCATTTGCATATTTAAATGGCACTGGACATCTTAATGACCTCTAATTTCACCTTGCATGTTACCTTCATGCATTCTTTATCCAATGAATTTTTTTCAGCTCATTTAGCCTATTGGCGGACAATGCATATCAGCATTTTGTGTTATATCAATACTTGCAGATGCACCGTGGTATGCAATTAATGGCCGCAGTTTAGCGTGTTTCCTTCTTTATTTATTTTATGTTTCGCACTGCTCTCCTTCCATCTTTCTCTATTTCTCTCTCCCACGCAGAGCAGCATGCCAGAAATTGCTAAACGCCGGCTAAATTCTCTGTTTTTCAATAGAGTTTTCTCTCTTTCTCTCTCTCTCTCTAACACAGAGCTAGCTGTAGCTGCGAAAAAATAGCGAGGGGGGGGGGGGGGGGGACTCTCGCAGAATATACTCCTCACTATAGAGGAAGAAATCATATTCTATAACGTGGGGTTTCAGGTACAGGATGTTTTGTGTCTCCTAATGTCTTTGTTGTCGCGAATGGACGGAGTCTGCTGGTGCAGCTCGGCTTGTGACGCGCTGTGAAAAAGTGAGCGTCAGAGCAAAACAAATAAAAAGCAAACAAACAAACAATAAAACTCAGGTTTAAAAGAAACCCAATTTAGGCTTTTCCAGGAAATGCGGAAGGGCCTCAACAAGGAGCTTGAAACATGCGACCGTTTCGTGCGGCTGTCCGACAAGAAAAACACGGCTGATGCCCCGGGCACACGCGCATTCGCGTAACAAGGACGCTCGAGCGAGGTCAAGAAGGTATCAGGGGAAATTCAGCCAGGATATTCGACGCGGAGGGTTCTACCGTCGTTTTCGTGAATTGGTACGGACAGCCGAAAAAGCTCTAGAATTATGAAAATGCCCCGGCTTATAAATAACTCTTTTGATTTCTTTTTATTGACAACTTACAAGATACATACAATGTAAGAGAAAAGAAGGTTAGGATGCTTTTCTCACAACACAAACCCTAGGGGTGTTTATTCAGCAAACCCATGTAAGATGTAGCAGGTCTACCTCGTGTTGAAATTAAGGTCTACACTTGCCGCACTAGACCTGAGTTACAAAATGAACTTACCCAGAAAGCCAAGTCTTAAATTCAACTTCTGTTTTCTGCCCTACAGAACTGGTTTAAAATTTTGAACCGTTGCATAAGTTTCCGAAAGCACCTAATTTTTTTTTTTACGCTTCTGTTTCTAAGTCCCACATTACTATTCTAACGATTATGCTGCGTTTGCGTCGCTCATTTTTTCAAGGTAATTACAGTCAATATTTATTTCGCCATAACAAACAGCCAAAAAAATCTCGCAGCTGTACAACCTGAAATCATAAGAGAAGACTCGTTTTACGTTAGTGCGTGGTATAAACGGCCGGTGTTATCAGTGAGATAATGACCGGTCATGATTTCCTACCAAATAAGCGATGTATGGCCCCACGCGAACCACATCTATGCTTTCAAGTTTCCCGGACCAGTCTTTCTCAATTTTTCTGAACACTTGGACGAACGGAACGTCCCCTTTGAAACGGGCTGATGACAGCTGTCAAAATGCTCGTTATATTTTTTCTCGTTATTTATTTAACCAAGCGGTCATAATAATGGTAAGATCCTCAGACTCTGTCTTTACATACTAGTTTTTTGAACATCTAAGTGCGGCCAATTTTAATCTTGAACTTGCATTGTCACGTGACATTACTGGCTTCAAACCAGTAATCTGCGGATCGTTGTTTGTGTGCCGCTGATTCATTCGTATTACCTTTAATCGCTCTCTGTGAGCCCTCAGCGAGAGCGACTGTGCCTGCATAGACGTCTAAATGAATACTGCCGCACTCTTGTAAAACGTGTTTCACTGTTTCTATATAATTGCCCACACAGTGCGCACGAGTTGTTCATGAGCTTCGCGTGGAGTTCATGAACAACTCGTTGCGGAAATACGACAAATTCATCACTGTGCAATTAATGGAGGACATGACATCATCTTCCGGTGGCTTCCAGGACACAGCGGCATAGCGGGCAATCTTCGGGCGGACTAAGTCGCACGAACAACCCACTAAGACGGCGATTATGTGTTGATTGCCTTTTCCAAGGCAGACACAGCGGGCAGGATTCGCGCACTTGCGCGGGAACACACACACTCTCCTTGCGGAATTCTGGCCAGTTTGCGAACTGCCGCTTAAAATCCCTGGACCCTGACCTAAAGCTCCGCCTTCCACCTGGCCTACCCCGACGCGAAGAAACTTTGCTGTGCTGCTGTGGGTTGGCGTAGCATTCGCAAACTCGTATTCTTTTATGATAGACATGGCAAACAGCCCTGCGTGTACAAACTGAGGATGCGACGAGCCTATAGGCCACATTCTCTTTGAGTGCCCGATATAGTGAGGAAAGGCAGTGTCTGTGCCGTTCGCTGGAGCATCTAGATGGACGCCCATTGAGTGAAACTAAGATTTTAGGTCCCTGGCCACGGCGATCGTCTGCGGCGAAGGCCTCCCAGGCTTTGCTCCGCTTTATGAGAAGCACAGGCCTAATCGAAAGACTATGAGTTTGCTAGACATGACTGTAACGTGATGTGATGTGGCGTGCCTGTTATGTGACTGTATTAACTTCAACTATCCCTCTCTCACAACTTTTATATCCACTCATCCCCTTCCCCCAGTGCAGGGTAGCAAACCGGTTGCTTTTACTGGTTAACCTCCCGGCCTTTCCTCCTCATATTCCTCCTTGACTAAATTTCTTTTTAGTGAGGAAGCACTCATATTGTCACCACCGCCGACCAAGAATCTTGTACGACCTTGTTTGTGCCGTCGCTCTGACTGGCTAAGCTGCTTCGTGAGGTCCCAGCCACGTGGCCTCGTGCGCGTAATTCAAACTAAATCAGCTCGCTATAGTGACTCTAAAGGCCGGAATACATGGAGCGTTTTTGCCGCGTCAAGCCGGTCGAAAAAACGCGCGCCGCCGCCATCTGGCCCTGCCAGATATTTGACGCGCGGGCGGCGCGGCGTCCTCTCGAACCGGTAGCTACTGCCGACGCGAGCCAATGGGAGCGCGAAAAGCTGGCATTCCTGGTTTGAGCGGCCGCTGTCAACATGGCCGCCATGGCTTACGAGGTGTGCGGTAGTTTGGCTAGTTTGGCTGCAGAAGTGTAATTATCGTAAGAATCAATGCTTAATCAAGCACGGAATGTCGCTTTTTTGTGAGTATACGCCCTACTCTCGAATCGTAAGGCATTTGCTTTCTCCCTGAAGCAAAATTTGTAAAAAAAAAAAAAAAAAAAAAAAAAAAAACCGTGCCGCTGGTACTTGAGCGGGCATTCCGAGATATCTTCGTTCATTCGAGCGAGCCAAATCCTATTGCGACCTATGTAGTACGCTTTCTACTTTTAGCACAGTAGTTTTGGAATGCGCTCTTTCGTGATTTTAACACAAGGAACCACGTCGCCTCTCACGTACCTCACTCTGCGGTTATTTCCGCTCGCTGATGTATTTGCTATCGAATCGAGTCATCCGCGGCGGCGCTCGCGCCACTTCGTCTAGGCGTCGCGTCGGCGCGGCAGTTTTCGACGCGCGAAAATCGTGGATAAAAACGCCGCATGTACTCCGGCCTTTAATGACGGTTGTTTCAAGTTCGCCAGCAGAGAGAGTGACCATGAACTCTTGTAGTGCTTGCACCCTAGAAAAAAAAAAAAAAAGAATGCTGTGAATTCGAACCGGTTGGGTCCGAACCCGGTTACTCGGGTTCAGTAGCTAAGTCTATTTATCTCTAAGCCATAGCGACGGGGGGCTTCCGATCGGTAAAACCAGATTTAAGTAGTATTAAAACTGCACCACTTGACGAGGCGGCTCCCAAGTGGCGCCACAAATAGGGTTAAACTCGCTGCCTCCGCCTTAAAGTCAGCCGTTGCACTGGAGCTGATCGCGGAGGCCATAGAGTTTCTTACTCTTAACTAGAGGGAAAGCTGTGCTGCCGTCTATGGGAGCTTACATGGAGTTTCCAGACGGCCAGTTCAGCCACCATGGGCGCTCAAAGCATCATGGGCCGGAGGGCTACCGAGTGCAGAACTACAACTTTTGGCCAAAACTAATGCAAAGATAAACGTTGTTCTACCGTAAATAATGTCCTAAAATTGAATATTGTGACTATAAATTGCAAAAAGAGAGAGAAACAGCATGTCAGTGTGAGATTTATCCAATATAAGCGATGGCTCTTTCTCCTATTGGCTTAGTTTTGAGCAGCACAAATACCAATATTTCGCACCTAATACCCAAACTTTGAAATAAAAAAAACGTTATGAAAATATTTATGGTTGTGCAATCACTTAAGGAAGTTTGTAGTGGCATTTCGGGAAACAGAAACCATTTATTGGCGACGTCTGCTTTTGCGCCTTCGCTACTATGGCTTTCGCGGTCTATGTACGCACCTTCAGATGATGATGATGACGAAAAAGAAATATTGCAGCAACGCCACTCCACGTATCTGAGAAAAACCGACTGTCCCGCGACAAGTAGCACACCGGCCCATGACTCTTAGCGTGCCCATGGTAGCTGAAGTGTAGCGCCCTCAGCATTCCCTCTAGGTGTAGTGTAAGGAACTCTATGGCGGAGGCCATGACCGTCTTTGGACGCGGCGGCTCCTCCCAGATGGAGCCACATTTACAGATGAAACTGGAAGCGAGCTCGAAGGGAACAAGGGGCGGATAGTGCGGGTAGTGGAATAAAAAGCCCGAACAACGTGCAGAGGCGCCCCCCTTCCTCTGACATACACATCGAGCCCCACACTATCGCCGCAAAAAGAGTAAAGAACTTGAGTTGTTCTGATTATAATTCAATTCTTCTACACAGCGTTTCTCTATGCTTCCCGAACACTTGCTGCTATTAGAGTTCTTTGTTCGCTGCTTAAAATTGATTTTTCAACATCTTTTCTAAACTTCTTTTTTGACCAATTGTCCACCTACAGACTAATAGTCATATTTATAAGTTCCCAAACTGTAATTTCTCTTCTCGTTTATTTCCATTTTTTCGAGCGTGCTATAGGCACCCTGTGGCATGAGAGAGTAACCAATGAACGTCTGCATGTTCCTCCCACATCATTTATCCTTCACATTTTGGTAGCTAGTTTGCGGCGTTCAGGCAGTTCCAGCATTAACTTCCCGTTATATTCTCTGCATCCGTCCAGATAATCAATGTGCCCATTGTTATCACTCCATAACATTATATCGGCGCCGTCACCATCTTCAAAAGGTTTTACGTCGGCATCGGACAGTTCACTAGATCCATGTGCTCTCCCTTGCAATTATCTCCTCTCCATAAATGGGCTACGGCTAGCCATGTTTTTTTGCCTGCATTTGTTACTGATACCCAGACATGTTTTTTTGAAAGTTGGTTTTATTCTTTGCCATTTTTTTCTTAATTTATAAGCGCACCGACTCATCTGCCTTTCTTCTCCGTCGCTGTTTTGTTGCATTGCTTGTAGGACAATAAAGGGCAGGTCCTCTAAATCAACGCGAGTTGTGTCTGGACGTTAAAGTCACTTGGACATCCAACTGCAGTGACTTTGCTGGACGTAGCTAGCTAGCATCATATGTTGGCGACCATTAACTAGCACCACGTAATTCAATTAGCATAATTTAACTCGTAAATTAGAGAAAACTAGAAAGATTACTGGGTTTGGTAATGTAACGAAACCGCGATTATACGTATAGCTCCACCGGTAGCGAGAAAGCAGCATCGCTAGCACTACAGAGAACGGGCAAGAAGAATCGAATTGGAAAATGGTGAAAATGGAATCGTTACGTTATCCTGGAACCTGACTGGGGCGTCCGGATCACGGCAATGCATTGTGCATCATCCGCCTTAAGCTTTTCTAGGCCAATATACTTTGGTCGGAGCGGAAGCTCACGCGTCTTTGATCGAAATGACGTCATTCGTTCGCGCAGGCTTGAAAGCGAAAACCAAAATATGCCTATTTTCAGTACTAGCCAGCCGGAGCAAGAACCATGCTTTGTCTCAAAGCACCCCGACTCCTTCCTGTCGCATACGCCTTGGATAGAAAGCTTATGCGAATGATGGCAGCACATTCATGAAAAACAAGTGATTAGTTCGTCATTGGTCTGCTCTTTGATAGTTATCCTGACTAGACTACGTGTCGGTGCCAGCCAAGCGCCAACGTTCCTATGCAATGAACTGTGGGTGACGTTGTAAATGAGATGCGCAAAACTTGTCTCATGTAAGGGTGCTTTCCATCTCGGGTGCCGTAGCCTTTCCATCTCGGATAGGCTACGGCGCACTAGCCCTGCAATCACGAAAGGGCAAGAGACGCTCTAGAATCCTTCCACGATAGAATCGCACAAAGATCGGTAGTGCGCGCCACATACAGGCCAGCCTCGAGCGTTCGCTTTATCACCGGGTAAATGGTAGCGCGCGTTGCAAATACTTTCTTTTTATTTTATTAGAATCGGAACGTTTGTTCGATTGCGTTTACCATCGGAGAGTGCATTGCAGGAGACGTACTTCTAGCCATTTTTCGTGCTGGTCAGAAAACAAAGATAAATGCCACAGAATGAGGTACTTTTAACGCGCGATCAATGTTTCATACTCGCGCATCCTAATGGTCCCGCCTAATGTGTTTCCGCCAAATGCACATGTACAGTAGGTCCTTTCGCGCTACTTTTAGCGCGCAAACGCAAGTTTCGTGCGTTCCCCATCTGTTTGCCTTTCATTCTCTTCCCATTATGCTAAGCTATTCTGACCGATTTTCGAGCGCGAAATTTCATCCCATATTTCTTCTACTCAGTTTTAATTGCTAAAAAAAAAAGATCCCTCGACAATATTTCAGTGCCCGTACAAAATAGGGTGCTGCTTCGACTACAAAGAACGGATAAAAAAGGGGAAAAGTGTGAAAGCGTCTCTGGAAGACGATTATAGAGGAAAAACAAGAATGCAGAGAATTCAACTAGAAGACCCTGCCGGGACAAGCCACTTGTAGTTCAACTGTCCTATTGGGACACCGAAGGGTCACACGGCGCGCGCCTTCAGGGCAGAGGGGGGGCTTACATGAGCACGCATCGTTAACGGGGCATGTCGCGAAAGATTCGCGCCGCCAGGGCGCTGCGTAGAAGGACAAAATAAAAAGAACTGCGCAGTGGATAAGCAGACTAAGGCATGAGATTTTGACTGCTTGGGAAAGGGTCTGAAACGTGCAGACACATACCGAAAATTGGTCGAAGCATGGACAGTAGTGCGACGAGCAGAGCCTACCTGGAAAGCCGGCAAGCGTGCTAGAAGCATCGGGCAAGGCGGCATATCAAGGTCAAAGCAGGTCGGAACTAGAAAGAGTGAACAGAAAAAAGAAAGGAAAATAAAGTGCGGGAGCAATCCGCGGGGACCGAGACAATGGTGAAGTTCGCTGATGCGCTTATAATCAACGAGGTTTCTTGCGTGCTCGCTGATGCGTTTCACGGTGAAAGAAGCTTATCGCTCGTTGGGCATCGGCCTCTATGCCGTTCGTTCTCGAGCTCTCGCGTAGTCACCCCATTTCTCTTCGCCACCCCGTTACAAGTCGCGAAGGAGCCCCAGATACACTTTGCCCCCCGAGGCTGCGCCCACCTATAAACAGCTGCCACCGGCTCGGCCGAGATGGGAGAGACAAAAGGCTATTCGCCGCTGGGCTGAACAGGCTTCGAGAAAAGCCCCGAAGATGAGCCACTCTGAAACAGCAAAAGCAGCGCCAGAACGAACACGACGTTTTGCTGTGCAGCGCAGTTCGACCAGATAAAGTTTGGGCACGTGTCTCTTTCTGCAGACATCAGCAGCCGGAAAACGGAATCACTAAATCTAAATGGCGACAGTATTCCACCTAACGAACAGGCCTTGGAGTGGAATTCAGCACTGACGTTTACCGTACCATGCATTTTGCTATATGCGCCTAACTATGGACTCAGCACGCTGCAGCTGCGTTACTTTTAGTGCGTAAATAATGACGCTACAATATCGAATATTAAAAAATAAGCTGTGTTCCCGCGGTCGTGGTGGACGAGGAGCCTCGGAGGACGTGAGAACAGCCCCTGTAAGGCTGCCTGGGTCCTGTAGCAGCTTTCCGGAATTGGAGCCGCAGGTCCTTGGAGCATAGTGTTGTCTCCCAGTCTTCCAAAGTCCGGAGTGGCACCGATCCGCCGGGGGGAGGAGACACCGGGCAGACACAACTTTACGCCACCCGTCTGGCCGAACACGCCGCCCGGGTCCAAGGGCTCCAGGCCGTCGTGTAGGCGGGATGGCTATATTCGTCAAGTGTTTCTACCTTCGAGGCCACCACGAAGAAGAGGAATATAACTGGGTGTCACTGGAGCCGACGCCGTCTCGAAAGCAGCGGCACCTAGCACCGCCGGCGCCAAGGAGGGTTTTTTGCATACTGCGCTTGCGTGGTCCCGTGTCATGCGTCTGGTCTGAATCAGACACGTGGACACACCGCTATCAGTGCGATTTTTAAGTCGAACATCTATTCAATGAATTTTATTTAAACTTTGACTGTACGAATTGCAAAGTACTACTCTTTTAGGTTATGTTAGGTTAGTCATTCCCCAGAAAATCCGGCGTTGTAGGCGTTGACGTTGTGAGCTAAACTCACGGGCATGCCTCTTGCAGGTGTAGTTGTCAAATGACGTGGCTGTGCACTGATTGGTTGTCGTGCTGTGAGACGTCATGACACCACATGACACGACTGAGTTGTCAGAAACTGCCTGTATTACTCGGGTGTACTTTCCTGGAGATGGACCAATGAGATGAGAACAGAATCGTCCGGATCAATTGAGCCTCGACAGACACGCCACTCCTGGCTTGGTTGCAATGAGGCTGTATGCCTATGTGGGGTGGTCTTTCATCAAGTGTGTAACTTACGACTGCATTATTAGTTTTTTTTCAATGCCTCAAATGCCCCTGTGGAGGGGTTTTACATGAGGAGTGGGCCTTAGGTGATGCAGATGAGTTTTTTCAATGAAGTGCTTGAAGTGGACGTGATTGCAATGGCTAATGGCAGCACCAGGAAGGTCATTCCAGTCCTTTGGTGTCCGTACAAAAAACGAGGAGAGATGGGCCTATGATCGGGCTGAAGCTGGGTATGCCATCTTGTCATGGCTGAGGCGACAGGAGCGGCAGTGCGCTGATAGAATGGCAAAGTTTCGAGAAGATTCATAATAGAATTTATGGAAGAGGGAGAGGCGGGCGACTTTGCTACGGGTAATAGGGCTGGGGAGGTTAGCTTTTCCTTTGAGTTTGGTAGCATTTGGGGGGGACATGTAATGAGAATAAAACGCGCCGCACGGTTCTGAACAGATTCCGGCAAGTTGATGGGATTAGCTTGGTCCCAGATAGCGCATGCGTATTCAAGCTTAGGTCGAACGAAGGTATAGTATGTTATTAATTTTACAAAAGGAGGGCCTAACCGAAGGTTGCGACATAAGTAGCCGAGGACACTGTTAGCTTCATTTGTTAGCGTAGTTATATGATCGGTCCATGAAAGATCGGCGGATAAGTTAATTCCTAAGTATCTGTAGGTAGTTACCGAGCTGAGGTCGGAACCAAGAAGAGTGTATTTCCGGGTAGTAGAGGTCTGTCTTCAATGGAAGGTAAGAAGACCTGATTTTTTAATGTTTAAGGACATAAGCCATTTGTACACCAGGTTTGAATGTTGTCGAGATCAGATTGAAGTGCATTAACATCGGTTATGTTGTTAATAGGGCGATAGATCACGCAGTCATCTGCAAATAAGCGGATATTTCAGGAAATATGATCAGGAAGGTTATTTATATAGATTAAGAACAAAAGAGGGCCTAGAACAGTGCCTTGCGGTACTCCGGCAAGAACGGGGGATAAAGCTGAGGAGCCATTATTAGTGAACACGAACTGCTGACGGTTAGTTAAAACGTCTCGTATCCAATTGAAAACTAAATCGTTTAGGGAATGAGATGGGATCTTTAAAAATAGAGGTTTGTGGGGTACTTTATCGAATGCTTTTTCGAAATCCAGAAACAAGGCATCGACCGGGGTTCGAGCTTATATTGTTTATGAAGAGAGCTAACTGAGTATCACAAGAGAGTCCTCTGCGGAAACCGTGCTGGTTAGGTTAAAAAACGTTAGTATCTATAAGAAATTCTGCAATGTAGGGGTACATTACGTGTTCCATTATTTTAGAACATACACTTGTGAGTGAGATGGGACGGTAGTTGTTGGGGGTAAATGGATTACCTTTCTTTGGAACTGGAATGACCTTCCCCTCTTTCCAGACTTGTGGAACCGCCCCAGATGAGAGCGACTGCTGAAAGATGTGAAATAAGATGACACTACTTGCATGTTTAGTGCTCTTTAATAGTTTGGAATTATTGACATCGATTCTGGCTGATGAAGTAAGCTTCAGAAAATCAATTAGTGCTGCAATGCCGCTAGCGTTTATAGTTATTTCAGGCATGGGTGAATGATTGCAGGAAGTAAAAGAGGGTAAGTCCGTGCCAGGTTCTGATGTAAATACTGAACAGAAAGCAGCGTTAAAGACGTTCGGAATTTCTTTACCAGTGATGGGAATGCCTTAGTCATCATGTAATGATAAGTGTTTGGAGGGTTGCTGGCTAATAATCTTCCAGAACTACCGGAGGTTAGTACTTATTAGGTAGAGTTAATGTAAAAAAGGGGCGTTTAGTTTTCTTGGCAAGCGATTGAAAATTCTTTTAGTGCAGCGATATTTTTCCCATGCACTCGGTGTATTTGCGCTCTTAGCAGTCCGAAACTGTCGCTTTTTCTTGTTGTTGAACCGTTCTAGTGCTGCGTTGAACCATGGTGATTGGGATCGTCCAGTAACGGTCATGGTTGGAATGTAAGTTTGAGTTGAATCATGAATCTTGTTTTTAAACAGGCGCCAGTAAGATTCAACGTCGCGGTGGGAAAATTCAGGTAGGAATGAGTTACAGAAATTGGCTAGTTCTTCAATAATAATGTTGAGTTCCCTTTATCGTAGAGGGTTCTCTTCTTCTTCTTTATCTTACTCGATGCAGTTAGGTGAAAATTAAATGAAGCGTGTATAACGGCGTGGTCACTAATCTCTGGCAGGTGAGTTAGCGATGTAAGGCGATCAGGGTCTGAAGTAAGGAGCAAATCAAGGATGTTGAAGAATGAGTAGTCTATCTAGTTGTTCAGATATAAGTTGTGATAGCCCTATAGAGTTAAACATGAATTTACGAAATTCTTTGTACTTTCGGTGCTTTGTTTATACATTGTTTGTGGCAAATGAGACCATATTATTCCCGGAAGGTTAAAATCACCCAGTAGCACAATCGTAACGTGAGGCCGGGAGGCAGTAATGTTGTGGAGAGCCTTGTGAAAGTGCATGACGAAAGAAGCTCCAGCGTCTGGCGGGTGATAGCAAACTCCGACAATCATTGGAGGGTATGATGCGTTGCATGATACGAACAAGATTTCTAGTGATGATTGGATATTGATGACAGCTACTGACGCGCAGCTGCAAGTACCCCGCCACCGCGCTTATCAGTACGGTCCCGACGTTAGGGAGACATGATGACAGCTCGCTATCGATTATTGATGGGTTTAGCCAGGCTTCAGTTAAAAGGACAATGTTGCATTTGGTGGTCTCAGTAAGGTGGTGCAGTGGGTTGCGTTTCGGTATGAGGCTTCTAATATTAGTATAAAGAAGGAATAGGGGGGTGCTATCTCTGATGGGGTGCGCAGAAGGATGTCGCACTAGTTACGGGTTGAGCAAGACAACCTGTTGGACAGCGTGGCCGAAAACGTACGTGGCGTCATCAATAACCAGTTTGTTCTACCAGAATTTTATCGATTTGTTCTCGGATTTTGCAAACTCAGCCGATTTCTTCCGTGCAAGACGAGTTTCAGAAGAATAATCTTCAGATATGCTGTAGTCTGATCCTCTAAGTTTTTTTTTTTTTTTTTTTTTTTTTTTTTTTTGCGCTGGACACGGCGTTTTCTTTATCCTTGTAATGCGAAAAGCATGCGATATTGGGCCCGTTTTTGTTCGCATTAAATGGACCGTTTCTGTGGGCTCGTTCGATGTCCCTTGGTTCACGTGCGACGTCAAGTTTCGAGTGACAATGAGATAATGAGGATGTGTGAGACATCAAATGATTAGTGATTAAACGTGCAGAAAAGTGCAAGCACGCAAACGAGGATCAGCGAGAGGCGCTGCAGACGTGAGCTATTGACGTTGCGGGTAATATCCTTCAAGGCGGAGATTAGACTTCAGTGCTGATTTATTTCTGAGAAACAGTGCCTTGAGGAGGCGCTTAAGGCTCTTTTCTGCCACGCTCTTGTTCTCCCTCCCATTCCTGCCTGGGATAAAAGAGTTCTGGGATAAAAGAGTTCTGGGATAAAAGTGGCGCACAGAACTTCGCCGCCATCATAAGGCTTAGCATAGGCAGAAGCATCGAAACGGCGCCAATTACTGCGTGAGGAATTATGCGGTAAACGAGTTAGAAGAAACCGGTTTCTTCCCCCGAGAAAAAAATGCGCGAGACGATGGCGAACCAAGTCGGAGCGAGGATTCTTTAGCTTGCATCTACAGGAGCGTTAGTTGCAAAGGAAGCAAAATCGAAGAGAAATTATCTATTTTATATTTTTCTTCTAGAGCCTAATAAGATCTTGGCTCTCAGGAAAGATTCTAACAAAAAGCATAGCTTGTTGGATGGAGAAGGGCACTTCCCCGGTAGCGTACAAATACACGAAGGCAAACACTAAAAAAACCCTAATTCGATTTTAGCGGTGATCGTCACAGTAAAAGACAATACACAAATTTTGTTGTTGCTTTCAGTGTTGTACTGCATACATAACCAGCGGGCAGTTTGATAACCCGTTTAGGAACAGATGACGCGTAACTGAAGGAGCTTCGGACGAACAAGACCAGCGGGACATTGCCTTGGGTGCAAAATGAGATAGAAATTAAGAGCCCTGAAAACGTATTTTAAGCGAGCACCGCAGTGAAGCCATTGTCAAAGCAGCGGTGCTAAATACTGCTATATGAAACGCACTTTCCTTTTCGACCGCACCCACGCGTCAATATTGTTCTAATTTCCCAAACCATAACCGGGTTTTCGCGCGCAGCAACAAATCTTTCCATGGGACGACGGAAACCATACGCAATTACTAATCTCATTGTGTACGTGCTTTTTTTCTCCTCCAACAAATATGTATCTGTGTGTGTGTGCATTCTCCCCGTTTTCGGATTTGACTGGTGAGCCGGAGAGAGGCGGTCCGCGCCCGCACAAAAGATAAGCGGTGCGAGAAAGCCTCCCTCGCGAGCGTACCTCGGCGCACACAGCAGCGGCAAAGCCGCCCCTTTCGCTCGTGGCCGCAGGAGCGCCGTTCGACAGCACCTACTGGAGGCTTCGATCGTGCCAGGAACCACGCAGTGGAATAAGCCTTGTGCCCGGCGCAGTCCCGCGCCGCGAGGCTCGATAAATCGTTAGACGTTTAGGGACGCGGCAGCAACGGAGAAGTTCATCGCCGCTGCCCGTCTTATCCAGACGGCGTGAGTGCCAAGGCCGCTTCGGAAAGAAAGAGGACCGGCCGATGTTGGCCTGCTTGTGCACGCGTCTGCCGGCTGTCGCCCGCACAGCGGAAGTCTGTTCCGCTTTCGCGCCCCAGAGTCGAAGACCTAGAAGATCGCTGAACACTTTGGGTTGGGCTATCCGCCGCTGGCCGCAAAGTTCCAATCTAAGCGAGGCACTTAGTTTACGATGCCCTTTTTGCTCAGAACAACCCGTCGCACACAAGAACACTTGGGAATGCGAGGGGTGTGTTCCACAGGTGACGCGATGTTTGCAGAGTTCACCGAATGTCTGGCAGTTAGGGTGCTGTGCTTTGCCTGATGGGAGCTCATCTGCGCTGCCAGAGCACGGCCTGGGGTGTGTCAGGGTGTCGGAGAAAAGAGCAGATGCGAAGACAAAACATGGTATTGCAGTTTGTGACTCTATTTTGAAAGCGCAGCGAGAGGGAGGGGGGGGGGGGGGGGGGGGGGGGGCGGTAGGAGTGAAAGCAAATATCGCTGTCCCTGAGAACATTAGATTGTGGGCGTATAGATACATTAGGTTTGTGGGGTTTAACGTCCCAAAGCAACTCAGGCTATGAGAGACGCCGTAGTGGAGGACTCCGGAAATTTCGACCACCTGGGGTTCTTTAACGTGCACTGACATCGCACAGCACACGGGCGCCTTGCTTTCCGCCTCCATCGAAAAGCTGCCGCCGAGGCCGGGATTCGATTCCGCGTCCTTGGGAACAGTAGTCGAGCGCCGTAACCACTGCGCCACCCCGGCGGGGGTATAGATACATTAGGTGAATTCCACTGATTCAGGGTACGAAATTTAAAACAGTCATAAGGCCTTCATCGCGGCTCATCACGGTAATCAAGCGTGTCGCAGTACTCAGGAGAAAAAGAGCGCGTACTTGAGAGTAAAAATGTGCCTCTGTTGAAAAGTATAGCAAGAAAAATGAGCATGAAATAAAGACAGACAGCGCGAAATGATGTGGATTTACGAGTGATTTATTAAGAGAACCACCGCACTGCGAGTCCAGTGTTGCCAACGCAGAAAATTTTGACAAAACAGTTATACCTAGCAACGTTCTTCGCGACACAAACAGCCAAAGATGAAAAGGTTACTAGTAACAGAAAGGAAAGAGGGGAAGATACCGCCTCCTGATTATCGACTGGAATGCCCATGAAGAAATGGCTGAGTGGCGTGCATGTCGACTCACCTGCAATGTGATCACGGCAACCGTTGCTTTCTGTAGGTGTGACCTTCCTTGCTAGTGCTCGCCACAGACACATGAAGTAAGACTGGAAGGTGGCAAAATTCATACGCTTTCCGTGGCGAATAAAGGAACCGTTGCGATTTGATTGATTAAGAATGTAAACAGACCACATTTAGCACTGGCTTAAGCGACTTGCACCACCATGAGGGTTTTGCTAAATCAGTTGTCCGGGGTGACTAGTCCAAAAAATTTGCCGTCTTCCACCAATGCAATGAGAGCATGCGGCACTCCAGCGGCGCGCCGCAGCTGGGCACAAGACCAGCGCTGGGCGCTTTCCGTGCGCTCCTGTCGGCGGAATACAAGACCGCAGTGTTAATCTAGAAACAAGGAGGCGTTGCCGCACCATCTGAGCGAGCAGTGTTCGGAAAACGCCATAATTTCCTTATTGAACGGCTCTGACCGCTCAGGTTGTGCTCGCTTCTGCTCTGCAAACCGATCCGCATATGTTACATCGTGGCGTCCTGTATCGACCGATGACAGACTAAATGCTGTCGGCAAGCTTATAGAACAACCC
The DNA here is from genome assembly GCF_055883805.1 of Amblyomma maculatum. NCBI lineage: Eukaryota > Metazoa > Arthropoda > Arachnida > Ixodida > Ixodidae > Amblyomma > Amblyomma maculatum. The sequence continues at coordinate 117,284,111 of NC_139344.1, forward strand.
ATCGTTATCCGAAAATAACCAGTTGCCGTCGAGTGCTACAAAATGAAGGCAAAACGTTTTTGAAAAGTTTCAGAGCACGTTAGCTTGTGATCAGAAGTTTCTCAGTCTTGCGCTGGCGCTTATGACACTGCACAAGTAGTGAGTTGTGTAAAGCGGCTCTCAACGTCTACAGCAATTGCATGTCGTCCGCAGACTTAAGTACCGTAAGCCTAAATTTCTACACCGCCCCGTCGATAATGTTCATGTTCATTGGAGCAAAAAGAAAAACGTCTAATCATATACGATGAACGTGAAGGTGAGGCGCGATAAGTGTAAAACAGTACGCACAAAATAGGCCTAGAAGAGGCCTTTGAATCCTCAATGACATGGCAGCAGAGAGGGTAAAGTGGTAGCAACGGCACGCGAAGACCGAAGCCATGCAAGCTGCCAAGAAAAAAATTACCTGCCCTATTACTAAAGCCGGAGGCCTTAGACGGGTCGTTTCTGCTCGCGCAGAACGTGGCAATTTTCTCCTACTCGTCTGAATTAATTGATTTTCTCAGATTCAACGACTCGTTTCCAATAATTTCACTTATCTGCTTTATTAACGGCGATCCGTGCTCATCGGTTCATTGCTTCAATCAAATTACCTGCTTCTATCGAATTAGCGACTCGCTGTTATTCGTCAAAAAAAAAAAAACGTACTCGCTCTCGCGAACTTATTCGCGTTTATAATTTCCTGCGGCGTGAGCTAACGTGATAAACTCGTAAAAGCGTCTGATGCTGATGGCCAATTACGACGGATTTAATGCGGACATGACGGCAGGGGCTCACTCGTGTGCTTATTATTTTAACTCCCTTACTGCATGTATGGTGTCAGCGAAAAATGCCAACATCACTGTAAAGGAGGTAGCGCCGTCAGTTGCTCAGGAATACAGCCCTGTGAATCCCTGCATTTAACATTCACAACTAGGATTCCTGATATAAAACATTATAGATAGTGTAGCGAGCATTACTAGTATATCATTACTTCCAGCGTCATTAGCTTTGAAAGCGAAATGGCCATTGACCGAAGAACGTGCTTTTCATTTCGTGCGCTGCTGGTTTTAAACAACATCCTTCTCACTTTTTCACCCCCTTTTGACTTCTCGCCATCCTTCGTGGCTTGTGTGGCGTCATGTGGGCTGGCGTTTCATAACTAAGAAGTGATACCATCTGTTAATAAGCTTTTTGTAGGGTTTAACGTCCCAAAGCGACTTAGGCTATGAGAGACGCCGCAGTAGAGGACACAGGCAATTCCGGCCAGCTGGGGTTCTTTAACGTGCACTGACATCGCACATCACACAGACGCCACTCCGTTTCGCCTCCATCGAAACGCAGCCGCCGGCGGTCGGGATCGAACCTAGGTACTCTGGTACAGTAGTCGGGCATCTTAACCACTACACCACAGCGACGGGGCTGTTAATTAAGCGGCAGGCAAGTGCACTTACGGGGAGTGCACTTCTCAGCTCGAAGGACACTTCACGCTACGCTGTGCTAGCTAAACGGAAAAGCGGGGTCCACTCGCACTGTTACTCGTATACATACGAAACTAGTAACTGCATAAAATGTAACTTAAAAAAAAAAAAAAGTGACCTCCAAGCGTAAACTTCCGAATACTTTTCTTTTTAAGTAACAAAACACTAATAATGTCTAAAATTTGATATAGGGCTTTGACTGTCTAAAATGCTCCGGGGTAGTATAGCGTTGCTAGTTAAGACACGTCATATGATATCCAGATTAGGAAAACAAACAATATGGCAGACAGCAGCGAGCCTGCGTCTGGTCATGCTAGCATAGAATTGAAGCAAGTTCTAAATGCGTGGTCTGCTGCCGAAAGGTCTCGGACGGTAATTTAGAGGGGATAAAAGGTAGGTAAAATAGTGCATATATTATGGTCAGGCAGCCCAAAAATAATATAAAATAATATGCCTCTGCCCATGCCGCTAAGTAGGGTAAAATAGTACAGAAGCAAGATAAAATAAGTAGAGGATTGAGAAGGTGACTCGGAGTCCGGACATCAACAAACACTACAAACGACAATCTAGCGACCGTTACCTAGCTGAAAATGGCGTCGCCGCAGTGGCGTACCGCACTTAATTAGCAAGTTGCGCACACAGTTATATCGCGTTTTTGCGATGCAATGGTTTGCCTGTCACTATTACAACACGATTACTCAATTAATAATATATACAAAAACAAGGTAAAATCGCACGCATATCTTATTACATAGTACATTTTGTGACGAATAAATTGCTGCCGGCGTCTGCACACTCGGTCCTCAAAGTCGGTTCTGCCAACAAACTTCGACTTTACTGCGCACTTTGGCAGGTGCACCTATGTCACCATGGAAGAATTCAAACATTATCCTCATTCACAAGAAAGGGGACTCTAAGGACCTTAAAAATTACAGACCAATCAGCACACTGTCTGTTACGTATAAGGTATTTACTAAGGTAATCGCTAATAGAATCAGGACAACCTTAGACTGCAATCAAGCAAAGGATCAAGCAGGGTTTTGGAAACGGTACTCTACTATCGATCATATCCATACCATCAATCAGGTGATAGAAAAATGCTTGGAATATAACCAGCCCTTATACATAGCATTCATTGATTACGAAAAAGCATTTGACTCAGTTGAAACCTCGGCGGTGATGCAGGCATTGCGAAATCAGGGGGTAGACGAGCCGTACGTGAAAGTGCTGGAAGATATATATAGTGGCTGCACAGCAACCATAGTTCTGCATAAAGAAAGTAACAAAATTCCCATAAAGAAAGGTGTTAGGCAAGGAGACACAATCTCCCCAGTACTATTCACAGCTTGTTTAGAGGAAGTATTCAGAGACTTGGAATGGGAGCAGTTAAGGATAAGGATAGATGAAGAATACCTCAGTAATCTGCAATTTGCTAATGATATTGCCTTGCTAAGTAACTCAGGGAATGAACTGCAAATAATGATTGATGACCTAGACAGGAAAAGTAGAAAGGTAGGCTTGAAAATCAATATGCAGAAGACTAAGGTAATGTTCAAGAGCCTCGGGAAGGAACAGCAGTTTACATTAGGTAGCGAAATACTGGAAGTAGTAGGCGAATATGTCTACTTAGGACAGGTAGTAACCAACCACGAAAAGGAAATAACAAGAAGAATAAGATTGGGATGGAGCGCATTTGGCAAGCACTCGCAGATTATGACTAGCAGCTTAACGGTATCGCTCAAGAGGAAAGTATATAACAGTTGCATCTTGCCTGTACTCACCTATGGGGCTGAAACGTGGAGGCTAACCAAGAGAGTTCTACTTAAGTTGAGGACAACCCAGAGGGCTATGGAATGAAAAATGGTAGGGGTAACATTAAGATATAGAAAGCGTGCAAAGTGGGTCAGAGAAATAACTCAAGTTACCGACATTCTAATAGAAATTAAGAAGAAGAAATGGACATGGGCAGGACATGTAGGGCGAAGAGAGGATAACCGATGGTCGCTGAGGGTAACAAACTGGATTCCAAGGGAAGGAAAGCGTAGCAGGGGGCAGCAGAAAGTTAGGTGGGCGGATGAGATTAAGAAGTTCGCAGGGGTCAAGTGGATGCAGCTAGCACAGAACCGGGTTAAGTGGAGAAATATGGGAGAGGCCTTCGCCCTGCAGTGGGTATAATCAGGCTGATGATGATGATTACTTATGTCACAGCGTTCAGCAGTGGAAGCGTGCACTTTTCGTAACTGACATTCCCCGTAAGTGGGCTTGTGCTTTATTTTTCGCGCCTAATGTGATTATAAAGACGCTGCCTCAAGATGGTTTCTATTAAAAAAAAAAAAATTCTTTTTGACCAGTAGCAGAGCGGAGCACTTCTGTACACGAAAATTAGTAAATGAAGACCAGAAAGATGCAGCTCGTCAGGGCACATTTCGATGGTAACTGGGCATGTGCATTGTCCGTACCGCATCGGGCATGTGACATCGCAGTTTCCAACAATTTCAAATTCTAGATGAGGGGGGGAGGGGCTCCGAGTTTAAAAATCTGCATCAGTCAGCAATGGGCAACCACTATGCGCTTTGTTTCTTGCCATCAGAAAGTTGTTTTAAAAGAGAACAAAAAGTGCTAGTAAGAGAAAGAAGTACCGCCGCACTAGACCTGTTGGGGCGTCGGCGTTGTCAGCGTTGTGCGCGAAAAATGCATTGTTATAGAGAAGAGAGGGGGGGGGGGGAGGGAGGAGGGTTGCAGCTGGCAGCTGCCACATCTCTGCTCTGCTGCCTCTAGGCTGGCACGACATCACGCGAGGACATGAGATCATTGCTTTGGAAGGAACTAACTTCGAAAAACACCATAGATCCGTGTCAAAATACGATGAAATATTATTTTGTTATGACGTTTACTACAAAATGTATGTTATAAAATGTCGGAAATTTCTGTAGTCACTCACCACCATATTACTGAAGACTTTTGTTGCGAAAGCAACACTACGACAGCAAAAGCGAGACCTCGGGTGGCCGCAGCTACGCCGTGAAGAGGCGTGAAGAGACGTAGCTATATATATATATACCGTGAAGAGGCGTAGCTTCGGTCTCATCATAAAAAATTACAAGAGTTCAACGCTGCTGAACCAAATAAATTGAGCGAAAGCTTTAGCTGCGGGTGACCGAGCGTTCTTCTTCTTTTCTTTTTCTTCTTCCTCAGCCCACATATAAAGCCCCGCTGTAACCAAGCCGTATGAACTACCTTAGTGGGTAACGTTAATGCCAGGGTCCTAGCAGGCTGATTCTGACGTAACCGTTCCACGTGAAACGAGAAAAACAAGTTGGCAGCTCCTGCCCACTGAGCCGCGGCTTCGACCGCGCCACGCCGACCGCTTGAGTCGGGAGCCCATCTCTCGCTTTTGTGTCACGTGGGGTGTCACGTGACGTCACAGCGTCACGTGGGTAAGACGTGGCTACCACCGCGCTACGCCGACCGCTTGAGATGGTAGCCCAGCTCTCACCCTAGTGTCTCGTGGGTTGTGACGTCACAACGTCACGTGGGTAAGGCGTGGGTAAGACGTGGGTACCGGCCGCGCTACGCTGAAGACTCGAAACCTAGAGTAGTATCGCTATCGCAATAAAAATCAGCCTGTCACGACATTTGAATTCACGTTACCCCTATGCCACGCGGGCAGGAGCTGCCAACTCGGGTCGCTTCTTTCATATGGGAGGGTGATATCAGAATCAGCCTGCCAGAACCGTTTGCATTCTGGTTATACCCCTACGACACGCAGGCACGTCCATATGGCTTGGTTTAAGCGTGACTTTATATGTGGGCTGGTAGCTTACGCTCTCGAGTCATACCCTTAAAGGATGAGCTTAAGTGTCCCAAATAATGTAGCACCTTACACTGACAGGGCTTGATAGGGGAATAATGTAGCAGGTAAAAGAAGCTTTCACCGTTGCTTTCGCAATTCAACTAGGGTTAACCAGAGCTAAACAACAACTAATTTTTCTGCAGTACTTTTCTGTTGTCTCTACTTCTGTAGTATCTTTTTTTTTGTAACTATGTAATATCCTCAAGTTACTGCAGAATTCCCTTTGTCACAATAGGTTAACAGTCAAAAACCACGCATAAATTCTCTCGTGACAACATAAAATTTTGTGTAGCTCTTTCCGGCTGGTCTGGGCTTCTCAATTGAGGAGGGAGGGCGACGAGCACCGAACACTCTAGGATCCTGGCATTCTGAGTAACACATGCTACCCCTAGGCCATGCAGGCACATCCGTGCGGTTTGGTTGAAGCAGGGCTTGTATGTATGTCGGGTGATCTTGAACTGTATAACGTATACCTTACGACATTATGGTAAGGATTATTTTCGCGATAATATGGGCACAGAATAATTCATTAGTGATTAAGCGAATGACACAGGGTATGTGTGCGAATAAAGATTCAGAAGTGAATAGGCTTGGGCAGGTTGTCGATTCATTATAACTCGGGAAGCGTAGCGCAGGAAAAAAGGAGGAAGAAGACAAGAAAGGAGAAACGCTAACTTTCAGCACGGTGTTTATTGCGGAACAAGAGTATATATGCAAATGAGTCTGCATGCGCGCATGCGCTGTGAGGCGCATAGCTGAGTTATGACGTCACGCGTGGCACATCACTAAGATCGGCGATATGTCCCGATACGAATGAAGCTTGCCAGGTGTGCGAAGAAAAATCAGGTCTGCCATGCAGAAGACAAAGCGAAGCAGCAGCAGAAGGATGGAGCGCCACCTGCTCCATGCACCGCACGTGCGAAGAAGCGGGCGGCGAGCAGGCCGCGCGCTGCGAGGCACGCAGTTGGAGGTCAAACTATATCTTGGTCAAACTGCGGCGTACGCGAAACACGCTGCAGCTAGCCCAGTGAAGCTTTCCTTTCAAAAACTGCCACATACATCCATGCCATCGATAAAAAAGTTCGATTTCATGGCATGACGGCATGTGGCAGTATTTTTTCCTTTTTTAAGTTTTTTCGCGTCCCTCTTTCCCTTTGCACCTCAGATGCGTACACACTCTTCTTACGAAATAAACGCCGTGTTGAAAGTTAGCGCTTCTCCTGTCCTTGTCTTTGTCCTCCTTGCTTCACAGAGCAAGGGTTCGCAAGGGAAGTCTCCGACGGGAGCCGCTCACACCTGCGTCTGTCGGTTGGCGGGCGTAACGGTGCAAATTGGAGTGAGCATGGCACGTTTAGCTGCAGCGAGTTACTACTAAGCTGTAGGGCCACAAATGAGGGGAGCTTCAGTTGTCAGTTGTAAACAAATTGAAAAGAAAAAAAGAAAGAAAATAAACTCAGGTTTATTTTGCTAGACTGGCGTGGCCAAAGAAACCACCGTCAACATATCGGCTTGCTGCTGCAACGGGGCCGTAGAGTCACATGAGCCTTTGGTTTCCTTCACACAAATCACGGTTGAGTAAGGAAAATGCGCCTTGCACGTTTTTTTTTTTTTTAGGGGGTTGGGGGGGGGGGGGGGGGGTTGGCGGGCTTTCTTTGAAGGTGGAGGAAAAGATGTACGTGAGGGCTTCCTTATTGCAAATAAGGGACTGGAGCTTTCTGATGGGGCTGTCCAGCTTTATAAATCTAATTTACTGCCTAAAGCCAACTTACAGTAATTCAGGCAAATCACATTAATTAACTTCAAAAGAAAAAAAACATAAGAGGCGCGCAAGGTGGCTTCCAGGAATACGTAACTGGTTTCCCTCGACTGCTGGTAATATTCTGTTCCTGAGCCCTTGCGCTCAAGTTAGTTGGGACACCCGGTATGTCTGCCAGCTTTCGATAGGTGCGTCGAGCCACGACGTTCCGACTAGCATATGTATTGCGCAGTGTTCGCTACGCTGACGACTACACCATATGCATCAGCCGTCCACAGAGGATAACCTCGACGCCACTATCACTAACATACTTTGAATATGTGAATCTACTCGCAGAGGCCTTTTCACCGATAAGTTGGTCAATCTGGACCAGTGATGTGCCTTTCATTCCTTTGCCTTTTTTAGCTCTCCTTAGCGCCGTTTTAACCTTCTTATTTTGGAAGGTTGCTGTTACTCTCTAAGCGTCAAATGGAACATGTGAGGGCATTTATACAGTTTTACACTTACACTGAGAGATACGTACTCAATTTTGATGGAAAGCAAATGTTAACTTTTTTTTTTTGATGATTTACACAAGAATACATAGTCACGATGCACTTTTGGCCGGTCACAGGAAAGCAACAAAGGCCGATAGAAATGTGAAATCCGCACCAAATAAAAGGAAAGCTCCCTCAGTTTCACACCTGTCTAGTGCAGTTCGATGCGATCTCCATTTATCGCCCTACACACATCCAAACTATAGCGGAGTTCTTGCCGCACACTGGTAAGGAAGTCTGGTAACGGAGTGAACAGTGTCAGTCGTTGATACGTTCAGTGTACATATGTTGCTTTACACAACCACAAAAGTAAATGTCAAGAGGGCGTCAGGTGGCTTCTACCGACTCATCACTGACTGAAGGCCTACCAGAACAGGGTTCCTCCTCCAAACTGCTGGTTTCCTTCAACTGTCTATTCCGTTGAGTAATCTTATTCCTATTTAACGGCGCTTCGTTGTGTACGTGCCGATATTCACGTTACACTTTCTTCACGCATTCGAATTTAGCGAGTCACAGAATACTCTGAACCTTCATCTGTATCGTTCACATTTTGACTGGCATGGCAGTGGACTGCTCCGTGGTATACACGGTGTTACTCATACGAAAACTAGGAGAGCTTTTAAGGCGAAAGCCTTTATTGCCTCATCGTTGTCGTCAGCAAAAGTGTCACGCTTTTGCGGCAGCTCTGATTGGTCGAGACGGGATGACGTCATGGAGGTCTCGACCCCCTCACAGAGCACCACCACAGTATGCGCGAATGCGTGCCTTATATGGCCATATACCAATCAGTCATCAACTACTAATTAATGTTTAATCAATTCATTACTAATCACTTATTACCGAACACTGAGAAATTAATAAATAATTACTAATTAGTACCAGTCGCGCAATTAATCAATGACGTCATGGAGGTCTCGACCAATCACAGAGCATCACCACAGTATGCGCGAATGCATGCCTTATATGGTCATATGCCAATCAATGATAAATCACTTATTAATGACTAATTTGTAATTATTACTATTCTGTACTTACTAATAATAACTAATTACTGAACATTACCTAATTAATTATTACTTACCAATAAGTGTCAATTGCGTAATTAATTGATTAATTACTACATAATGTTGCGAACCCTGTAAAATCAACCACACAACAGTAAACGTAGAACAACTGCGAAGATACAAGGAGCGCGATCTCGTCGCTGCCAAGTAGAATTAACTGAAGCAGAATGCACTCGCAGAATGAAAGAGCAGTCGCTCGCTTTACTCGTAGCGGCATTCATCGCTACATGCGCAACAGTCGCGTAGCGGAATGCAGCACTCAGGCTTTCACTTTCATCACTTAGTCGCCAAAGTGTCCTCAAAGTTTTCTTTTATTATTCTATCGTTACCCTGGGGCTCTCCACTGCGGCTCATCTCACGTCTTTTGGACGTGTAATAATCGACTAACTTTAAACGAAATGTTATATTTATTTTATTGTCAAATGCCGGGGGGAGGGGGGAATGAAACACGAACTTGTTGCCTCATTGCTGCTCGCAAATAACAGAAGTTACATCAGTCTACCTTATTTATCTTCTCTTGCAATACTTTGGAACAAAACCTAGGTACGCATTTTGGTCATCACCCCAGGGTACAAGAGTAGGAGAGGCAACCCGGGAAGGCGACAGGTTTGGGCGATAAATTGGTAGAGCTAAGCTTCGCGGATTAGAACATTAGGCAGCGTGAGCTAACAGGTATTGGCCGCCTAAAGGTCTGAACGTCAGGAGGCTGGGGCCCTGCCGCCCCGTGGTTGCCCACATGCAGGCGGGGAACAAACACGGCTGCTTTGCAGCTCTATCCCGCGCCTTCCCACAGTAACGACGCAGCGCCCAACACAAAGCTGTAAGGACCCGCAGCCGCGGCACGGCTGCCCAAGCGGCTCGGGTAACGTGTTCGGTCGATGGATTCAAAGCCCTCGGTGCGACCGACCTCTCGGACTCGCAAGGCAGGTAATCGCGTCCTCGCTCTCCGGCTGCCGCTTCCGTCGCCACAGGCCGGATGTGGCGAGCAAGAAGGCGCACTCCGAAACGCGGCAGCACGGTTGCCGAGAGAAGGGTCCATTTAAAGCAGGGCTTTGTAGAATGGAAAACTGGTGTGCTCCTCGTGGCATTTGCACCGGTGGCATATGCGTGTGGTGTAGCTATGCTGTGTAGGGTACATATATTTTGCTGGACCAAGTTGCTTTCTTTCAGTCATGAAAAATCACGGCGTTCTGTAGACGAAGAAATAGAACGAAAACAGTAGAGTTCAGAGCAGTTGTGTGTGCATCCTCGTCCTGTGTCTTCGTCTTCAAGTATCGTGGTTCCCTCAACCACAGCGTTCGAACGCTATCCACAATGTAAGTGTAAACAAAGTGCTAGCGGCTGCCGCGGAGGTACCAGGTTCGATCCCTGGTGCCGCCAGGTACCCACCGGAATTTCGATGGGTACAAGCTTTCCCACGGCCTGGTGCTCGACTCTTTGAGGTGAAATGCTTGGGAAAGGGGTCATAGGTCTCAAATATTTGCTCCGATGTGGCAGTGACCAGTTCCGCCATCGGATAACAATAAGTCCTCCTTGTGCGGCAAAAGCCCATTATGTGGCCCTTTTTTCAACCGGACCTTAGCAGGTCATTAGTTTGTTCGAAACTTTAAGCCCTCGAAGGAGCACAGCAGGGTTAGCAGAGGCTCTTCCAAGCGCACACCCCTGAGAGAGCCGGGCGCCGGGCCGGGGGACGCTCGTACCGATTTTACCCTTGGGTGTCCGGCGGCGGGTTTCGAACTGACCACCTCCCGCAGCCGAGACGGGCGCCCAAACCACTCGGCCACGACTGCGGACGAATGCGGTTAAGGGCATGTATACGAATCAAAGGCTGACCAAGAAAGCTAGTCAGTAGTTTAACTTTCAGATACTGGAAGTTCAAACCGAAGTCCACCCCACGTCGACAAGAACTTAGACGGCTGCATAACAAGCGCTAATGTGCTGTGCATCGTGTTTAACCTTCACGTCTTGCTGCACCGTGCACCGTCTTGCTCTCCTGACGCATAATGGTGAATTTCTGGCGGGCAATTATTTTAATTTTGGCACATTTGTTCCTAGCGTCTTGTTTCAGTAAACCTCTCCTGACTCACGCTAAAGAAGCTGCTTTATAATTAAACTTTTAGTTCCTGACCTGCGCTTTGTTCGGCCTTCGCCGCTCTCCTTCGACCATCCATCATCTGTTCGCGGTGCCAGACCCAACAAAGTGCGAAGGACCAACGCCCTAATGAATTATTCTGCGATCGTCTGCGGCGACTCCGTTGTGCCACACACGCACCTGCGTTTAGTCGCAAACACACTTCAGGGAACAGCTCCATTCTGCAGTGTCCGGCCAATCTGCAGTGCCGCTGCGATTATATTTCATCAGGGGACGGGTACAAGCGTTTCGCAGCACTAAGATCGAAAGAAGAGACCACCGTTGACGGACCGCCTGTTTAACTCAGAACGTGCCACTGTTCCTATATGAGTCTTATTATGGGCGTCGCTGGCTGCCGATCGAACGCTGGCGTCTTTCCGCGAAGGTCGATACACTTGCACTGTTGTCAATTCTATGAATATGACCAGCAGCCAAAGACAAGAACCATTTGGCAAGCGCGATACTATCTTGAGAGTGGCTCTGTGCAGCTTCTCTGGCGAGTTGGCAACGATTCATATTTGTGCCGCAGCATTGTCTTTCAGTTTCGCTCCACACGAGGAAGATTTATGGTGCGAGGGAATTGTGAGATCCCGTGCGAATGTAACTGAATGCATATTCAGGCTGAGCTGTACAGCACCTGATTTGACAAGATGGAGAGGGTTTTGGCATGAATGTTTTTTGTTCGCATGTGTCAACACTCGTACGAAGATTCATGCTATTCCCTCATTGATGTGTATCTGATGGTTTGGTTTGGTTTGGTTTGTGGGGTTTAACGTCCCAAAGCGACTAAGGCTATGAGAGACGCCTTAGTGGAGGACTCCGGAAATTTCGACCACCTGGGGTTCTTTAACGTGCACTGACAATCTGAATAGGACGAACGAAGCCGAAGGGTTGACTCGCTTTGCATTGCATTTGCACTGTACCTGCGTTGTTTAGAGACTTCGGCTTCCTTTTCCAGTAACGTCATTGTTCTATGTGTTTCGGGTACTCCCTGCTGAGCTGCGCAGTCTACACAGTACTATGAGTAAGAGAACTCGATCTCTGTGAACGAACGTGTAATAAATCCTTGGAGCAGAGTTGCTGCAGCGCTTTTTGCTTCATCCCGAGTATCAAATTTTGTACTCATGTTTTGTTCATTAATTTTTCCCCACTCGCGGTAACCAGTGGAAAGCTCAGCGACGCCATCAGTTCGCAAAACCATACCCTCGTAACCGCATCTGGAAACACGGAGCGTCCCGATCTTTGGGTGCTTTTGAATGGAGAGACTTAGCACACCGTGGACGCATTAGCGTAGACGTATAGCAGATTTCCAGACGCCAATTGCATACGCTATCAGGAGCACGCCTCTTACAGATGGTAGGTGGCAGTTGACAAACCCCAGGAGCTTTGCAACCCCGTATGAAGCCTCGCACGCTCAAAAAGTTACAAGTAGGATTTTAGGCGGTGGAAGTTGGATGGCGATATATGGCCGGGCATTGATAGGCCGGAGGTGTAGTGGAGCGCCGTCACTCCTTTCACTTTCACTTATGGAAGTCGCGGAAGGTGTGATTGGTTGGTGGGTTGTCCTAAGCTAGTGAAGCTAGCTTAGCAGTGCTGTTAGAGGAACTAGAAGGTATGAAATGGGATGTCATAGGGCTTAGTGAGGTTAGGAGGCCGAATGAGGCATATACTGTATACTGAAGGATAGGCATGTACTGTGTTATCGAGGCTTACCAGAGAGGCGACAACTAGGAGTAGGTTTCCTTGTCAATAAGTATATAGCGGGTAATATGGATGAATTCTATAGTATTAATGAGAGGGTGGCAGTCATCGTAATTAGGCTTAATAAGCGGTATAAACTGAAGGTTGTACAGGCCTATGCACCTACAGGTAGTTATGATGACCAGGCAGTTGAAAGCTTCTACGAAGATGTAGAATCGGCAATGCGAAAAATAAAGACGCAGTATACTGCACTAATGGGCGACTTCAATACCAAGGTAGGGAAAAAGCAGGCAGGAGACCAGGCAGTAGGTGACTATGGCATCGGTTCTAGGAATAACAGGGGGGAGTTACTAGTTGAGTTTGCAGAGCGCAATAACTTAAGAATCATGAATACCTTCTTCAGCAAACGGAAGAACCGGAAATGGACATGGAAAAGTCCTAACGGGGAGACTAAAAATGAAATTGACTTCATAATGTGTTCAACCCCCGCCATTGCGCAAGATGTAGAGGTAATCGGGAAAATGCGATGCAGTGACCACAGGATGGTGAGGACCCGAATGAGCCTAAATCTGAAGAAGGAACGCAACAGATTAGTAGGAAAGAAACCCATCAACAAATTAGCGGTGAGGGGGAGGGCAGAAGAATTCAGGATCTCGCTACAGAATAGATATTCAGCTCTAACCGAGGATGGCGACATTACCCTATAAGCAATGAACAATAATTTCAGAGATATCACTACTGAGTGTGCGGTAGTAGTAGGCGGTAGGATAGTTAGAGAGGATACCGGTAAGCTGTCTAAAGAGACGAAAGATTTGATTAAGAAACGCCAGAGTATGAAAGCTTCCAATCGAACAGACCAGATCAAATTGGCCGAGATATCAAAGCTAATCAATAAGCGCAAGGTGCCTGATATAAGGAAGTATAACATGGAGAAAATTGAACATGCTGTAAAGAACGGGGGAAGCCTTAAAGCGGTAAAGAAGAAATTGGGCGTAGGCAAAAAACAGATGTACGCGATAAGGGACAGGGCGGGAAACGTCATCACGAATATGGACAAGATAGTCAAAGTAGCCGAGGAGTTCTATACAGATCTCTACAGCAGCCAAAGTAGTCAGGATCGTAACGAGATTGGCGGTAGGGAAAAACAGTCAGACGTTCCACCAGTGACGAAGGACGAGGTCAAGAAAGCGTTAGAAACTATGAAAAGGAGGAAATCAGCTGGAGAGGATCAGATAACTACAGATTTGCTAAAGGACGGGGGGGATATCGTGCTAGAGAAACTGGCCACCTTGTATACGCATTGCTTGGTGTCATCGACGGTACCGGAACCATGAAAGATGCAATCATTATCCTCATTCATAAGAAAGGGGACTCTAAGGACCTTAAAAATTACAGACCAATCAGCTTACTGTCTGTTACAAGGTATTTGCTAAGGTAATCGCTAATAGAATCAGGACAACCGTAGACTGCAATCAAGCAAAGGATCAAGCAGGTTTTCGGAAACGGTGCTCTACTATCAATCATATCCATACCATCCATCAGGTGACAGAAAAATGCTCGGAATATAACCAGCCCTTATACATAGCATTCATTAATTACGAAAAAGCATTGGAGTCAGTTTAAACCTCGGCGGTGATGCAGGCATTGCGAAATCAGGGGGTAGACGAGCCATACGTGAAAGTGCTGGAAGATATATATAGTGGCTGCACAGCAACCATAGTTCTGCATAAAGAAAGTAACAAAATTCCCATAAAGAAAGGTGTTAGGCAAGGAGACACAATCTCCCAGTACTATTCACAGCTTGATTAGAGGAGGTATTCAGAGACTTTGAATGGGAGCAGTTAGGGATAAGGGTAGATGGAGAATACCTCAGTAATCTGCAATTTGCTGATGACATTGTCATGCTAAGCAACTCGGGGGATGAGCTGCAAATAATGATTGATGACCTAGACAGGAAAAGTAGAAAGGTAGGCTTGAAAATCAATATGCAGAAGACTAAGGTAATGTTCAACAGCCTAGGGAAGGAACAGCAGTTTACATTAGGTAGGGAAGTACTGGAAGTAGTAGGCGATTATGTCTACTTAGGACAGGTAGTAACCGCAGATCCGGACCATGAAAAGGAAATAACAAGAAGAATAAGATTGGGATGGAGCGCATTTGGCAAGCGCTCGCAGATTATGACTAGCAGCTTACCGGTATCACTCAAGAGGAAAGTATACAACAGTTGCATCTTACCTGTACTCACCTATGGGGCTGAAACGTGGAGGCTAACCAAGAGAGTTCTACTTAAGTTGAGGACAACCCAGAGGGCTATGGAACGAAAAATGGTAGGGGTAACATTAAGAGATAGGAAGCGTGCAGAGCGGGTCAGAGAAATAACTCAAGTTACCGACATTCTAGTGGAAATTAAGAAGAAGAAATGGACATGGGCAGGACATATAGTGCGAAAAGAGGATAACCGATGGTCGCTTAGATAACAAACTGAATTCCAAGGGAAGGAAAGCGTAGCAGGGGCGGCAGAAAGTTAGGTGGGCGGATGAGATTAAGAAGTTCGCAGGGGTCAAGTGGATGCAGCTAGCACAGAACCGGGTTAAGTGGAGAAATATGGGAGAGGCCTTCGCCCTGCAGTGGGTATAGTCAGGCTGATGTTGATGATGATCAGAAATGCCTCTTGACATTCGTCGCATCTGTTGGAGACTCCTAATCTTCCTAGCTTCTCGGGAGCTGCTTTCCGAGGGAGGCATATAGCTCGGCTTAGTATAACTCACGCAGCATTACGTCTACTCATTCGCCTTCTCATTTGTTTAGAGAATTGCAAGTGACACGGCTAATCACCAGCGCTTTCACCAGTCTGAGGGTGTGCTCTTCTCGACGCATTCGCCCGCGTCTGCTTGGGACGCGGCGGATCATTCTTCACACTTGTGCCGTGCGGGGAGGCGATCAGCAGCCGGATTGTGTGATCCCCCCTCATGTTGCTATGCGCCTACACTCCCAGGATCCTGGTCTATGGAATCGTTAGAAAGAAAGCAAGTGGACAAATTCATGCAACGATACAACTTTAGTGAATAGGTTTACATAGCAGTCGTTTTGCAACCTGGCTACATAATCGCGCTCCAAACTTGATAACGCACAAAGAAAGCGGAGCTGCAAAGGAAGAAAGAACAATTCCTATTTAGAATACTTCGAAGCGGCTAATGCACCTCTAAATTACCAGAAAGACAGAAAGCAAATGACGCAAACCTTCGCATTTTGAAATCACTACGCAGGGTTAAAATAAATCACACAAAGGAAATTTCCGCTAACCTAACGTGATCTCGAGTTCCCTGTTGGCTTCCATTGCCCAGACGCGGAGCAAAAGCGAAATACGAACTGTGGAAACGTAAGCCCAGCGTAGCACGCACGATTTCAGTGTAAGGCGATATGCGTGTGTGGCAACTCTCTCGGGGCCGGCTATAGGACATAAAGGTTAGGAGGCTCCTTTCACCGGATGCGCGCGCCTCGTTCGTGCTTGAGAGTCCCTGAAGGCAGTGGTGGCCGCTACCGCTGCCTCGACCCTCACGCCTGCGGCTGTGCAGCACTTAAAAAGCACTACGAGCGCCTTCTTTGAAGTCCAACTTCCAGGCAGCATTGCTGATGCTGGTGCCATGCGACAGGCGGAAGGACATGTAATGATGGCGATGATGGCTTAGTTGTGGTGGTTGCAACTGCGGCAGTGATGAAGGGAAAGTGAGCAGAAAGAAAAAAAAACATATTTAAGGTGATTGCTTGGCTACTTTCTTTTTTTTTTGTTTGCGTGGCAGAAAGAACGGGGGAATGTTTTTTATTTTTTCGCTTGTTCAGCAAATATATATGGACTAAGAAGATTGCATGGTCGCTCACGCAGGTAATTGTACAAAGATGTCTGCTCAGAACCTGCTGATTCTGGCATGCACGATGGCCTTCCTTCGTGATGCTGTCTCGAATCAGCTGAGGAAGGTGACTCGAAAGAAGCTGGAATCACCGCGGGAAGGTTTTTCTAGATTGTAGTTAAACCTTTTCTTACGGTTTCTTCATTGAGTCTACACTGCGATTGCGTCTACGGCGTGGCCGCTTGCTTTCGCTCTGGATAACTCATTTAATGGCATCTTGTGCTCTATGCGAGAGGAAAGTGGCAAGGGTGTGGTGGCTAGGTTAACGAGGTACTTCGCGTTCTTTAATCTCATTACGCGGGTGTCGCGGCGCCTTCCTCTCCTATCAGAATGAAGCTGCCCATAGCCTGAGTCCCAAAGCTCGCTGTCGTGATTCACAGCGAGGTACCGTTTAAGCCAGCGAGACGCTGCTCTGAGCGAGCACTTCAACTTTCCTCGGCAGCTGGGATGGGAGGCTTCATTAATTGGGAGACTCGTATAAGGAGCAGGCTACAAATCGCGACATCCTCCTTGCTGGCGCGCCTATTTTGCTCTTTGCCTTCATGCAGCCTCTAGTTTGAGGAAGAGAGGGAGTGAAGATGGAATTGAGGAAACGCAGGAGTGGAGGGCTGCACCCAACTGCGGGTCTATCCCGGGTCGCTCTTCGGCTCGCATGCCGACGTGCGTGTGCTGCGTACAGTGCGTGCGTCTCGTGGGATGGGGGGCGAGTAGGACGGCTGTTATCGAGCGGAGCTCGGCTCCCTGGCGGGCGCATGCGAGATGGGAGGTGAACCTGTCATCGCGTGCGGTCGCGACGCAGACGAGACGAGTGGCCCGCGGCGGCGGTGGTGGTGCATCGCCCAGTGGCTCCCGGCGGCGTAGCGCACTCCCCCATCAACCGACCGCGCCCGTCCCGAGCGCGTGGCACTGCAGTAATTGCCGGGAAGGGCGCGTGACGCGAGCGAGCAGTCCGCAGCACGCTTGGCTGACAGCGGCGACGCCGAGACCGCGCTGCCAAAGCGAGGAATACCCGCTGCTCCCCTCGGCGCCCTTTGCTGCCGCTGCTGGCTGCCTCATTCTCTTTGAGCGCCTCCTGTTAGCGCGGCGAATTGCAATGAAAGCGTTGCTCGAGCTCTGCCTTTTCTCTCTTTGTTTTACCAACTCATGAGGGGAAATAATTTGACACGTAGACACACTCGGGATTTTGGCCAGACGAGTAAAGTTGTCTGTCACGAGGCTTGCCACTTGCCACAATCCTTGAGAGCGTGTTACGTTCGTGGAAATTCCACATTAAGCAGCTGAGCCATAGAAATGGCATGTGTTCGCAATGGTTGAGTCATTCATAAGGTTAGCTTCGTGATCGAAGTGGGAGTGTCCTCTAACGGGTTCATAAGGTGACACAGCACACGGTACCCTTTGATTCTGAGTGCTCCGAACCATACATCTTTGAGCTAATCGCAGCTTTAAATAGCCGAATTCGTGCAATACATGTCAAAGTAAGAGACTATTGCCTTTTGAACACATGAATAATTGAACATGGAACGCTGAAAGTGCGGCTTATGGTGTGATATGCCTGTGGCGAAGCTTGCTTTTACCCCTGATTGATGGAGAAATACATGACGAAGGAATTCGAAAAATAAAAAAATTGTCGAGCTAAGCTTAGCAGTTTGCCGCATCAACCAGCCTGAGCTGAGTGGCATTTTCCATCGGGAGGTGAGGAGTGATAGCTCTGGATCTAAGCCGGGATCGCAGGCGGTAGGCTTTGCTCTCTCTTCCTCCTGCTTTTCTGACGCAACGAGGTAGAGCAGTCCGAAAAGTCGTTTGCGCGGCGCGGCTGCCCGAACGGATCGTGCTACGGGCTCTACCGATGGAAGTTCCCGGAGCGACCTGCTGCTTCGCTCCCATCTAAAGGGAGCAATCACTCATCAACCTCCCGAGCGCTGCTACCGATGAAATCTATGCAGCTTTATCAGAAACTTAGTAGTAGTCGATAAAGCTGTACGGCTTTCTTTTGTAGCTATATGCCGGCGCGTGGGAGATATGTCAGTCGTTAATTACTTTACAAATCTGCACAACCTTTGGGGACTCCTATAAAATATTTTACAAAAGTGCACTTCTAGCAGCACTGGTTTTTAATTCGAAAGCATTACTTCGCTATGTTCGCACATTTCTGTCCGCAGAACGTGTTCACAAAATCATGTCCGTAGCAGTTGTGAACAATAGAGAAGTGGTAGAGGTCAACGAGTGGTGTCAATCGTGGAGGGTGACGTAAGGTTGTGTCCGAAAAAATAATTAGGCCAATAAAGTGAATTAGGATTTAATTAGAATAACTGGTTCACAGGAAAGGAAATACGCAGTATCTTTCATACTTGTCCTCTGGACACCTGAACCGCGCCGTAAGAGAAGGGAGGAAGTGGGGAGTGAAAGCGGAAAGAGAGAAAGGAATGCCGTAGTGGATGTGACGTCGCGCAACCGGAAGTAGAGCCGAAAAAGGGCATAGGAGGGATTGCCGCGCAATTTCAAAGTACCAAAGACTAAAATGGGTAAACAAGAAGTGAATTAAGCGACTAGAAGCAACCAGAAGAAACCAACAGCAGCATCCGCGCTTTCGCATTACTCCAATGCAGACTCTGCAGTGCTCTTTAATTTTTTGTCAAGTGGCCGCGCGAAAAAATTTTGGCTTGCACATGCAAGTGCCTGCGTGATGTTGCTTTGCGATTGACCTGCGCACGAATGGAATTTGATGAAGACGGCCATGCGTAGCATGTGCACAGCGCGAGAACAAGTGATTATTTTACACGTGCGCTGTACGCCAGGCTGATACGACAGCAAAGTTGTTGATTGCAGCAGCCAAGGAAGGTAATCTGCACACTTTACCGTTGGTTCGCGAGTCAGTTTCGCGGCCGTGTGCTATTTATCGGGTATGCGCTTATTTTGTTGTACACCTATCACGTGGTACGTGACGTCACTCTGCGACTACAACCTAGTGGCGTGGCTGCCTCAGGGCTTCATCCCCATAATTTCGCCGTCGCGCGATCTTTCTTTCTGTGCATATACTATGCCTTCGCGCATGCGTATAGTATAGAAGAAGGCGCTCCGGCAAATGTAATGTGGGCTTTATTGATTCACTGCGTGACTGGTTTTCCCTGGACAACCCCCTTAAATCCACGCTGCGAAAGTAAACCCGGCAACTCTCGCTTCCCTCTAGATGGCGAGGTGGATAAAGGGTCCGAAACAGAAGAGCGATGTGGAAACTTGGAATGAATTTGCAA
The DNA here is from genome assembly GCF_055883805.1 of Amblyomma maculatum. NCBI lineage: Eukaryota > Metazoa > Arthropoda > Arachnida > Ixodida > Ixodidae > Amblyomma > Amblyomma maculatum. The sequence continues at coordinate 117,303,807 of NC_139344.1, forward strand.
TATCTAGTGGGCATACTTTAACCACTATGCTGTCTCATGTCGGGGTAAAATGTTTCGATTGCCTACAGTTGTTTTATCGAAAAAGTGCGCTTAGTGCATACAAGGTGCCGTTCTATACTCTTGAGTGTCGCAAACAAAGTACTGTCTAGACTAGATTTGATGATTTAGTGGCTTAAGCTTTCAACCTGACCAATTGGAAATGTAAGAACGGCCTGTGAGAGTCATGCAATGTGAAACACCGCATTGTTTCTCGTTTCTTGCATGCTTTCAATAGCCAGGTGTCAAAATTGAACATTTAATAATTATCCAGTGTTCTATAGATAGTTATGTTCGTTTACTAAGACACATCGAAGGCGATATATACAGGCTCTGCGTTTTGTGTTGTTGCAAGAAATTATTCTAGAACAGCGTTTGAATTTATACGAGTCAACCAGATCAGAATCTTATCTTGTTTGAGGGGCTGAGCGGCGGGTTTTTGTTATTGGTTTTCTCACATGAGGTCTTTCCTAACGTGAACCCTTTTATTAAGACGATAGATGAGCTAACCCTCGTAACAATAAACCTCAAGCAGAACCGTAGGCAGTAGGTAGAACAGCCTTTGAATTTATATGAGTTAAGCGGATCAACATCTTATCTTGTTTGAATGGCTGAACGGCGTGGTTTTGTCTAACGTGAACCCTTTTATTAAAACGATAGATGAACCAACCTTCGTAACCATAAACCTGAAGTTAGAGCCGTAGGCAGTAGGTGGAACAGCGTTTGAATTTATATGAGCTAACCGGATCAACATCTTATCTTGTTTGAGTGGCTGAACGGCGTGTTTTTGTTCTTCGTTTCCTCACATGAGGCCTTTCCTAACGTGAACCCTTTTATTAAATCGATAGATGTACCAACCTTCGCAACAATAAACCTGAAGCAGAAGCGTAGGCAGTTGCTAGAAGCGCACAGAACTGTGATTATTTTATTGCGAATTGTGCCTCCCCAAACTATTCCATAAAATGGTTCCCTTTTCTTGGGCGCTGCTTGTCTCGGCGCACTTCTTTTCTTGTCCCTGTCTTTTTTTTTTTTTCAGAAGACGGGGAGGGGGAGGGGGGAGCGCTTAAACTATCCTGCTAGCTGTCAGCTAAAATATAATCGCAGTGGTTCCTGTTCATTATAAACAGCATGATAGATATTAGAAACGGGAGTGTTTAAGGACGGCTGAGCTCTCGCGCCTATGACATGCGTCGACTGTGAGATGGAGAAAGCCGAAGTGGAGGAAGATCACGACACAAATGCATGTCTCGAGTTGAGTCCCCGGAGAAGCAGTTATGATCCCAAGTACGTTGTCTAAAAGAAGTGCAGGCTCTTCCGGAGAATGTGGGATTACTTTCGCGATGCACATTCCTTCACGTTGAGATGACAGTGGCACTGGTCCGCGGTGTAGTTTCTTCCGAGAGTCGTTATTGCTGGGGACCGAAACGTCCTTTCACCGTGTACGGTCGTTACTTGTGCTATGCGGAAAATGACCTGCTAGTCAATGCAAAGAGAGCCTCTTTTACTCAAACTCGACAGATGCGCTATAGCACAACGCGACGCTTGCGTTTCAGTTTTACCTCACGCATTTCGGGCCACGACACCGCAAAAATCTTCTGGCTCAAATTTTAGCCTATTTTAGTACAGAAAAAAACTCACGGGAACAGGAGTCACCACAGCTGATTACTTTACTTTAGACATGTGTTTCAGGAAAGTGCAGTCGCCATACTGAAACTATACTACATTCCGATTGTAGCTTAGGAGCTGGCTTTAGAAAGCCGCAACATCCTTTAATCGAATCCGCTAGCGGCACAAATTTTGTACTACGCAAGGAAGTGGTCCCTTGCCACGTATAGGTGCGCGCAGTCAAGATACCTAAGCAAGACGATGAATAGCAGGGAAAATCGAGCGCCGAACCCGTTCGAGGCACTACACGAAACGCCGCACAGGAGTACTTCCCTGTGCTCACCTTTATCCCCCCCCCCCCCCCCCCCCATTGGCATTCCTCTTCCGGTACAGGCGCACTGGCACTCCTTCCTGCAGCTAACCCTAAAAGAATGCTGCGTTCTCTTTCCAGAATTGCACAGAAGGCCGAAGGCACCAACTGCCCTTTACGCGATGGCGTGTAGGGCTCGCTCGGCCGAAAAGCCGTCGTAGTATCCTAGTTTGAGAAGATTTGAAAGGCGAGTCGGAAACGTGTTGGAAAAAATATATATATATATATATATATATATACGCACGTGATCTCATATAAAAATAGTGACGCAACCCTCCTCTGTGCTGCGTTAAGGGTGGTGCCATACCATTTCGCTTCCCAGTTAGCATCCATCTGCTAGTTAAGTTTGAGGTTAGTTGTCGGTAGGGATTCGAACCGACGACATATGTACTTACAATCGTATGCCATTAATTGTAAGTGTCCACGACAAGTAAGACAGACACTGTTCCTTCTTTTCCGGAAAAAATCTACGTAAACAAAAATATTAAAAATATCGGCGAATGAAAAGGAGGCGCTAAGGCACTATCGCATCTAGTTTTGAGACTAAGTTTGAGCGTCCTATTAATTTTTATTACGCGTCGTTGCTTACAGTGGAAAGTTACGGACGCCACTCATTGTGCTTCATTCGATGAGACGTCATTGATACAATACGCTGAAACGGTGTTTACATACGCTGGCAGCGTGTAGAGGTAGAGTTAAAAGAGGAGGAGGAAAATGAGTGCATGAGGTCCGGGACCGTTAAAAAAGGAAGCCGCACTGGCTGAAGTGGAAGGAGAGGCCGGGGGGACTGTTGTGTTTTTGGTTCTGATTATTTGTCGGTAGGCTCGCGCATCGCATGTTTGGCAAGACATCTGCATAGCTCGCACCATCAACTTATACTGATATCGTCTCTCTCACACTCGGTCGAGAGCGGATACGTGGCGGCTGCCAGGCACGCTGCGACAGCCGGAGGAGCACGAAAACTTCGGACAAGGAGGTAGGAAGGAAAAGGTGGCATCCTAGGGGAACAGGACCGTTCGCACATCGCGCGCACTCAGAGTATTCGATGGCGCCCACTTACGGGTTGTGCGCTGTTTGTCTATCGCTCCACAAGCTGGCTTTACTTTTTTTTTCTGTCCTCCGCGAGAACATATGCGGCAGAGCAACCTTACTGATGACCTGCGAGGCATACTCGGCTGAGGCCCGCGTTCGCTGGCGTTGATGATCATGAGCGAAGATGTTCAAACCGCCTTGCTTTGCCTTGGTGCTCTGCAGGCAGCGATCGCGATATATAGCGCCTGGAAGGGTGCGCGCCGCGAACTGGAGCAGGCCTTACGAGCACTTAGGTGAGGAGGGGAGGGCGGGGAGGGGATGCTTGTCCGGTTTGCCTCCTAGAAGAAGCTTTCGCTTTCTTTGTGTAGCAATTTACTGTTGCCTTTGTTGTTCGTTTGTTCGTGTTCACATTGGCCTCCCTATGCACTCGCGATACTCTAACGGTGCGAGGAGTCTAGTCCAATTAGACTAATCTACATTCTATCTCCTTTGTGCGGGTGAATGCGTCCAAACACTTTGAGAGTCGAGAAAGCGCTAAGGGTAGGTAGTAGGTTAGCCGTGGGCTGCTGTCTCCACATTGTTTTCTATTTTATTTTTATTTTTTAACATTGAGTGGGTTCAGAACGTAGCTTTTTCTGAGTAGGTAATTTTTTTTCCCCCTGGTTACTGTTTTCCGAGTGGTATACACCTACAAGATTTCAGTTACAAACACTTCACCTCAACAGTCGATTAGGCTGATAATTTTGTTTATTGTTTTCAGTATTTAGGCGTCCGTGTGCTGTGCGATGTCAGTGCATGCTAAAGAACCCCAGGTGGTCGAAATTTCCGGAGTCCTCCACTACGGCGTCTCTCATTGCCTGAGTCGCTTTGCGACTTTAAACTCAACAAACCACAACCAATATTAAAGAGTTTATAAATGTCTGTTTTCTTTTTTTTTTTTTTTGTACTGCCCCTCTTAATGAGCATGGTATTCACTTCAGCCATCGTTTTCGCGAAACTAGTGTCGCACTTGGTTTCCTCAGATTTTGTATCGTAGGATGTATTGAAACGCGGTATTTTGGCACCATTTCATGACGTAATCAATCGGCACAAATTTACAAAATCGTGTAGGCCGCTGACAAAAATTTGTCTCCCACAAAGGAACGTTGAAACATGTTCACTCCTATATAGACCGTTTTGATGGTCTTAAAAGCGTAGTACAGGTAAACAAGATAATAAATTGTCCTATGTTTTGAAAAATGAAATAGCAGAGTCATTTAAACAGAAATGTTTCAAAACATTTTTTGCTAGAACTTAAAAAATTATGCTTTATTTGAAGTGCTGTCGACCTGTAAACGACTTAATACAGACTAAGCAGAAACACGGTGTTCGTTTTGAGGGCCAAAAAGAGGAGCGTCTCCAAGAATGGTATTAAGAAGAAAAGTTTATTTGCGTGTAGCAGCCCAAGATCACGGTGAACATTCTGGTACCGGGCTCAATTCGTTCGATGGTTTTTGTTGGTTCGCGTGCACAAACGTTGGCTGTCTCAACCAGCGTGCATAATGTCTTCCGGTAGTTCCCCTTCCTCTCGAAATGCGCAATATCCAGCTGACATCTACTCGTCAAGAGTGCTTAACGTTTTCTCATCATTTCGCGAGAGGTGAATACAACACTGGAGAAGAAGACGGCTACCGGGAAATACTCTCTGCCCAAGAAAACTTCCACGCACCGCCTTATGCACTTCCGCGCCTGAGACCCCGTTCGATCAATAAGTGATTGGCGGGGTTGTCTGCGTGATGAGCTGCCAAGAGGAATAATTGATTGCGTGTCTTCACAAAACTTATTGCTCCGGAGCGAGGTCATCGAGGCTGGACGGTGACTGACGAGCTCGTGGCGGTTTTGCCAAGCTACGAGACAGGTACGTGGCCGTGCTGCCAGTAAGGCATTGAAGAATTTCTGCCGTGGTAGGAGACAGGCGGCGAAAGGCGGTGAACGCACAGCGCCAGGATACTTTGTCCTGACTGCCGCTCAAATACAGTCGATGGCTGCTGCTTTTTACAAACTCGGTGCAGCTGTGCAATGTTATTTAGCTTCACGATACACTTTCAAAATAAGGGGATATATGGGATATGAATTTTACAAGACAGGCAGACTCATGTGGCTTATATTAGGCGGCTATCAAAAGCGCTGCGGGCTGCTCCTGCAGAAATGGCTATCACCTCGCGAGAATGAAGGGCTACGACGCACTTTAGAAAAATGAACAGGAAAATAGCAAGTGAGTGCACTGGTGTAGTCGCAGCATTATGCTGAACGTTAATATCCTTAATGCTTTTCCAAGAGATTAGCAAGACGTACTTGCCGCTGCCTTGAGATCAAACTGTGCCCCCGACTCTCACACACCCGCATGGGGTTTTCGCATTACGAGGATTAAGAACTTTACCAGAGCGGTATTGCTATCTGCATGAGTAGCTGATGCTCAGAGCCTGTGCAGAAAGAGATGCACTTGAGGCTGACTGCATGCGGAAGCCAGCAGCAATGTCTTCACTTCACCCAGGAAAAAGCAACATACTCCCCCGGAAGCGCGATCGCAAGTATAGAGAAACGACAGGGGTTTCTATATTGCTGCTGCTCTAGTTGTATCATTGCCAGTTCAGTGGAAACGCTTATTTGTCGCTCATGCTTGTTTTCACAGTCCTTCGGTCTTCTTGAAAATTGTTCTGGAGCATAGTGCAAGTAGATTCACAGCGAACAAGCAAGCGGCCGAAAAGGAAGGAAGATAGCTGGCGCTGGAGCCGGTTCTCGCTAGAGAATTGAGCCAAGGATACTAAATGAGCCCGATTTTAGGAACATACCCTTATTGGCCTGTTTTTTGGCGAAGGCTGGACAAAAGTATCAAGATCGTGAGCTGTACTTCATTTACATAGCATGCCTCTACAAATGTACACTTCTAAAACGTCAAAGTGAATATAGATTAAAAAAAATCACACACACACACACACACACACACACACACACACACACACACACACACACACACACACACACACACACACACACACACACACACACACACACACACGCACACGCACACGCACACGCACACGCACACGCACACGCGCACGCGCACACGCGCGCACGCGCACACGCACACACACACATAGAATACGTTTGAAGTAGTTTTGTGTCACTCTGCCTTGGTATTTCGACATAGTAATGAGATGCGCACCGCATTTCACCTGGGCGCAGCGAAGGTAACCCAGTCAGAATAATTATCGAGTGCTTATATTAATTCAGCGCGTACATCTCCGATATGCATGAAGCACTCAAAAACGTGTGCCGATCTTACTTGCAATTCTAGCTCCCAGAAAAAAAATGAGGGGGAAACGAGACTGATGAACCTCGAACGCAACGCAGGCACCGCATTATGCCGCCAAAAGTTTCTACGTTAACTTGACTTATTCGCAGTTCTCAAGTACATCTGGCGGCGCCGCAGTAGAGCCAAGATGGCGACCGTATACAGAAGGACTCCGTGTATTATCACAGTAAGATGTGTTGTCGGCCTAGTTGGTGCAGAACTTCAGACATCTTATAGTAGCGCGAAAAAACACACACAACACGCTCGTCCTGTACCCTGTCTTGTGTGTGTTTTTTCGCGCTGCTATAAGATGTCTGAAATGTATTATCACCCTGGGAGCATTAACTTTTTTCTTGACTTAACGACAGAATGGCGTGGTTTCATTCAGTGTGAGCGACCCTACTGGTTAGCTAAACGCTTTTTATTAGTCCACGTAAAACGGTCGTCGCCCGCCTCAGGGTGCTTATAACGGTGTGAAGATCGCCACTGCTGAGCGGCCCTGCCCGTCGAAAGTAAAAACTTATGCTAGCTCAGGAAGCCATACCCCCGCACAAATTATGTGTGGCCATCACTTAATCGAGCAAGCAACGTCCTTGTACGTACGTTCGGGAGCAGATTTCTTTAGGGCGACGCAGCGGATGGTTTGTAGAACAAATCCCGGTCCGCAAATGCGGCGCTGAGGCTTATGTACTCGTTCCTTGCTTTTATGTCTGTGCCGTATGGCTTTGGCGCGAGTACAGACTATGAAATCTGGCACCTGGTGTAACATTTTGCTCCGCGTGCACTTCAGAGGCCGGCTTGAGAGCTTCGGCAAAAGCCTGCTCACGAGCGTTGTGGCGCAAATGCAGGGCGCGCATCTGCGATGGTGCGATGGCACGAGCAGTAGATGTGGGCTTCAGGTTTCGATCTCAGTTGCCGGTAATCTCACTTCTAGGCGTGAAACAGGTGAAGTGATATTTACCGATGGAGTCTAGCGTGCAAACTCATCCTTCACCGGGGAGTGAACTTCACCCGTCTCGCCGCTTTATTTTGCTGACCCCGCTGGCTTCTACCTTCTGAAAAGCGCTCGTCTATCGCCGCTCCGTTCTCTTTGCTTCGATGTTTTATTGTGACACACAAGTGTTTATAATAAGCGAGCACCAATACAAAAGTATAAAACACAGAGAGATAAAAATAATGGCGAGACAGGAATAATTGTAGCTTGGGTTAGGACTATTAGAGGTACAATTTTGCGAGCGTTACGATTGCATCGAGGCTGCTATTAAATCGACCAGCCACGAGTTGTTAAATGAAAAGACAGCTACGACCGCACCAAATCTTAACTGGGTGAATGAGGTTGTGTGCATCAGAATTCTGCGAACCCAACCATCATTGTTTGGGCTGGCTTGCCAGTCCGCAGTTTGTGAACGTAAAGCTGCAATCTCTTTGGGCTGCTGGCAGCGGAAATAACGCAATGGAAAGGCACCTCCCGACTTTTCCGCCTCTTAGACGCGAAATAAAAGGCAGGCTGTAGTGCTGCCGAACTCTACTTCTATCACGAAGCTCCCGTTAAGAGATTTGAAAGTGCTTGCTACACAGCAGCAGACTGCGTGCCTTGTGAGTTCTCGGTCGATGGAATTGCGGCAGGGCCGCCATTATGGCGTCGATGGCGTGAAAACTGGCAATGTTTTTATAGAAAAATTATAATAACAATGTCTGAATGAGCCGATAAAGCACTCGCAAAAGGGCCGCTAAACGGTTCCGCGCCCTGTCATTTCCTTCTTGGCTGAATCGCGGCGCTATCACAGCATGGCATTTATTTCCTAAAAATAGCCAATACCCGGAACGAGTCACGCAGTATGCTAATGTGGCGGAAGCGGCGATGGTGTGCGCGCAAAAAAAAAAAAAAAAAAAAAAAAAAAACGCTTCAAAGAGAAATGCGGCAGTGTGTTGCCGGTATACTTCTAGATTTCGTCAAAATCACCGAAAAACTGGCGTCAGTATCGCGTAAGTTTTTACGCTTAGCCAGTTTCTTTCACAAGAGTTCCATAAACGTCAATACCAAGATTGTTTTGCCAGTACTACAAAAGGCGATCATAAGATGCACTGTGGGATGAATACTGGCTCATTGCTAGCTTTTCATAAATTCATCTTATAGCCTTATTCGAAGCGACGTTTTGCGCTAATATCTTTTTTAGGAATACTCTTAAAAACGCTTATGTTTGCAGCACGTTGTACACTGTCAGTTTGCATCAGAACATAGTAAAAGAAAATTCGGCTGAATATACTCATTGCCTAAGCCGTAAGAGTGTCAAATTATGACATCAATTTCAGCTTGAATGAGAGTATTCGAGAAGAAAAGGGGAAGTATAAATGAATGAATGAATGAATGAATGAATGAATGAATGAATGAATGAATGAATGAATGAATGAATGAATGAATGAATGAATGAATGAATTATTATGCCGCTGTTGTCTTACAAAAACGTCGGCGATGAAAAAGATACAGTTCGCAATGATGGCTTGACAGGCTTCGCCACCGGTGCTAAAACGATAGTGCGATACGTACAAAACACAAAGAGGATTACACGTACCGGCCTTATAAAGAAGTCATTTAAAGCTACAAACTCAGACCCGACTCTCGGACAGAGAAAGCCATGTTTTGTCTGCGCATGAGGGGCTCCCATGCGGCTGTCCTGAAGCAAACGACGACTTTCGACCAGGTATGCTCGAATCAGATCGCCTCGGGGTGCTACCTGCGAGCTTTAGGAAAGAAAAAAAAATCTAGAAGATATGAGCTGAAGGGAAAGCGACCACTGGCGCAGACCCTAGAGGAGTGTAAAATATCGACACCTGTTAGAGGCTCAGTTGCCTGCTAAGCGGTGAGCGCCGTTTACCGAGTGATCGAATTATCCTCCCAGTAGAGTGCTCACATACTTTTCGCCTCCAAATGTTTGCCTTTCCCAGAGCGCAGGATTTGTCGAACTGCTAAAAAAAAGGAGAGCCTTGCGGCTCGCGTGATGGTAAGTGGCAGCAACGCGCGAAGCATAAATAGGGTTCTTAGTCAAGGTAAACTCCATTTCGTTGAAGGCTGAACGGAGGCTTTTTTGACGCTGTATGCACATTTCAGACCGGTGTCTCGTCGTCGCGCGCTTGACCATGCTTCCCACAGCGGCTCGCCGTTCGCGCGACTTCAGGCGGCGGCGGCGGCGGCTTGTGCGCAGCATTCAGGCTCTCTCGGCCACTTTGAAAGACGATCGCTCTTAGCATACTATCGTGAAAGAGAATAAAAGACCACTCCCGAAGTTCTGAGCTGTGCCGCACCGCACAAGAGCACTATCTGACGATGCATCTTTGGGGTCGGGACCCAGGTATCGAGGCCTGGTGTTGACACCAGGAGTGCATCGCCAGGAGGCACGCGGTTCGGCACAGTTCTGAACCTCTTACTTCTTGCTCATTATAGACAGTACATGTCTGAGTGATCGCACCCCGGGCACGTGTTGTGTCTATAAAGTGCTCCTCATCCGTAAGCTCTCTCACGCTTCCGTACTCAGTTACTGTGCGCGCACAGCTGAAAACCGACTTAATGTTGAGAGGACATCTACAGACCTCTAAATAAAACAAATCGCCCTGACAACCCTTGTTAATGTTGTTTAAACCTACATGCATTTGGCTTCAATCAATCAATCAATCAATCAATCAATCAATCAATCAATCAATCAATCAATCAATCAATCAATCAATCAATCAATCAATCAATCAATCAATCAATCAATCAATCAATCAATCAATCAATCTTTCTGAGGTTGCCGTTTGTTGCGGATCGGCTACTGTCAACCGTATGATTCATGTCGTACATATTTAGTTAATTTGTCCGTCTAAACGGCACGTTTCCCGAAAAAGCCTCGGTAGTATACTATATTGCTATTGACAATATATAGTCGCATGCTCTTCGCATAGTCTTATATAAACTAGATACCCACGCGGGTGTCCCGTTCGCACGCGCGCACTTTGCGGGCGCCCTGTAGTCTCACCTTGATTTTGGATAGTACAGAAAAAAAATTACACCCAAAACTGGACTACAGTGATCCTCAATTTATTGCGTCAAGGAAAAGTAAATTTTGGTAAAGTATTTTTGCATAACGACTCCTTGTTTCAGCTTCAACGTTTCACGACAGGACGAGGCACCGAATGCCATGCGAAAATTCTGCAATGTTAGGCTCTTAACTTTGCATACTTTGCTGGGTGAAAAAGAAATATGCTAGACAGGTTTCTTTTTCTGCAGGCGGCCTAATTAATAACTCATTAAGAGTGCTTCAGTACTGAGGCATGAGCATCTAACAACTAGCGCAAAATGCTTTGCCGTTTTTTTCCTTCCTGCCTTTTTTGGCTGGATGCCATTTGTACAGCATTAAAAGCTTCGCTGCTGATGCCGCATAATGATATTAATAAATATGTCCTCAGAACACGCTAGCTGGTCACAAGCAGCACGACTGCCCTCATTAGCTTCTCGCAAGAGCGCTCGAAACAAATTTGCGCTGTCGTTTTGGGAGTCGGAATTCCAAAGTGGCGCTGGCGAGATGGGGAGATTCGCCTGCTCGAAGTCTAACAGCGTTCGCATGGAAAAATTATGCGGTAGGGAAGCCTCCTCTCGTGGAGCAGAGCCAGGGCACCATGAGATGGCCTCAATTTTCCGTTATAGCCGTACCACATTTGCTGATACGCAGCACGCTTTTACTAAACGAGGCTAGGTAGAAGGTCACTTAAACAACAGGAATAACAAAGAGAATGAAGTCTGTTATGAGCAGTGAGCAAAAGGAAGCGCCACTTCCAGGCAATGGTTTATCATTTTATTTAGGGCGGTAGCCTTACTAGTCCTATTAGACAAAATTCTGCCGGCAACCGTTGTTTTTGCCGCCGGACCTTCGCTACCCCCAAATATGTACTAAAACTGATAGCCTACAGTTTCCTCTCGCTTCTTCTCTTTTAGTGCATACTTCAGGCAAGATATTTTTTTTTTTAACACTCACACTGCGGCATCCCACTCTAAACTTAGTTGGCGATGGAAGTACCTCTGGCGAACTGGATCTTTTGAATACAAGTCAAGCAGCAACTTGATCAAAAGTCAGAGAGAGCAATGACACATCGAAAACTAGTCTCACTGCGAAGTGCTGATACCTGCAACGTAAGGCAATAACATTCTGCCTGTGGAGATGTAACCGTTCATTCATTTGTTGCTAATCCGAAAGGAGCGCTAAGTGGCATGAGCCGTAAACATAAAAACAAGATGTCTTGATTTGCAACGACCGTTACTGGTATTCCCTAGCAAAGCAGTCAAGAAAAAAAGAAAGAAAAAGGGGGCTTGCACATCTGTCGTTGGGTATAATGGAGCCAAGATTAGTACTATTCAATATGTGACTGGCTTGCTGCTTACATCGAACTCCTTCAATCGCACATTTTGGTTATAACTTTGTTCTAAAACATCATGTGCATTTACCTGCGAAGTGTTCACGAAGTTCATCAGTGCACACCTTATGAAAACCATGTATTTTTAGCCTCACATTTTACAATAACTCGGCATAGATGTTCACGGTAGCTTGTTTAATAGTGACAATTTGGTTTAGGTTAATTGCAAATTAGGGTGATAGGGAAATTAAATACTACACGTTATCGCAGACACGCTTGAGCCCGATCGATTGACGTTGTTGTTGGCTTACAGAATACTATCGGGCTTACAAGTTGATGTCATCCAAATGCTGGCATCCAAAGCTTTCGGCGGTGTATGCGAGGCAGATAGCACGTATGTGATGCCTAAGCTAGCCCGTTTTCTTTTCGTTCCGTGGATCAGTTATGTGGTTTTATAAGAAAGTGCGATATCAAAGTTATTAAAAAAAGACATTCTTCTGTAAACAAGGATGCATGGGTTATGACGAATGGTCTCCTTAGCGAACCCTTCTTTTGTGCAAACCACACCGCGTAGCCTTCACTTCATAAGAAGCGCGTTTTCTCAAGTGTATTGTAGAGTCGCCATCGCTGGACCTCGTGCGGTGCAGGGTTTTACGGTTCAGGTTCTGTGCCTCGTGGTCCTTACTTAGCCAGAAATTACAAAAATAAAAACTAAACGGGATCAGTTTCTTGCTGTTGGCGGGTCACTGGTGATGTCCCTCAGCGTCTCAGTGAGGGTAGAGCAAGGTCTAACATTAAAGGTCCAAAGCCGTACCGTCAAATCGTTCTAGCGCAGCTGCGAGAAGTTTTGTCATACAGCGACAATAGGGCGAGGGGGGGGGGGGGGGGAGCGTCTGGAATAAATGAATGATCGCACGTGACTATTAAACACACCAGCTAAACATTTCTTTAGGCCAATTATCAATTATCCAAATGCCAAAATTAAGGTTCAAGTGTTCGCCAACTGTTAGAGGTCCCCTTCTTGCCCAGGGAGAGGAGGCAGCAGCTACACGTGCGAAAGTGTTGCACCAACTCACCAAAAATGATGCGCTAACCATACCTGTTGTCCTATCTTAAAACCGCTAAAATGCGATACTCATGCTATCCCTCGTCCATAACAAAAAAAAAAAAAAAAAAAAAAACCCGCTGAAAGCGACGGCGCAAAACATGCGCTAGCGATGTTTCTTTCTATCCGCACTGTAGGTCCGCTCCCCGGCCGGAATGCCAGCGTGGCACGGGGGCACCCGCCTAGTTTCCATAGCAGCCAGCTGTGCTGCTAACGAATTCCAGGCCCGACCCGCTAATCCCGCAGCATCCGCGCTAGGCGCGCCCGGAGTTGCCGTCCGTGCGCATCGAGCGTAGAAGGAGATATGCCGCTTCCGGGGTAGAAGAAAGAATGGGAATAAAGAGTGCTCTGCAGTCAGGAAGCCTCTTTATCGCTTGGTTCCAGTCTGTGTTATTCTCCTTGCATACGACAGCAACCGCGTACAATTTCAGTATTCTGGAAATTCCGAGAAATGCAGAGGAAAAACAAACGAAGAAATGGGGGATAAGGCGAGTCGAGAAGCAAGAATTCCTGACTAATTTTATGATCGTTTTTCGAGCTTACAAATGAGAAAGCATGCATGTTTTCAATACCAGACAAAACTAAAAAGAAAAGAAAAACTGCGTTTTCTGCCGGCGACGTCACGAGAGGAAAAATAAATATGCGTGGACATACCGGGAAACGCGAGTTCTGCTCAAAACGTGGTACAGTACATACCTTGCGCATTCGAGATTTAGTTCAAAGCACGCCGTGTTCAAGTTTCCGTTTCACCTCTCCTCTATGTAGCAGTTTTCCGAAAACAGTAGCGAGAACTTGGACAGCATCAAAAACAAGCGTTTGTTCGTCGAAACTCGCAGCTGCTGTAACGAAAGCTGGGTGTACACGAGTCTGAAAGCAAGAAAGAAAATGGTGCGACGTAAACACAGACAGAATTTGTGCTTTTGGGCCGCTTGATTGTATAGACAACTGAATGAAAAGCAACATCAAGCTCGCCAGCGTGCTGCAGCCCTTTAAAAACAGAATTTGTGCGGTGTTGGTAATTGTCCTCCCGGGCACATATTTCCTGAATGACAAAGACGTAATCTGAGCAGAAGCAACGCCGGTACTTCATCTTTTGTCTAGACAGTCATGCCTCGTTCTTCTTCCCCGGTGAGCCGTTCAGCTGGCTAAATAGCGATTGCATTTTGTTTTTGAATACGAGGAAACAGGTCCGGCATCCGGAGCTTCCTCTCGCTCAAACCTTACATTACCTACAGCTTTTGAAGCGAAAGCTTCACTACGCCATGTGTCAGCAAAGGTCAACCTAGATGTTCATTTGACCTTCAATGAGCCAGAGGTCACCGGGTGGCTATATAGTTTAACCATGGTACAACCTACGGTGTACCACAACTTATCGCTTGACATCTGACCTCGACCTTTCACTTTTAACGCATCGCGTGTACCTTCTTGTAATTGGCGGCGCCCTCGATTCCATCATAGTTTCGCCAATTTAATGGTTGAAAACCTAGGTCTGTCCGTGTCTAAACCTAAGCCTAACCAAAGCAAAAAAAAAAAAAACAAAAAAAGCAAAACGGCGCGTTCGCTTCGCCTAACTAGGCTCCGCAGGGTCATTTTTTAACTTGCCCAGGGATGGCAGGTCACAATGGATGGATGCTCGTGAACTTACTTGAGTGCAGTTAACAGCTTCGCGTGGCTGAAGTCATTATGGAGTCTTTTACGCGGTGAAGCTGCGCTCTTAGGCATATAAAGAATAATGTCAAAACGTCGCTATACTACTAACACCCGTGACATTAGAAAAAATAACTTAGTATTGCTTCAGTCCACTGACCATGCTTTCAGAGGGCATTGGTGTTGCGCTGTGATTAAAAAATCTAGAGAAGAATGCCTCACTAAACAATGACGAAGCACTACAAACGAAAAACATCACAAAAGCAGGAAACTAAGTCATACTGATATCAGCACACGTAAAAATACATAACTGTATTTGTAACGGTGATTAGTGCATCGTTACTATGCATTAAAGCAGATGTTATATAACGTACATTGAAATCATCAGAGTCGGAAGTGTAGGTGCGTAATCTTCGAAGTCAAAGAACAATTTTTTGTTCGTCTACAACGTTACGCTGTTACCATTTTCTGTGTCATAATAGTTGCACGACGCCTAAGCGCTGACCTATTACACTTATGAGAGGTGGCGCTCTCATCAACCATGCTTTGGGAAACCTAAGCTGTGCTAGCTATGAGCATGATAAAAAAACCTCCTTTGAATTGAAGATACTCTTATTCGACGTTTAGATTGTTCGTAACGGGTTGTCTCTCTTAACAGCGCACAATTGGTGCTATCTGCACCTTCTTTCTTGTCACATGACTGCTCGTTTCGCTCGGGGTAGAGAAATACGGAAGACGCACGTGTCTCCATACGTGAAACTCCGGGTAATATCTACTGTTTGAAAACGCACAACTTGGGGTCGCTGTATAGACAAGCATCAGCCCGTGACGTCAGTGGAGATGCGGCGGCGCTGGCGACAGCAGTGACTTTCGTGGTGTAGGCAAAAGCCGAAACCGTCTGCATCGGATTCGCGGCGGTGCTGTGTTTTCGGGCATAATTCTCGATATTTCTGCAAGCTGTGGTGTGGTTGATTGCGCCACGAGGCACGAAAGACAAAATGGCACTTCTTTTAACATTTTTCTTGCGGTCGGATAAAGATGAGATCGAAGGGCAGCGGCGTTGAGCGCGACAAGTAGACTTCGGACGGATTACCTTCGCGGCTAACGTGCGTTGCACTTCTGCACTGCAACTAGATGAGTTCGTTTGCAACCCTTAATTGTCGTGATTACTTTTCGGCGGCACGACGACAAACGCAATAACAATAAACGCCTGCAGCTCATGCCCGTTTTGTATACTATCAAGTCATAAAAAAGTATAGATGCAATATTCCGTGTGCGTATGATCCCGCAGGGAAGCTGCACTAGTTCCATTCACCTGCAGTATTGCCCGTGAATATATTCACACAGAAAAAGACACAAAAGCTGCTGCGAAGGTAACTGCAATTACCTTGAGCGGTCACTCCAGCGGGATATTGCCGATATAACAGGCCCGCGGACTTAATTGTAAAGTAGCTTTTCCTTGTTTTTACTTTCGCAAGTTTTGAGTGACTCTTCATCACCGGTTCTATAGTAACATCGTTATGATCGGGGCAGTCCCGCAGCGTTATTTCTCATAGTCTTAAATTTTCGTTTTGAGGGTCATTAAGATCCTGACGAATGTACGAATTAAATATCTACGTACAACCTAGCTCTGGTCGAGAAAGATATTTAAGTATATATGGTACATGGAGTTTAATGTCCCAAAGTGGAATCGGCTATGAGTGGTGTAAAATAAGCACAATAGATGACGCGCATTCGAATAAAAAATTTCCAAGTATATTCAAAAACATCGGCAGATCGCGCAAATTTCACTTCAAGCGATCGTGGAGAACGTTAATTTGCATCTGCACTCATGCGTCTCTCCTAGAGATCAAAGAGAAAAAAATGAGAGCATTCTCACAGGCCTTAATGTATATATTAACCTGTGAATGACCTTGGCTACGTATGTAAGATGAGACAGACGTCAAACGTCTTATTTATCGAGCAGGCGAAAACAAGTTGGCAGCGCACTATGCGAACATGTTACAATTACTAAAAGGTTGAATTCTCATTAAATATGAAATTCTATGACTTAAGTTGGCGGTAAAGTGAGCTAGAAACATAATTTGTAGTTCACTATATATAGTTGCCGATAATATTGTTCCTCAAGTGAAAGTGCTTGAAGCAGCAAGAAAGGCGCGCAGTCAAGAGTCGGCATTTGAAAGCACTTCCAGTCATCCTTGCATGCGCTGGGAATAGGCCCGGGAGTTGAGCCATGTTGACTATTAGTCTTTCTTGTACATTGCGCTTTCTCGTTTTAATTTAACGTAATCACTCACTGCAGTCGCCTACGCACCGTAGCAGCGCGCTGTTGAGGCCACGGATAAGGAAGCCAATGCAGTTCTTAGCCGGGTAATTCCAGCAGTAATCGGCCGCAAAAGTGCTTGAAATGCTCTCCAAACTATTTCTACGCACAAGCGAAGCTTAAGCTTCAGAATATTCGCACGCGTGAACTGATTTCGAAGGCAGCGTCGTTTGGCGCAGTGTAGGCACGCTGAGCTTTTGCCTACACCCCATCTCGCTGCCGATCGCAGCGCCACCTTTATTTACAAACACGACGCTTGTCTATACTGCTCTTGAAGACTTTCATTATTCACATGAAACATGAATCTACACACGCAGCTCATTGGCACAAAGGCATGCTTAGGGATGCGTATAGATGGCAACAAGTGCGCTTATCATGAGAACATCAAGAAATGGTTTATCACACTAACGCACTACGTATGTCTCTTTTATATGTCTATTTTTTTCTGCCTAGGTATTTTTTGTGGTCTTCCATGCCTGATGCCGAATGTTTGCTTGCAAAATAATTCATTGCAGCGCCCGGCAGCCAAATGAATTAATTTATGCTCTGGTGCACTTTTGCTTTCAACGCCTGCGGAACATGAACCCGCTGTCGAACACAGACGTAAAATGAATTGGGGGCAAGCCCGCGAACATTAGAGCATGGAAAAGGTACTTTGGCACCTTCTAAGTAGATCAGCTTTCTGTGCGACGGAGTTAGCTTTGTGTTTTAGGATGGAAAAAGGAAGCGAACGTTCGAAAACGTTCTCGAGAACCGCACTCTTTAGGCGATCACTACATATCGTTGAGAATAACCTCTAACACATTCAAGACAGTACTGCATGTAGCTAGTATTAAAATTACCATTTAAATTTAGTCGTTCAACTTTTTGATGAAACATTCTTGAAAATATTTTTAGTTTAAAAAGTTTAACTTGGTGTTCACGATATCCTGGCTCCACAACTAAAACAAATATTGAAGGTTTTAAATCTGCACTTGTTACGGCTTTCGATGCAAAAACATTTTAAATCTTTGAAAGCTTTAACTCGTAGTAACTGTTATCGCCCGGAGTTACAGACATACAAATAGAAACTACTTCAACCACACGAATATTTATATATTTCTAGGTTTTCATAAGCTTTTTATTTTAAACGTAGTCGGAGTTTAGCTTTCTCTTTGAAATCTAAGCGCAGCCATTCTAATCTGCCGAGCCTGGGTCGATTAAAGCTCTCTCTGTTTCGCGCACTCGCGTGAAAGCTTGCGAAGTTAAGCTTCCTGTTAAGGAAACAAGAGTCTTCCTAAAACACTTCAATATTCTGGTGAATCGGCTGATGAAGGATCGTAGAAAAAAAAAAACTAAAATAAATTAGACATATGTGACAATGGGGAGAATAGAAGGACCTAGAAAAGGCTAGAGGGTGGCGAACACTTAAAAAAAAATTGAAGTGGCTGAACAAGAGGCCGCAGTCATGCTAGGCAGAATTTACAACATCAAAAAGGCAGAAAACAGTTGTGATCGTAATGTATCGTATTCACTCGTATCGTAAGTATCATATGTTAATGAGTATGGTCTAATAACTGTCATCTTCCCACCTCTCCCGCTCCCTTCCCCGCTCTACCTCCGTCTCCACCACCAATTCCTCATAAGCCATTTTTCGGCATCTTGTCTTACATAGTAAGATCGCAGTTGTCATCTTGAGGAATCGTCAAAACCATGACAAAGTGGACGGCCATTGATATGTGCATCTGCAACCACAAGATGCACAAACCTACTTCTCCATTAGTGCCACTCGCTCATGTACTGTTTCATGCGATGTTGGTACGACAGAGCTGCTTGTAGAGCCTGTTCATTTTTAAGATGCTCTATAGACTACGTCAGCGTTCACGACACAGTGTACTGCACCTGTTGAAGGTGACGTGGTAGCTATAAACGTCGAAGTTATTCGGTGGCATCGAGTTCCTGGAACGAACGTCATGCCGATCGAAGGCGCAGTACAAATTGCATTGCACGAACGCACTCAAATTTGGGCTAAATTAGGATGTGGCCTTTTTCTGTGGCACATGTATGGAAAATGACACTGCATGCAAGAGAAGCAGAGTAATTATTGGCACTGCAAGGATCGGCAAACGCACCTTGTAATTTCTAGAGGGTGAACATTTTTCTCAATTGCCAGACCTCGGAAGTGCAGCTCATATTTGTTACTTTGTTCCCGTTTCGACCGTCTGACTACTCACCTTGTTTCATTTTTTTTTTCTCTCATATGAACAGTGGTTGCGGGGGGCATGCGGTACATAACTTACGCATTAGTCAGCCACAAGTTACATATAATGTTAGCGGCTTGAAAACATAGTTTACTTGCTTTAATTTCAAGAAATGAATCATCATCATCATCATCAGCCTGATTATACCCACTGCAGGGCGAAGGCCTCTCCCATATTTCTCCACTTAACCCGGTTCTGTGCTAGCTGCATCCACTTGACCCCTGCGAACTTCTTAATCTCATCCGCCCACCTAACTTTCTGCCTCCCCCTGCTACGCTTTCCTTCCCTTGGAATCCAGTTTGTTACCCTAAGCGACCATCGGTTATCCTCTCTTCGCACTACATGTCCTGCCCATGTCCATTTCTTCTTCTTAATTTCCACTAGAATGTCGGTAACTTGAGTTATTTCTCTGACCCACTCTGCACGCTTTCTATCTCTTAATGTTACCCCTACCATTTTTCGTTCCATAGCCCTCTGGGTTGTCCTCAACTTAAGTAGAACTCTCTTGGTTAGCCTCCACGTTTCAGCCCCATAGGTGAGTACAGGCAAGATGCAACTGTTGTATACTTTCCTCTTGAGCGATACCGGTAAGCTGCTAGTCATAATCTGTGAGTGCTTGCCAAATGCGCTCCATCCCAATTTTATTCTTCTTGATATTTCCTTTTCATGGTCCGGATCTGCGGTTACTATCTGTCCTAAGTAGACATATTCGCCTACTATTTCCAGTATTTCGCTACCTAATGTAAACTGATGTTCCTTCCCGAGGCTGTTGAACATTACCTTAGTCTTCTGCATATTGATTTTCAAGCCTACCTTTCTACTTTTTCTGTCTAGGTCATCAATCATTATTTGCAGTTCATCCCCCGAGTTGCTTAGCAAGGCAATGTCATCAGCAAATCGCAGATTACTGAGGTATTCTCCGTCTACCCTTATCCCTAACTGCTCCCATTCCAAGTCTCTGAATACTTCCTCTAAACAAGCTGTGAATAGTACTGGGGAGATTGTGTCTCCTTGCCTAACACCTTTCTTTATGGGAATTTTGTTGCTTTCTTTATGTAGAACTATGGTTGCTGTGCAGCCACTATATATATCTTCCAGCACTTTCACGTACGGCTCGTCTACCCCCTGATTTCGCAAAGCCTGCATCACCGCCGAGGTTTCAACTGAGTCAAATGCTTTTTCGTAATCAATGACTGCTATGTATAAGGGCTGGTTATATTCCGAGCATTTTTCTATCACCTGATTGATGGTATGAATATGATCGATAGTAGAGTACCGTTTCCGAAACCCTGCTTGATCCTTTGCTTGATTGCAGTCTAAGGTTGTCCTGATTCTATTAGCGATTACCTTAGTAAATACCTTGTACGTAACAGACAGTAAGCTGATTGGTCTGTAATTTTTAAGGTCCTTAGAGTCCCCTTTCTTGTGAATGAGGATAATGTTTGCATTCTTCCATGCTTCTGGTACCGTCGATGACACCAGGCACTGCGTATACAGGGTGGCCAGTTTTTCTAGCACGATATCCCCCCCGTCCTTCAGTAAATCTGTAGTTATCTGATCCTCTCCAGCTGATTTCCCCCTTTTCATAGTTTCTAGTGCTTTCTTGACCTCGTCCTTCGTTACTGGTGGAACGTCTGACTGTTTTTCCCTACCGCCAATCTCATTACGGTTCAGACTACTTTGGCTACTGTAGAGATCTGTATAGAACTCCTCGGCTACTTTGACTATCTTGTCCATATTAGTGATGATGTTGCCCGCCTTGTCCCTTATCGCATACATCTGGTTTTTGCCTATGCCCAATTTCTTCTTTACCGCTTTAAGGCTTCCCCCGTTCTTTACAGCATGCTCAATTTTCTCCATGTTATACTTCCTTATATCGGGCACCTTACGCTTATTAATTAGCTTTGATATCTCGGCCAATTCGATCTGGTCTGTTGGATTGGAAGCTTTCATACTCTGCCGTTTCTTAATCAAATCTTTCGTCTCCTTAGACAGCTTACCGGTATCCTCTCTAGCTATCCTACCGCCTACTTCTACCGCGCACTCAGTAATGATATCTCTGAAATTATTGTTCATTGCCTCTAGGGTAATGTCGCCATCCTCAGTTAGAGCTGAATACCTATTCTTTAGCGAGATCCTGAACTCTTCTGCCCTCCCCCTCACCGCTAATTCGTTGATGGGTTTCTTTCTTACTAATCTATTGCGTTCCTTCTTCAGATTTAGGCTAATTCGGGACCTCACCATCCTGTGGTCACTACATCGAACTTTCCTGATTACCTATACATCCTGCACAATGGCGGGGGATGAACACATTATGAAGTCGATTTCATTTTTAGTCTCTCCGTTAGGACTTTTCCATGTCCATTTCCGGTTCTTCCGTTTGCTGAAGAAGGTATTCATGATTCGTAAGTTATTGCGCTCTGCAAACTCAACTAGTAACTCCCCCCTGCTATTCCTAGAACCAATGCCATAGTCACCTACTGCCTTGTCTCCTGCCTGTTTTTTCCCTACCTTGGCATTGAAGTCGCCCATTAGTACAGTATACTGCGTCCTTACTTTTCGCATTGCCGATTCTACATCTTCATAGAAGCTTTCAACTGCCTGGTCATCATAGCTACATGTAGGTGCATAGACCTGTACAACCTTCAGTTTATACCGCTTATTAAGCCTAATTACGATGCCTGCAACTCTCTCATTAATACTATAGAATTCATCTATATTACCCGCTATATACTTATTGACAAGGAAACCTACCCCTAGTTGTCGCCTCTCTGGTAAACCTCGATAACACAGTACATGCCCATCCTTCAGTACAGTATATGCCTCATTCGGCCTCCTAACCTCACTAAGCCCTATGACATCCCATTTCATTCCCTCTAGTTCCTCTAACAGCACTGCTAAACTAGCTTCACTAGCAAGGGTTCTAGCATTAAACGTTGCCAGGGTCAGTTTCCAATGGCGGCCTGTCCAGCGGAGCCAGGCTTTCTTAGCACCCCCTGCTGCGTCACAGGTCTGACCGCCGCCGTGGTCAGTTGTTCCGCAGCCGCTGGTGACTGAGGGCCGGGGTTTTATGGAGCTTATCATAGGAGGTTGTGGCCAATTACTGCACCAGGGTGGCCAACTGCTGTTCTGGTGAGGGAGTGCGTTGCCGGAGGTGTTTACCGGCATCAGGTCGCACCCCAAACCTGTATATGCAATTCCATCGACACGCGGACTTTTTTTTTTTTTTTTTTTTTTGTCATCCGGTGGAGAATTGCGCGGCACCGGGATTTGAGCCCCGGTCCTCTTGCATGCGAGGCGGATGTTCTACCGCTACGCCACCGCTGCACACCTATAGAATATAGAATATAGAAGTTTAAAAATAATACATTTAAAATCTGGGAGGATGACAATTTTTGTAATAAATATAGCATTAAATACTTTGTGTTCATGCACTGATCATAAAATGTGCACTGACCATAGAATCAGATATCGCTTTTAAACCTGGCTAATCTATAAGCCATAAAAACATAGTGTAAATGTACAGACATGAATATTTCAGCCAAAGTAGGAGCAGAGGTTCAACGGAAATTACAAAGCATATGTTTAAGATCCCTAACACGTACTTGCGCAATGAACTGAGAGCTAATATTTCAGCAGTACATTTTGTCAGAAAACTGCATTTTTTTTTTAAGAGAAGAAAAATTCTTTGCTATGTACTCTTTGAGGGACAGCCTAGAATACTAGCTTTAATCAAGATTTTATTGGGATTTCTTAAAAAGGTAACAGAGAAGATATTGCAGCAAACTACATTTTTAAGCGAGCTGAGGCGATCAAGTTGTCCTCTGGCAAGCACCTGCAGAACAGTTCGAAAGAAGTGCTTTGGTTGGTAATGAGTTTAATCACTTGTTTTCCGCCATCAGCTAACAAATACAACCTTTTAGTGTAAGCCACCGTCAGTTTATCTCTTATTCTTGCTTATATTTCGGTGCCGACAGCAAGACGAGGGCAGAGGTAACTCTAATTTAGGTGAATGAAAATAATTTGATTCGAGTGAAAGGAAAGTAAATAAAACATTGATATTCCCTGCCGCATCCTATCACTTATGAAAACAAGCCCTGCCAAATCATAGCAACCCTGTCTTTTATACACCGTAGTTATCGTGCCGCACGGTGCACAGAAGTAAATGTGTCTTGAACAATGGGAGGAAACAGGAGAGCCTTATTTTAATGACGAACATCTTGATGAGAGGAAGCGCCTTCGTGTTGGCCAAAGCGATCACAAATCGTGGACACTGCCTAGGCTCATCACTTGAAACAGGGTGAGTTTGGGGAGGGTAAGATGAAGGGAAAGTTGATCAGAAGGCAGAAGAGGGGTGTACTTTGGCACGGAAATCTGCTGCTGCTGCTGTCAAGTCGGAGATCTGCTGTAAATTTGTGACTGTCGGGTGGAAAACGCGGTCAACTGCAGAATTAATGCGAAAGTAACATGAAAGTAAAGCGGCGCAATGCAATATGTGCAAAACCAAAAAGTCCTTGGAAAATAAAACAAACACTGGAGAGTGAGTGACACAGATCCACGGAGAAATCAGATGTGGTGGGAAAGTTTGCAGCGCAGGGAGGTTTTCTGTTCTGGGATGTTCCCTTATGTTTCCTCTCAGCGATTCCATGTTTCCTTTCAAGCCCTTATCCCTGCCAATTTTTGGGGAATAGAATATGTGGAGAATAAATACCTTTCCCTATCTTCTACAGGTAGAGGAATAAAAGCCTGGTTGTAGGAAAAATAACTCTTCATTCTTCTGGAACTGTTTTCATCTCTAGCGTGCTTGAAGCCTGTTTGAGAATGAACAGCTGTTCATTTTCCTACCAGGGATCAAATCCGTTACACAAAATAACTGCAGCAGAAACAGCAGCTGTTCGTTCTTCAATTACGCTTCAGACCTGCTCTGAGTAAAAAGAACGCGGAATTGCTCACTGATGAACTTGAGAAGCGCAATACAGTGAGATAAATGTGCCGAAAAGGTGTAGAATCTCAAGGTGTAGGGTACAGACGTGATTCGCTGATACGTTCTTGGAACTGACAGAAACACATTTTTTTTTTCAGGACATGCCTTCCAAGGGCTTTCTTGTGGCTTGTTTTTTTTTTTTTTTTTAATTAGCATTTTTCCTTGCCACTTTTTCTTGTTGGTGTTGCTTTAGCCTCTTTTTTTTTTTTTTACTGCATTTTATGATCCGCGTTGAAATACGGCGCGCTTCTCACCTCGTAATTGCAGCGTTCTCGTCCCAATAGAAAGCCTCCCTCACTCCCTCCCTTCCTCCCTGCGTTGTTCAGGATTATGCCACACTGTGCAGAATTTAACTTATTGGGTAATTTTAAAATTGTCGTGCGCTTAGATTGGATAGTTGTGCATTGAAACAGAATTAAAACAAAACAATTGAAAATGAAAGCCTAACCCTGGCTAAAACGACTCTTCCTGCAAAAATTAACATGTTACTTGAGGTGTCCTATAGGTTTCAATCTTTCACAATTTTGTTTTTGAAGCGACGATATTTGAACATGTGCGCGTGAAAAACGGCACATGAAGGTCTCTTACAACGTTGCATCACTCTTTTTGTCAAGCCTTTAGGTTTTTGTCGCAGCGCCACAACGAAAAGGTGAATTAATAAGCTTTTTGCTTGTAGAATAGCAGTTAATCCGGAAAGAAGAGTGTGAATCTAATTCATTAGTACTGCATTTAACTTCTTGGTGTTCGGAGCAATCTGTAGAGAAAAGTAACAGAGTAACACAAAAGAGTGAGTTGCCATTAGTTGATTTTTTCCTGAATCTAATTCATTAGTACTGCATTTAACTTCTTGGTGTTCGGAGTAATCTGTAGAGAAAAGTAACAGAGTAACACAAAAGAGTGAGTTGCCATTAGTTGATTTTTTCCCGAATCTAATTCATTACTACTGCATTTAACTTCTTGGTGTTCGGAGTAATCTGTAGAGAAAAGTAACAGAGTAACACGAAAGAGTGAGTTGCCATTAGTTGATTTTTCCCTGCTAAGTAGATTGTGTGCGAGAAAAAGATTAGCACCAAAAGCTTCAGTTGCTTAACCAGGACGTGTAGCGGACCCTAATGTAGTGAACCCAGCCAGCAAGCTTTTACTGCATTTCCTCAATCCAACTACGTGCCAGCACAGAAAGGTTGTGGTTGCGCAATATATGCACAGGTCGGAAAGAAACTTGCTGCATCTGAAAACTTCGAAGCTGGAAGCGGGAAAATGCTGACAAAGTTTCGTTGTCAATTGTTCTTTTTTTTTTTTATAATTGTGAAAAGTTCTAAAGTACCAGCAGCAAGGTAATGACAATGCCTTTTTCCAAGACATTAACATATCCACATATCCACAATTCTACAATTGCACATTTCTACAATTGCTCTTACTGCAGCGCATAAATGGGACAAAATTTGATGACATTCATTTTATTTCACGCTGCTTGGATATGTCACATCAGTTTTGTTGGCAAAAATAGGCTGGCGAAAAGCTGCGATACAGAATACAGGGGGGCAAAAGCTCAAATATGGTCATTAGGCTTGCAGACCTTCTGGGGCACTGAGACCCGTGGCTGGCGACATCTGTAACTGGATGTCATTGGGAGGTGTGCGCTGGAAATGACCGATCTAAAGATGACGATTATTACGACGATGATGGGCACGACGGCTACGATGAATATTAAGCTAACATATGTGCACAAGAAATGTAGGCGTTCTGCTAGACTCTTAGACAGTAGAAAGAGTAATAAAGATGTTGTTAATGGCAAATAGAACAAGGAACTGTGATATAATGACTTTCACGGGCTATCCTTTGCAAATCTATTGCCGTGTTGTATTCATAAGCAGCCGCTCAATAGCTGCCTTTCGGTACGATGTTTCCGCAAATTTGTCTGGGTCGCGCGTATGCGCGTGTAAAGCAAGGAACTATGCTTAGTGTAGTTGTTTAATGCGCTGGCCGTTGCCATCGGGTCTTTTGCAGAAAGAACTTTGGAAGTTTTGCGACAAATTATTCTGTGCATCGCGCCTGCAGAAAGCGTCTATGATCCTGTGCTCTCTGTTTACCGTTATCGAAAAGCATGATCAAACGTGTACCGTCTGGCTTTCTTCATTCTACGCGCTGGACAGCCAATTGCTGCGCGAGAGGGGAGAATATCTGCGAGAAAGGAGCGTGTGGCGCTCATCCGGCCTTCAGACAAGATGATAAGGCGCAACCCCACTCTCGGGAATCTCCTGCCTGAAATTATCGTTTCCTGCCGGCCCGCATATTGGTCTCCTCTGTGTAACTTAGCTTGCCAACTCCATCGGCGCGTAATGCGGTGGATCTAGCCTCGCACACAGGTGCCAGGTGCTGAACAACAACAAGGCTGAAGAACCGCTCTCGCGACTCATTACGCGGAAAGAATCGCAGGGCG
This sequence comes from Amblyomma maculatum, assembly GCF_055883805.1. Taxonomy (NCBI): domain Eukaryota; kingdom Metazoa; phylum Arthropoda; class Arachnida; order Ixodida; family Ixodidae; genus Amblyomma; species Amblyomma maculatum. The sequence goes on from NC_139344.1 coordinate 117,330,308, forward strand.
TTCACGCCGAGTGGTAGCCTTTTTATGGAGCCAATGTTCGCGGAGTGAGGAGCGCTGCCTATAGCACTAACCAGCCGTACGAATATACACGCACACGCTTGTACGATCGTTCACGGAAAGGAACAGCGCCGGTGAGGATGAGGCGGGCAGGTTCCGGGCCTGGGCTCGCCGCTCATTTCCCGCTCGCGTATTGGGAGATGCGCCGCTGCGGCAGGGGCCCAATTTCGCCGCGGACCCATTGTTCTTCGCGCGCCGCGGCCGGCATCGTGGCTGCTCTCCTCTTTCTTTGCCCGACAATTGCGTAGGCGTGAGTTTGTCTGCGTTCGTGCGCGAGTTCGCGTGCTGTTGGCCTTGCGTTCGTTTGCGCGCTCCTCTCGATCTTGGACAGCCAAGTGCTCGCCACACGTCGCGGGGCTCTTATGCGCCCTCATTAATAATTCCTCCAGCTGGCGCGGGACACATCGCGGGAGCTGCATGGGGAGACGGCACGCCGCGGTGCGGAGCGGCAGATAGAGAGAAGGCGGGGCTGGAAAGAAGGGGAATAAAAAGTGAGAGGGAAGTAATGGAGATTGCGGACGACGAAGCGAGAACCAGAAGTGACTGAGAAGGGCGATGAAAGGCACTGATGGAAGCGTGATTTGGAAACTTAGGTCGGAGGAAGAGCAGGTGTGCATTTTTAATGAGCCCTTTACGATAAACTTGCTTTCATTCAACTCCATCAAAGCATTTTCTAAACGGCGAGAGCAAAGAGAAAGGAAGAGAAAGGAAAAGACTCGAGGATTTTTTTTCCTGTCTTTTTATTCTTGCGGCTGTGAATGGTCTCTTTGTCACTCCAAGGTCACTAACGGTAGCCTGAAAAAGTTCAAAGTTACGGTCGGTGGTCATTCGGTAGAATAGAAAGAGCGTCGATGAACAGGTTGCTTGAAACAACAGCCAGCTATGGGCAAATCGCCTACTTCTGATCACCATCTCATACACCTCGTACCAAATTTATATAAATCTAGATTTTAAAACTAGCAAGAAAGAGCAAAACAATTAAATATATGACTTAAAACTTTCGAGGAGAACATTACCGGCATGCTTCTTTCATGTTCGTTGAACGTTGTTCACTGTCGAGCGAGCTATCTATTCTGTGTCCTAATGAAGCAAGTCTAGTTAACCGCTGCTTTAATTACGAGTATTGGTACAATGTTGCAAAGGTATTACTGAAGCAAGAGTAATCGTGGCAGGCTATCGCTAATGACACATTTTAAAAGACGCGAGCCGTTTTCTTCGCAACTTTGGATTCATTCTTTCTCTTAAATTTGCCTGTAAAAAGGGCCCCCTTCGTCATCCTTCCCTCTTATGCACATTCATCAGTTTTTGTCCAGGCGCTGTTGCTTCTCTATACCTGAAATTCTGGCGCTGATGCTTCTGGTTCATCCAGTACTTTTCGGTAGCAGCCCGCTTCGAATCCTCAGCAGCTTGTGAGTGCTTGGGAGCGTGGCGGCTCCGACGAAATGTGGGTCATGTTATTACTTTTTCTGCTGAGGGAGTCGCCCCGTAACATGGGAGGTTCGTGGGGAGGGATCTCCATGCGTTGCTGTTTCCACCCGCAACTGAACGCTATCTTGCAAATATCCTTGTAATGCAAAGCCCCGTTGGCTCGAAGCTGCCGAGCGGAACGGGTGCCACTAGTTACCGTATACTTGCTCGAGCGACATGTTCCGCGATATTTCATCCGCTTCGCAAATGCTAGAAAAGAACCCACTAACGGTGTTAAGTATAGCAAACAACGCGAGACTATTAATCTTATTTACGCGGGCACAAAGGCGTCACGAAGTGAACCAGGCCAATTCCGTTTATTGAGGATTGTGAAAGAAATTTATTTTATTTTATTTTATTTTTCTTTGATTCTATATGTGTCTATTTTCTTGATACACGCCATTGTTTGCTAGTGCCATTTTTTAAATTTTTCTTTGTTTTATATGTTTGTATTTTCTTGATACACTTTTCTTTGTTTGCCCACTCCTGCCATAGCCTCATCGAGGCTGCAGTATGTACAAATAAATAAATAAATAAATAAATAAATAAATAAATAAATAAATAAATAAATAAATAAATAAATAAATAAATAAATAAATAAATAAATAAATAAATAAATAAATAAATAAATAAATAAATAAATAAATAAATAAATAAATAAATAAATAAATAAATAAATAAATAAATAAATAAATAAATAAATAAATAAATAAAAACAACTAGACGCTTTTCGTCACTTTGGGGAACATTGCTCATTTGCAGGGAAATGTGCAGCTTTATTCAATAGTTTAGAGCTCTGAAGGGCTTGCTTCTAGGTCATGCAGTGGGGCTTGTCTTAGGATGCCTTAAAGTGAGGAGTTGTGGGCCGAGAATTCTTCTCGCCTTCAAGAAGTCTGAAGTGCTGGAGATCGTATAACCAAAAATGCAGCATTGTCGAGAAGCAAGCTATTTGCCTTCTGCATACTTCACGAAGTTTGTAGACTATGTAGGTATAGCCATCAATCAATGCGAAGAATATCCATTTTCTTAATTCCTTCGAGGAATTACGCATTCAGTTCAAGTTTTTATTCCACGCGCAGTTTCTGAAGAATGTTGAGATATATGCAGAGCGCTGCTGTTGAGTTTGGGTTATCTGACCATGTGGTTCCTCACAGAGAGAGCATTTTAAAGCAATAACTTTTCGATTGCAAAATAAGTGGGAAATACGGTAGCAGTTATTACACAGTTAGGAAAGGAAAGCGCCCTGCATATTAAATATACCGAGTTCTGTTCTAAATAGCTGGTAAATGCTGCCTACTAAAAAGAAGCCACTGATTTACATTCAGAAGCGCAAGCGATGTAAAAGATGAAATAAAAATGAAGCGATAATCTCCATTGCAAAAACAGTTTTTCATGTTGGGAAAAGAAAAAGAAGAGCTTGTTTTTTAGTCATCCAGGTGTAAAATATACTTTTCGGCATACAGTCTCCGAGCACTGGCTGTTAAATAGTTAACGGGGCGGCAACTAAGCGAGTTGATTCCGCTATTGTTTAAGAGTTAAAATAATTTATACGTTCACCCTTGAAATATCATCTGTAAAGAGATAATAAGCAATCACTCGTGAGAATAGAAGAAACAGGATATAATGAAGATTATCTGCTTGTGCGTTGTTGTTTTTTTAATTGTTGCTACAAGTTATATGCTATTGAATGGCAGCGATTACTCAAACTGAAGGAAAACACGATACTGGCGCATTAGAATAACCCAGCCTAATTAACTCCCGTTGTACAGCTTTGTGTTGATAATTGCGTGCCAATGAATTCACGCACGTTTCTTTATCATCCAAACATTTTAATTACTCGTACAACAGCAGGGCTTACAAAAATGTCAGGAACTGCTTCGCCAATAAGAGCTCACGATCGATACGTTTTAAAAAGGCGATGCGTAAAGAACTTGTCGTGCCTAAGCGCCTGAAAAGTAAAAAAAAAAAGGAGGCAGATTCAGCCAACTTAATTGGATTTCACACTGTTAAGCAAGAGCAGCGCATTGAGAACGCAAGAAAAGCCGTCGAAATAGTACGACCGTTTCATAGGCATAAAAGCCAAACGCCGACACCGTGTTCGCTTCCAGAAATAACAAGAATATCCCCCCCCCCCTTTTCCTCCATAATATAGGATCGGGCAAAGTGCGCCTTGGCCGGAATACAGCGAGAACATATATATATATATATATATATATATATATATATATATATATATATATATATATATATATATATATATATATATATATATATATATATATATATATATATATATATATATATATATAAAACATTCTCAAGTCAGTCCCACGTGTCGTGAATACTGAAAAGGTCTCCCGCGAGTTGCGAACAAGTGCATGGTTCAAGTAAACTCGGAATCTTTTATAGCGAAACGATATTGCAGATTCAATATGAGGGATTAGGTATTTAGAAAACAGCGTGTTTATGTAAATTTTCTTGCTCAGGTCGGCGCGAATCTTTTTAAGTTCCAGAAAAAGAAAAAAAATAGAAGTGGTGTTACGACCAAGCATCCGCATTTGCGCGCTCTATTGTTCGCCTGTGGGCATGGATAAGTTTTGTGAATATGTGGTGATGGTCCAATGGCTCTAAGTGAGCCTGTTTCCAGGAATCCTGTTTTGTAAGCATGTTTTGCTATGTGGACAACCTGCAAATGCCAAATTGACCCTGTCAAGAGAACGTCTGGAAAAACACAAAGAAACGTCCCCCTGCGGGAAATAGCAGGAAGTGCTTTCTTTCTTTTGTTCACCCTTCCAGTCATCAGAAGTGCTATCCTCCAGTGATGAATGCCTCCTATCCAAAGGAGACGACAGAGTGACATGTCCGCTGACGTGCAGGACAAGAAAGGAGCATGACTCATACGGCCATTAAGTGATTTCCCGGGAATGCAGGAAAGATTTGCAATTGTCGAAAAGGGACAATGTTGGGAGCCCTATGCGGCGCCACGTGCACTCGGGTTTCTGAGAAGTAAAACCCCTTGTCAGAACCAGCCTGTGGTTTCTTTGCTGAAGAATAGAAATGTACCTCCTCTCCTCGCCGTTCCCAAGCTTTTCCCGCCAACAAGTGATCACGCCCAACGAATGAATGCCGGACCAGTCAGTGCTTCAGACCATCAGTGCAGTGATGTGTTCGATTGGATGCCGATACCTGAGGGGCGTGCCCTGGATTTGGTTGGTCAGCATCTTCAGAGAGGGGCTGGACATAGGGGGTTTTTAAGGACGCTGCAGAGCACGAAATGTCGCTCTGGGCCCTGGGTAAACGGCTCATCCAGTCGCTTCTCGCTATGAACTCTTAACGCTTGTCATTTTGCTGATGTACCCTTCTTTTTCATGTAAATATTCTTGTAAATACGTTTTCTCAAAGTGCCAGTAAACCTGCTTGTACATATTTCACCAACTTCGAAGATTCAATCCTACTTCAACCCCGAGTCTCTGCACGCTACCAAGTGAAGGCCGGGTCGACGTTGCCCCAGCGTCACGACAACTGGTGATCAGCGGTGGGATCTGAATCTACAAGCCACGACAACTGGTGTCCAGCGTTGGGATCTGAATCTACAAGCCACAACATCTGATGACTGGAGGTGGGATCTGGATCTACAAGCTACAACATCTGGTGATCTGACGTGGTATCTCAAGCAACAAGCAGGAGCAACAATCGGCCAACAAGAAAGCAGCTCGGAACATCGATCGCATGTGTGGGTGAGTGCTTGGCTTTTCTTCTGATGTGGACCAGGTTCTAGAACAGGGTTAGATTTTAGAACTGGTAAAAAGTGTTGAAACGCCTTTAGGTTTGGTAGTTTGCACTGTTGTTTTGGAAGTAGCCGACACTCGGAGCGATCATGGACCTACAAAAGCTGCAGAAACCGGAACTGTTGCAATTGTGTGAGGAATTGGGAATTGATACAAGTGGTTTGGCACGAAAACCTTTGATTATAAAGGCAATCACAGATTTGGGAACCGATGATGAGGAGCTCAGTGAAGCATGGAACCTCATCGGTCAAAAAAAGGAGCAGCTCAGACAGCAGAAAGAGCGGGAAAAAGAGGAAAAGGAGCGCGAACGTGAGAGGGAAAGAGAGGAAAAGAAGCTAGACATTGAGCTCCGGAAATTAGAACTAGAGTTGAGCAAGAGGTCGGGCGATTGTCCCCAGCTAGCGGTACCTCGTCTCAACAAGGAGGCAGATTTCAAGATGTCAAAGTACATGCAGCCATATGTGATATCAGGGGATATCGGTCTGTATTTGGCTAACTTTGAGCGAACCTGCGAAAAACTGTCCTTCCAGCGAGACACGTGGTCTCAGAGATTATTGACGGTTCTGCCCTGCGAGGCAGCGGAGGTTGTCGCGCGGCTAAGCAAGGAGGACGCGGACAACTACGAGAAGGTCAAAGCTTGCCTTCTGAGAAAGTATAGGCTTAGCGCCGAGGCGTTCAGACAACGTTTTCGGAACGCTACTAAGTCCAGGGACGAGAGTTACCCTGAATTCCTGTACAATTTAAGAGTTAATTTGGGCGAGTGGCTAAAGAGCACTGATTCCTACAGTGATAGGGACTCTGTAGTCGAACGAATTCTTTTGGAGCAGTTTTATAGCTGCCTCCCAGAAAAAGAAAGAAATTGGTTACAGGACCGAGGCGAAATTAAGTCGGCAACTGAAGCTGCCGAACTCATTGAGGAGTATGCTTCGCGCCGACAATTCAGCAACCCAGCAGTGGATAGGCCCCGCGATCCCAAGTTGAGGGTGAATAACCGTCAGGAAAGGCACTTTGCTAGAGTTGGAAACGAAGAAATGAAGGTTTCTTCAGGCAAATTCCCTAGAAAGGACGGCAGTGAGAAAAGTGGGGAAGTGACCAACGCACAGAACACAAAGAATAAGCTTGAGGCTAGGAAGCCGCTCACATGCTTTAGGTGTAATGAGCAGGGTCACATTGCCGTCAACTGCCGGAAAGAAAAGATTGCTTTCTCGTATGTCAGTGACTGCGATGAAAATATGCAGCTTTTAGAACCCTACCTGCATGACCTAGTAGTCAACGGGAAGCCTTGCAAGGTACTGCGCGATTCGGCCGCAACGATGGATGTTGTCCATCCGGCGTATGTGTCGCCTTCCGACTATACAGGACAGTGTGCGTGGATCCGCCAGGTAGTGGAGGAACAGAGTGTGTGCTTGCCGATCGCGAACGTGGTCATCGAGGGCCCTTTCGGCGAATTAACAACCGAGGCTGCCGTTTCAGGAAAGCTTCCTAAGTGCTATCCGTATTTGTTCTCCAACAAATCGGACATGCTGCTGCGAAAGAGGGGCATCCTTTTCGGAGACAGAGTTGTGCAAGCCTTAACACGTTCAAAGGCGCGAGAACTAGCTACACTGCTCATTCCAGAAAAATCCACAGCGGAGGAAACGGCAGTTAAAACAGTGGTAAATGCGGAAGATAGCAGGTCAGAAAACTTTGAGAGCGAGGCATCTCAGATATGTCAACTTGAAAGTGAGCTTGATGAGACGCGGAATGAGGACGTTCTTGAGAGTAACCTCTTGCCGCCAGTGTCTAGTAATCTCACGAGACTTTTAAGTGGAACTCGAGAGGACTTAGCTATGGAGCAAGCCAATGATCCCAAGATACAGGAGATAAGGGAGCGCCACCGTGCCACTAAGACAGCAAACAATATTTCTTTCGAGATGAGAAAGGGAGTGCTGTATCGCTTATTCAAGGATAAGCGCGGAGTAGAGCGGGACCAATTAGTCGTTCCCCAAAAGTACCGCGGAGACTTACTGCGACTTTCCCATGGCAGCTCGTGGTCATGTCACCTTGGAATAAGGAAAACAAAGCAGAGGCTGTTGCAAGAATACTATTGGCCTGGATGTTTTAAGGACACGGAAAATTTTGTACGATCATGCGACACGTGCCAGCGGGTTGGAAAGGCGCAAGATAAGTGGAAAGCTCCGATGGTGTTAGTACCAATCATTACCGAGCCGTTTCACCGGTTAGTAATAGATGTAGTTGGGCCACTTCCTGTGACAGAGTCAGGGTACCGTTATATCCTCACTATGTTATGCCCAGCCACAAAGTTTCCAGAGGCTGTTCCGCTGCGCGAGGTGACGTCCGAGAGTGTAGTGGATTCGCTGCTGTCAGTGTTTGCACGAGTTGGATTCCCTTCCGAGGTCCAAAGTGATCAGGGTAGCGTTTTCACGAGTGTCCTCACCACCTCATTTCTCGAGCGATGCGGCATTAAGGTAGTGCATAGCTCGATCCATCATCCGCAGAGCAACAGCGTAGAAAGATGGCACTCTGTTCTCAAACGAGTCCTGAGGGGACTGTGCTATGAAAACAAGCGCGAATGGGATACCTGCCTGCCTGCAGCGCTTTTCGCTTTGCGGTCAGTGCCGCACGAATCCACTGGATTTAGCCCAGCCGAGTTGGTGTACGGAAGGTCACTGCGCTCACCTTTGCGAATGGTGCGCGAAGCCTGGGAGGGGCGCGGAGAAGACCCAACAGTAGTAGAATTCATTCTGAACCTCTTGAATCGCTTACATAACACTAAGGAACTCGTTGAGGCCAGCATGAAGTCAGCCCAGGCTCGTTCCAAGGTGTACTATGATAAGTCAGCCCGTCAAAGGACGTTTTGTATCGGGGACCAGGTGATGTTGCTGAGAAGTTCAAGGCAGAATAAGCTCGAAGTACAGTGGGAAGGACCGGCTGAAGTCGTTGCAAAGCTTTCTAACACTAACTACGCAGTGAAAATTCCCGGTAGGCGTAAAGAAGTGCGCATTTATCATTGCAATCTTATGAAGCCTTATGTGCAGAGGGAAGCCGTGGTAAATCTAACGTTAAACCTTCCCGAGGAGATGGGGGACAACTTGATTTGCCTCAGCGGAAAGGGAAGCAACGCTCAGGAGCTTCTCAAAAAGACGGAGCAGAGAGGAGAACTAAAGAAATCCCAGCTGTCCGATCTGGGCGAGATAATAACAGAGTTTGAGGCCTGCTTCGTGGACAGGCCAGGCAGAACTGATTTGACTGAGCACGATATTGAGCTGACTTCAGACGTGCCAGTGCGATCAAGGTGCTACCGATTTTCTCCAAGGCAAAGAGAAATTCTGGATAGGGAAGTAACTCGCATGCTGGAATTAGGAGTAATAAAACCCTCGGAAAGCGATTATGCTTCGCCTATGATCTTAGTAGAAGCTCCAGGTAAAGACCCTAGGCCTGTGGTAGACTACCGAAAGCTAAATTCTCTCACCAGGGATCAAGTGTATCCTATTCCGAATATTGAGGAGAGAGTAGAACAGGTCAGTAGAGCGGCATATGTGACTACGCTGGACCTTACTCGAGGATACTGGCAAGTACCGCTCACTGAACGCGCCAGCAGATACGCGGCTTTCGTCACTCCGACGGGCAGCTACCAGCCAACAATGATGAGTTTCGGGCTCAAAAATGCTCCATTTTGTTTTTCCCGACTCATGGATAGGGTTTTAAATGGGTGTGAAACATTCGCGGTGCCTTATTTAGATGACATTGCGGTTTTTTCCGACTCATGGGCGGACCATATGGTACATCTAAGAGCTGTACTGAGCCTTTTGCGTCAAGCTGGACTAACCGTAAAGGCCGAGAAATGTTGCCTGGCAAGGGCGACCGTGGACTACTTGGGTCACAATGTAGGTCAAGGTTTCAGGAAACCCAGCGAGATTAAGATTTCTGCGGTAGCAGACTACCCGCGGCCGAGCACGAAGACGGAAATTCGAGCATTCCTGGGTCTGACTGGGTACTACAATCACTACATCCCTAACTATTCAGCTTTGGCTAGCCCTCTGACCGACGCTCTCCGCAAGACAGAACCGACAAATGTAGTCTGGGACGAACAAAAGGAAGCCTCCTTCGTAAACCTGAAGGCTGTGCTGATTAGCCGTCCGGTATTGCGAGCTCCAGACTATGGCCGAGAATTCACGGTCCAGTGTGATGCCAGTGATCGAGGGTTAGGTGCTGTTCTCTGCCAGAGAGATGACGACGGTAATGAGCACCCCGTGCTCTACTTGAGCAGAAAACTGAGTTCTAGAGAGAGGGCTTATTGCGCGTCAGAGAAAGAATGCGCTTGCATTGTATGGGCCATTCAAAAATTGCAGTGCTATCTTGGAGGGGCCAAATTCACCGTAGAGACGGACCATTGTCCCCTGGCTTGGCTGCAAACTGCGACATCAAAGAACAGTCGCCTTCTTAGGTGGAGCTTGATTTTACAGCAGTACAATTTTGAAATAAGATACAAAAAGGGGAAGTTAAATGGGAATGCGGACGCGCTTAGCCGCTCTTTCTAAGCGGTCCGAGATGTTCCTCACCATGTATCCAAATTGATAATCAGGTTTTTTTTTTTTTTTTTTTTTCGTGCGCTTGTATATGTGTGGCTATGTAAAGCAGCACGTTTGGTTTTCTAGGAATACGTAGGTCTTAACGTCTTGAGTGTGGGCTTTTCTCGAACAACAATGGCAGTTTTCTTTTGACCTGGTCTCTTCAGACGGGAGCCGAGTGCTTGCTTCGACATGTGGTTGAGTTTCAGACAGCTCGAGCAATTTGGCCTACAACAATCAAGACAACGCGACAAGCAACAGCGAGCTTCAAGCGTTCACGTGCAGGCCATTAAGTCGTCTCTTCATGCAGCAGCTGGGACTGCTGCCCTCCGAGTCTCTTCTGGCGGGGGAGGAGGCTGTTACGACCAAGCATCCGCATTTGCGCGCTCTATTGTTCGCCTGTGGGCATGGATAAGTTTTGTGAATATGTGGTGATGGTCCAATGGCTCTAAGTGAGCCTGTTTCCAGGAATCCTGTTTTGTAAGCATGTTTTGCTATGTGGACAACCTGCAAATGCCAAATTGACCCTGTCAAGAGAACGTCTGGAAAAACACAAAGAAACGTCCCCCTGCGGGAAATAGCAGGAAGTGCTTTCTTTCTTTTGTTCACCCTTCCAGTCATCAGAAGTGCTATCCTCCAGTGATGAATGCCTCCTATCCAAAGGAGACGACAGAGTGACATGTCCGCTGACGTGCAGGACAAGAAAGGAGCATGACTCATACGGCCATTAAGTGATTTCCCGGGAATGCAGGAAAGATTTGCAATTGTCGAAAAGGGACAATGTTGGGAGCCCTATGCGGCGCCACGTGCACTCGGGTTTCTGAGAAGTAAAACCCCTTGTCAGAACCAGCCTGTGGTTTCTTTGCTGAAGAATAGAAATGTACCTCCTCTCCTCGCCGTTCCCAAGCTTTTCCCGCCAACAAGTGATCACGCCCAACGAATGAATGCCGGACCAGTCAGTGCTTCAGACCATCAGTGCAGTGATGTGTTCGATTGGATGCCGATACCTGAGGGGCGTGCCCTGGATTTGGTTGGTCAGCATCTTCAGAGAGGGGCTGGACATAGGGGGTTTTTAAGGACGCTGCAGAGCACGAAATGTCGCTCTGGGCCCTGGGTAAACGGCTCATCCAGTCGCTTCTCGCTATGAACTCTTAACGCTTGTCATTTTGCTGATGTACCCTTCTTTTTCATGTAAATATTCTTGTAAATACGTTTTCTCAAAGTGCCAGTAAACCTGCTTGTACATATTTCACCAACTTCGAAGATTCAATCCTACTTCAACCCCGAGTCTCTGCACGCTACCAAGTGAAGGCCGGGTCGACGTTGCCCCAGCGTCACGACAGTGGCACACTCGGATTCCACCTAGGTATCTACGCTACACGCCTCTAAGTTTCTTCTCAGTTCAGTTCAGTTCAGGCGTTCAGTCGTGTCCGACTTTTCGTGACCCTATGGACCATGTCACGCCACGCTTTCCGGTCTCTCACTATCTTCTTAACATCACATAGCTTCATCTGCAATGCCTCGAGAATGCCATCTAACCATCGCGTTCGCTGCCTACCCCTTCTCCGGCGACCCTCAACCTTTCCCAACATCAAATCTTTCTCCAGCGACTCCTCTCTTCTCATCAGATGACCAAAGTAGCTGAGCTTTAACTTTAGAATTTGACCCTCCAATGAGCAGTCAGGGTTTATGGTCGACAATATCGACTGATTTGATCTTCTGGCAGTCCAAGGAACTCTTAAGAGTCTTCGCCAGCACCACAATTCAAACGCGTCAATTCTTCGGCGGTCAGCCTTTTTCACAGTCCAACTCTCGCACCCATACATCACAACTGGAAAGACCATAGCACGGGTTATACGGATCTTGGTTGGCAGACTAATGTCTCTGCTCTTTACTAGGCGGTCAAGGCTAACCATTGCTCTCTTTCCCAGAAGCAGGCGTCTCCTAATTTCATGGCTGCAGTCTCCTTCCGAGGTAATCTTGGCGCCCAAGAACAGAAAATCTGTCACAGCTTCCACTTCTTGTCCATTGATGCTCCAGGACTTGATAGGGCAAGACGCCATGATCTTCGTCTTTTTAATGTTCAGTTTAAGCCCAAACTTCTCACTCTCTTCTTGTACGCGCATCAGAAGTCTCTTGAGTTCCACTTCACTTTCTGCCATTAAAGTGGTATCATCCGCATATCTAAGGTTGTTGATACGTTTTCCAGCAATCTTCACTCCAGCTGAAGACTCGTCCAGACCGGCCTTCCTCATGATGCACTCTGCATATAGGTTAAATAGGCAGGGCGACAGTATGCAGCCTTGCCTCACCCCTTTCTCAATCGGAAACCAATCAGTAAGACCATGCCCAGTTCTGACTGTGGCCTCTTGCCCTTCATACAGGTTCCTGAGGAGACAGATGAGGTGAATTGGAACTCCCATCTCTCGGAGAGCTTGCCACAATCTGCTGTGATCTACGCAGTCAAACGCTTTCGCATAATCAATAAAGCAGAAGTAAATGGGTTTCTGGAACTCTCTTGCTTTTTCCATGATCCAGCGAAGGTTGGCAATTTGGTCTCTAGTTCCTCTGCCCTTGCGAAACCCAGCTTGCACGTCCGGAAGCTCCCGATCCACATACTGCTGCAGCCTACCTTGCAGGATTTTTAACATCACCTTGCTAGCATGCGAAATAAGCGCGATCGTGCGGTAGTTGGAACAATCTTTGGCACTGCCTTTCTTTGGAATGGGGATGTAAACTGACCTCCTCCAATCCTGTGGCCACTGCAGGGTTGTCCAAATCTTTTGACATAATGTATGCAGTGTGTTAACAGCGTCGTGGTTGAGGTTTTGAAGCAACTCAGCTGGAATACCATCAATTCCGCTTGCTTTGTTCTTAGCAAGGCTGGCTAAGGCCCATTCAACTTCACTCTTCAGGATGCCCGGCTCGAGATCAGTAATCACAACCGTCCTATGTTGGGATTGCACATCCGGGTCCTTCTTGTACAGTTCTTCTGTGTATTCCTGCCACCTCTTCTTTATCTCTGAGGCTTCAGTGAGGTCCTTGCCTCGTTTCCAGTAATGATTATAACACAAACTCCGAATTTATCTAGTTCGACCAATTTCATACAGCCTTGTTTGATTTGTACCTTTCGCTGCTCTTTCTGGGGAACGTGTAATTGAACATGCGTTGCTTTGCGTTTTCTGAGGGGATGAAGAGGCGTGAAACCGAGCCGACATTTCACGCATCAGGAATGCAATTAAAGTAAGAATTTCTTATTATAGCCCTCGACACTGCGTGCCGAGATAGCGCATAAAGTGGCTGCTTTCATTAGTCGCGTCTATTTATTACTAACACGGTTTAGCGTTTTGCGGAGCAGATACCCCTTTATTCGAATTTAATTTACGCTTGAAATCTTTAGGCCGCTTATTTTGTAAAAAAATACTATGGCGGCATCCACGTACTAAAGCCATCACGTTGGCCAGCTCATGTGGGCTATCCGTTAAAAGCTGTACGCGACTCTGAAGTTCCCCCGGGGAAATCGCCACTTATTACGTTACACGTTACGCTGCTGCATCAGGTTGGTGTGATTCGAGTGCAAGCAAAGGTCTTAAGAGAGTAATAATTGCACTTAAGCTCGGCACGCATAATCTACTGCCAGTTATACAAAAACAGAGTGCGCCATTTTTCGCCTCTGCAGAACAACGAGGAAAGTTGGGTTCTTGACGAAGACAGAATATAACGTGTTTGCTTTTGGTAGCATTTTAGATTGTTCTTGATTTGCTATTTCCAGTTCCACATTCGTTGCGCAATATTGCAGGAGAAGAAGTGGCACGTAAAGAAATAGAACAAGAGAGGTTGCCGTTTCTTGGCATCACCCCCCCCCCCCCCCCTCCCATATCTTACCAATCGGTACAGAAACGAACATGCGGAGCGGGTTGCCAGCGACCCGTCATATTGATTCGATCCCTGTTAATAAAGATGGCATAGAAAAAAAAAGTCCGTCAGCCGAAGTTAATGAGGCCCTAGTAACAGCATCAGTGAGTTGCATTATCTACCCCTTGATCATGAGTTTGCTTCCCAGAAATTGAATCGTCGAAAGTTTTTCATGCGACGGCATTGAAAGCAAAAATCTTGCGCAAACGTTCCATTAATTTCCTACCCCTAAATACTGGCAACAATTCGCCAATGTTTCAAGCTTGTCTTTTTTTTTTAAATCTATATTCCATTAGGATATATAGGATATTTATGAATGTAAAGAAAAATCTTGACTAGATCAGTTTTTGCACTACGCAATGACAGTATTGCGCAGAGTATCTTGTCATGAATAGATCTCATGTACTTCGTCAATCATAGTCTGAGTCAATTTGGGACGTTGAACCATATAAACCAAACCATACAGACATCTCATTTACTGCACGATTGGTGAAATACAATTAAAATTTTGCACTACTATCTACGTTTGAGTGAGCGCTGTGTATAGCAGACGTCACACCAGTGAGCAAAATGAAATTATTATTCAGCTTGTCTTTATTTAACATCGAGTATATACTTTAAATTTTGTTTTCAAAATGGAAAACGGCATATTTTGTGCCCAGGAGTCCAGGGCAAAACAGCCGCAGATACTTATTTAGCGCTACAGTCTTTGGAATTGTATGTTGAATTTATGCAAGATTGTAAGTTTTTTAGCTCATCTGTTAAAATTTTATGGCATGCTTTGAGCAACAAGCATAACTGATTAGAAAATCGCATATGGATCTGCAAATGCAAACACCATGGCTGCACCATCGAATTACGCCCTCTAGAATATATGCATAATTAAAACGTTTTTCTGATTTTCTGACACAATGCGATTTATTCTCCCGAAGAATTCGTACTGTCGCGAACACTTCCGTCAGGGATGCCTGCCTATAAAGAAAAGTATTCTGAGAAATCTACATGTCACTACACAGGAAGTGGCTGCGAACTTTGACGCTAAATGTGCAGAAAAACTAATGTTTGGTGAGGAGCGGCTTCTCATTACGGTGAGCATCGCAGTTCACAAAGCAGCGCATCATGTAGACGACGACCAATGCATGCACACCTACCGTCTGGTGGTGGTGGAGAGAAAAGAGTGTGAAAGATGTCGTTGCTTTAACTAAGTTAGTCCGTAAGGAATCACTGAACGTAGTTTCTGCTCTACAGACTTTCAGATGCTTCGCTTTCAAGTCACGAAGCCTGCGTAGAACTGATTTAATTTAGGGCACTCGTAATATATAGGGAGACGCTTTAGTTAAGCCTTAAAGGTATGACGCGAAAGCGGCTTATGGTCTTCTCTAATCGCACATATACTGAGTGGTATTCTCGGTCGAAAGATACTATTTTACGTGAAAGACCACACGATGTACATCTAAGCTCTCGTCTGTTTTCTAGCCGTACAAGTGTGTCTAGCTTGTCCTTGGTGGTAGCATCCCTGGCTCGTAACCCTATCACTGTAGCTTACGCAAAAAAAAAAACAGACACAACAAATTTTGATTAGTTATTAGAGACCAGAATTAACAGAGAATTAACCTTTGCCCCAAGCTTGACTTGTTGCCAAGAACAAGCCACCGACAAAACATAAAAATAAAATAATGTTTCCCAACCTGAAGCTGTTTACTCGCAAGGTTATAAAGTAGCCAACACTGATCCTGCATATATATATATATATATATATATATATATATATATATATATATATATATATATATATATATATATATATATATATATATATATATATATATATATATATATATAAAACGAGTCACAAACAGTCACACTCACAACAGTGCAACAGTCTTTGTTGTGGCTAGCTTCGTACTGTCTTCATCGCACAGTTCTGATATTTACAACAAATGTGCGCCAACTAGTCCGCCAGATTGTTAAGATCAACCCACCTGTTACGCCATATTTCCGAATTTCATCGGCTCTTTTTGTCTTGCCGCTCCTCCGGTTGCTGGTCAACTGTTGATCGTTTCTACTGCTCACTTTTCTTATGCAATACCACCATCTGTACGTAGGAAACACGCCAGGCTCAGTCACTAAATGTTCGTGCCCAGAAGCTCCAGAATATTAGTCGTGTTCATATGGTTTTCCATTTAGTAAGTTCGAAGCCCCCCAGATGGGCGAAATAAACTTCGCTACTACGAACCTTGCTGTTAGGTTTCCTAAAAATGCATTGTGCTCGACTTCGGGGACTGATCAGGTCGAGTGAACTATCACCTGTAGTGGCAAAAAGTTCAGACGTGGATCATTTCATTTGAATGAAATTGCAGGCACAGTATTTACGCACGGTAAAATATATCACTGGCAATCATTTGTATGCTTTACTGTTCTAACAAGGAATGGGCTAATGACAGTCCCCATGGTGCCTAATATGCAGATGTTAATGGTAGGGGCAGATCAGACTCTAAATTGAATAATTGCAAGACGAATACTGTCACACACACACACACACACACACACACACACACACACACACACACACACACACACACACACACACACACACACACACACACACACACACACACACACACACACACACACACACACACACACACACACACACACACACACACACACACACACACACACACACACACACACACACACACACACACACACACACACACACACACACACACACACACACACACACACACACACACACACACACACACACACACACACACACACACACACACACACACACACACACACACACACACACACACACACACACACACACACACACACACACACACACACACACACACACACACACACACACACACACACACACACACACACACACACACACACACACACACACACACACACACACACACACACACACACACACACACACACACACACACACACACACACACACACACACACACACACACACACACACACACACACACACACACACACACACACACACACACACACACACACACACACACACACACACACACACACACACACACACACACACACACACACACACACACACACACACACACACACACACACACACACACACACACACACACACACACGCACACGGACACACACGCACACACACACACACACGCACACGGACACACACGCACACACACACACACACACACACACACACACACACACACGCACACGGACACACACGCACGCACACACACACACACACACACACACACGCACACACGCACACACGCAACGGACACACACGCACACACACGGACACGTGTGCTCGCGCGCCTGCGCATAAGCACACATGCCAGTGCGCAAAATTTATTCGCACTGCAAAGTCACGGCTCACTGCATGGTAGCGTCCTATTGGTTCCAGGGTATCTTGAGATTCGAATGGCAATACATCAGCTACGCCCTGATGTAAACAGAACACTTTAATAACTCAGTTATATGTGCCTAATAAAAATTGAGAGGTTGGCGCTGATATTCAATATAGGTACAGTTTATCATGAACACGCATTGCTGCCTGTCTTCTGATATATCTGGTATAAGTTCACTTACGGAAGTGTGCTCGTTTACATTGCTCGCTTACTTTGCCCGCACCTGTACGCATTGGAATGCGTATTGAAAGAGCTGTTTCCGCCTCTTGTAAAGCGTGCTCTGCCTCAAATGTGCCCTTTATGAGGAGAAGTTAACCTCTCAAAGTCTTTGGTGAGGCAGACGGTCAGCGCTGGCGAGTGTGAAGCTGCAAGTTGGTAGGCATTACCGGGATGAAGTGCGCGCGCATGTCGGCGGGACGGGTAATAGCTCGCCTCGTGTCGTCATTGTGGTGGCCAGTACGCACACTTAGTCCCGGGAACTGGTGGTAGCGCAGGCGTTGTTTATTCCGGAGGTTGATCCCAGCCTCTGACGGTTTATTCTTTTATTGCAATAAATTTCTGCAGTTGCCTAGTTATCTGACGCTGATGTTTGCTGCACAACATTGTAGGAAGTACATCTGATAGCAACGGAAGCCAAGCTACTACATGTGAGTTGCAATAGCTAGCAGTAGCAGTGGCTTTGGTACTCTGTCAAGCCGCAAGCCGGATATCGTAGGGCTTGTAATAATAATATGCGACCAATAATGTTTTAGTTTAGTTATTTTAAGCGCAAGATGCGGTTAAAGGAGTGGTATTTAACGCCTAATATTACAGTGTAGCGATTAAAGTAGGCAGCACAAATATTTTTGATGGTTTATTAAACATCGTTTATGCTGAGTGGTAATAAACTATTTAAGTGCCGCTTATTAATCTCGAAGCCAGGCGCGATGCTTTGTTGTACTTGAAAAGTTAAATACCCGAGTGATATCATGTCAATTTTATGCAACTTGTTTTGTTAGTGAATGCATTCTCTCTTATAGTAAGCTCATATATAAAAATTCCGGCCATTTTGAATTTAAGGAAATTCTGAAATTTGAAATTTTAGAAAGCGATTTTGGTGGTGCAATGCGAATCCAACACGGTCGTTCTGCAAAATAATGTTTCCGCATCCCTCGTTATTATTTTGTCATACGAGCTAAAATGATTTGCTATTTCAAATTGTCCTTATTTTTACATCCAGGAAATTTGACCTTTTCATTGCATTTCAAACTACCGTATCATATGTCATAATGCACTTGCATTTTCTTCCTTCTCTTTGCAGTTACCGAGAAAGAAATTCGCCAGTGGTAAGTACGCCTTCAGTTTATATAAGGCTACAGTGCTATTTGCCTCTGTTCATGAAATGTCAATATAAATTTATGCACGAGCCAGGAATGTCACGATAATCACAGACATTGTAGTATTTCTCATGAACCATCAGCTTTGCCATCATCCTTATGCAGTTTTTTCAACCGACTAACAGCTCCAGTTTATTAAGCGGGTGCACTGATAGGCCGCGGAGAGACGTCTTACGCCAACGACGACGAAACTGAAAGCAGGCAGCAAGACACTGACAATTCCAAAGCGCTAGGCTCCGCATATCGCATTAATATTAGTGATGAAGGTGCGCGCAACGTAAATCAACCCGAAACAAATGAGGTGTACAGAACGTTTTTTGAGAATAATATTGTCAGTGTCTGAAAAGCACCGCGTATGTTTGGTAGCGTGAAACGCATTCAATAATTTTAAATTTCTGCTTCACAACATACAAATCTTGACAGTAGGGAACTGCGATAAACAGCGAGAATACGCGAAGGCATAATATGCAAATCATTCAAGGATTAAGCAGAAATAAGGGCGCTCAAACCCAAGGGGAAAAAGGAATACGAGGAACGTTTATGGCTCTTTCCGACATTGCTTTTATTATTCGGCTGCGCAAAGAAAAGCACCTGAGTGATTGATGGTGAACAAAGTTTTGTTTCATAAATCTGAAGAAGAACGCCTGAGGTTTTAATATAACGTTCAAGAGAAGAGCAAATAACCTCCAAATAGACTTCATGCAGTTGTTTTGGTACCTTTTGCAAGAATAACAAGATAACTGGCTGTACTGAGATGGGAACAGAAACAATGTGTACTCTAGTTAGGATTAATTTTTTTATTTAAAACAGTCGCCGTGTTTCGTGAACAGGAGGGAAGGTTTTGTATACACCTTCATAAACACTCAAAGACATGATACGTTACCTGTTGCCCGTTTTCTTGATCTTTGCGGCATGCTGATAATGAAGCGTGTAGTAGGCTTTATTTATTCTCAACCTCAGCTTGGAAAGCCTTGCTTTTGTTGATTCTGTTTTGCAGAACTGATTGTAACTGTGAGCGTCGGGCGAAGAATATAATAAAATTTTCGCATACGAGACAACACAAGCGAGCAGTTTCTGGCATTTTACCTAAGCAGGAAAAATGCTTAAGATGAAGAATCCTGTTGTCAGGCCCGCAGTCGTAAAGACGACAAAATATCTAATGTAGTTCTAGTTATCACCGTTCCATCTTTAATGTCGCCTGGAAGATCTGTAGCTATTTACGGCAGCAGTAAATAAATAAATAAATAAATAAATAAATAAATAAATAAATAAATAAATAAATAAATAAATAAATAAATAAATAAATAAATAAATAAATAAATAAATAAATAAATAAATAAATAAATAAATAAATAAATAAATAACTTCTGTTTGTTGCTAATCATAAAATCACAGGTATACAAGGCGTGTTTTGCCCTACTCGGCCTCGTAACACTATCTGTCACTTTCTTGAATGCTAAAATTTGTAGTAAATTAGTTATCGCATTTTTTATTACCGATACTTCCGCGAGGGTAGACGAATGGGATTTATATTCATATTATTCTACGCCGACTTGGTATTATTATCAATTATCTTCATGGTTTCATACTTCTTTCTGTCAACCAGAAAAAAAATAAAAAACGTCGACGCAAAAGACATTATATTTGCTTAATCAAAATTACCAAATAGAAGACTATGACAGGAGCTGCGACGCTGAAAGATACTCAAGGCTGGCTCTTTTGCAAACATATATTTTTTTTAACACTTGATCATCTGGTGCCTAAACCGTTCTACTACGCCGTGCATGGTTAGTGTTGTACGCGTTTTACCCCCAATTCTCAGCCGCTGACATTTCCCGCATTAAAATGAGGGCCTCAAATTTTTAAACGTAAAATAAAAACCTTAACCACGATTAAAGGTCATGATATCTCTCGTTCTTTCGTAAAGCCGAAAGTTCGCATAGCTTGTCAGGGAGCTGTCCGTATTCGTTTTGATGTCTGCCTTTCGCTAGTGCGCCCTCACCATTTTTGAAAAGCTTTATGCTGGCACGGTCACTGAGCTGCTGACATATCAAGTGCACGGGCGAAGCTGAACGATGAAAACAAGCAAGGGAAGCGGCAGATAACACAAAAGCGGCTGCAGTCGCGTTTTCGTGGATAAGGGCTGAGACGTGTCAGAAAAGCTCCGAAGAGCAAAACGTCGACACTGCGAGATGTTAGAATTTCGAGTCGTCGGTCTGCAAGTGAAATCAAAACAAACAAAATGACGAGTCGTTTCTTGCTGATTCTTTTGGGGGACGTCTGTATTCGACGGGCTTCTGAGGCCGTGTGTCAGTGGTTCTTAGTCTCTAAGTTGTGCGAGTTCACTGCACAATTTCCACAGCATTAGAGCAACTGGTCACCATCTAAAACAGCGTCCCAAACACTTTAGTAGAACTGCTTTAACTCCAGGAGGTAGGTCTATTACAGTTCTTTGTTTCGAAATTACATCTAGTGATTCACTATAATGTACCTACAAAAAAAAAAAGCCATTTAGATTAAGTTGTCTGTGCAGAGTTAATTTACCGAGTGTTTTTCCCTGTAAAAGTTAATTTGTTTACTTTTACAATGGCTTACTGCTCAATCTTTGCTCCAGCCTAATAACTAACAGCAGGTAAGACAGTGCAGATATGACATATGGCGAGCCGTGCTAAGCACTGCCAGGAATGCAAAGTGTACAGCGGCAACCAGCCAAGGTCCGGGTCACGTGTCTTATGGCATGACGTTTGCTGATGCGTCTTCGCATGTGCGTTCTACCACCCCATAGTTTTCGAAGCACGCGTGTCAGGGCCAGCGCAGTCGTGTAATAAATTCTAAAAACTTGTATAGTTATCACTAAGTGTCAGATACAGTTCTCTACATAAAAACAGATGTCTAGTTGTAATGGTCAATGTGGTAATGATAAAATTTAGTGACCCAGCTAACCGTTCAATGTGAGTGACCTGATTCCTGATGTGTGCCACCCCATGACATTGTCATATCGCGAAAGTACCCTTTGTTTCTGAAACAATGTCCATTTCAAAGGCTTCAATGGAACAGCGTACATTGAGCGCGTTAAACGTATGGATTGTATTAATGTGGTTTATGGTGTAGTACCTTTCCCGAAAGATTGCCACTTCCACTGCTTGATCGAATCCTGAAATTATTCTCACTGTAATGATTAGGTCAGTAAATAGGCTACCAGTTTACAGTAAATTATAGCATGAGAATTTGCAATGGCATGTACTGAGAGTACCCGCAAAAGAAAATTAGATGGACGCTTAATAGTCGGCTTAAGAATAGACCACATAGCGGTTTTAACTCCGCCTTTGCATACCGCAAATTTTTAAATATTTTTTGTCTAAATTATTACAATTTTTAAAATGTAAACTTTATTACGATGCCATCAGCGCACATCACAAACACACGTTAGTAAATCATACCCAACAGAACGCGTTCATTAAGTGCCCCTCCAACGCGCAGAGGACTTAGTTTCGAAACACAATAGCGACGGAAGTATTTTCTCGAATAACTAGTTAGATTGGCGAGGAAAGTTCTTTAACGGGGTATTTCAGAAAATAGACGCAATATTTTTCTGAAGTATCCCATTAGGGGATCTTTCTTGTCAATATTAGTTTCGTTTGGACCCTCCCCCGGTTCATTAGTTTTATTATCGGGTTGTTCGAAATTCCCACGTGAGGTCATGTGGTTCTGAAGGGGCATGGGTTTGTCGACCAGTCAGGATTATTTCGGCCGCCGTCTACGGTGGAGGAACTTTTACGGCGGAACGAGCTGTATACGTGGTCGTGTAATATTTGCGTTCTCTTAATTAACCGCCGCCTTTGTACCAGTTTGTCGAATGTGCATGTGTGATCATAGGATAACATCTGTGTCACTTATGTTCTGTCGTGCAAGGAGTTGCTTGTTCACCTGTTTCCAGTAGCGCATATATTTTGCTTGTTCATAAAGACCATAAACGTGAGGTATCTGAAGCCGGTCAGATCAAGCACATCGTTAGAAATATGTTAGCCGTGCATGTTTAACTTTACATGAACACTAAACAGCCTTTTTATTATTAAAAGTATCTTCATTAAGTACGCGTGCTTAAACGTGCCTTTTGAAGGCTGAAATGTTTGTGTTTTCTAATAAAGCTCTGATCAACATTTGGCACTCGCTTTGTTCCTTCTTATAGCAGGGTCTATTTTTCGCGAGATTTTTAAAAGATGCTTTCGTTCATCTGCATGCTTATCTCTGCGCACCGTCGCTTCTGCTGGGTGATGGTTTGAGAGACAAAGGATTACGTGGCCATAAAACACGCCTATAATTTCCTCATCACGTTCTATTTAATGAAGCACTTATATTCTTAAGACGAAAATATCAGCGAATAATTTCCAGGCAAATACGAACACGCCTTTAGAGTATCGTACCTACTCGCACACCCCTGACAACCTTGCATTTGCATCTGGATGTTCATTTCTAATATGTATGTTTTCTCCATGACTCCAATTCGTGCTCAGCAGAAACACGCCATGGTTGGGCATTTTCAAGGGAGTCCGTGCCACTCAGCTTATAAGTTATATGAGTCGACACAACCTCCCCTTCTTTTCTCATAGATACTCTGCACAGTTATTAGCCGGGTTGACTTAACATTGCATCGCCTCTTTTCAAGAAAGACCTACCCTAATTTATTCTGGGATAAGGCTGACTGGTTAATAGCAAACGTAGTAGAAAGCAGCTCGTAGAGAATGGAAAAGAACAGAAGACACAAAGTCTATTCTCGTCCCGTCTCTAAGCATTA
Organism: Amblyomma maculatum; assembly: GCF_055883805.1. Classification (NCBI taxonomy): domain Eukaryota; kingdom Metazoa; phylum Arthropoda; class Arachnida; order Ixodida; family Ixodidae; genus Amblyomma; species Amblyomma maculatum. Next base: position 117,353,720 of record NC_139344.1, read on the forward strand.
TTTTCTGTGTTTACCTACCTAACATTTTGTGTTCTTTTCTCGCGAACAAAGCAGCGTTGCATAGAATAACGGATTCTGATTTGAAGCGTCCTCTGAATATGCGGAATGACCCGCACGGTGTGCCTTTGTATCCCCGAAAGGAGGTGAAAGGAGTCCAGCGTTATGAATGGGACTGAAGAATGAAGCATTTGCTTAATAATCAGAACTGAAAGGCTCTCTCTGACACAGAATGCGCAAAAAGAAAAAAAAAAAAAACAAGCTACAGAGCGATCGAAATGAATGAGAACTGTCGTGACGCTGGGGCTATGTCGACCCGGCCTTCACTTGGTAGCGTGCAGAGACTCGGGGTTGAAGTAGGATTGAATCTTCGAAGTTGGTGAAATATGTACAAGCAGGTTTACTGGCACTTTGGGAAAACTTATTTACAAGATTATTTACAAGAAAATGAAGGGTACATCAGCAAAATGGCAAGCGTTAAGAGTTCATAGCAAGAAGCGACTGGATGAGCCGTTTACCCAGGGCCCAGAGCGACATTTCGTGCTCTGCAGCGTCCTTAAAACCCCCTATGTCCAGCCCCTCTCTGAAGATGCTGACCAACCAAATCCAGGGCACGCCCCTCAGGTATCGGCATCCAATCGAACACATCACTGCACTGATGGTCTGAAGCACTGACTGGTCCGGCATTCATTCGTTGGGCGTGATCACTTGTTGGCGGGAAAAGCTTGGGAACGGCGAGGAGAGGAGGTACATTTCTATTCTTCAGCAAAGAAACCACAGGCTGGTTCTGACAAGTGGTTTTACTTCTCAGAAACCCGAGTGCACGTGGCGCCGCATCCGCTCCCAGCATTGTCCGTTTTCGACAATTGCAAATCTTTCCTGCATTCCTGGGAAATCACTTAATGGCTGTATGCGTCATGCTCCTTTCTTGTCCTGCACGTCAGCGGACATGTCACTCTGTCGTCTCCTTTGGAAAGTAGGCATTCCTCACTGGACGATAGGGCTTATCGACTGGAAGGGTGAACAAAAGAAAGAAAGCACTTCCTGCATTTCCCGCAGGGGGACGTTTCTTTGTGTTTTTCCAGACGTTCTCTTGGCAGGGTCAATTTGGCATTTGCAGAGTGTCCACAAAGCAAAACAGGCTTACAAAACAGGATTCCTGGAAACAGGCTCACTTAGAGCCATTGGACCATCACCACATATTCACAGCACTTTTCCATGCCCACAGGCGAACAATAGAGCGCGCAAATGCGGATGCTTGGTCGTAACAGCCTCCTCCCCCGCCAGAAGAGTCTCGGAGGGCAGCAGTCCCAGCTGCTGCATGAAGAGACGACTTAATGGCCTGCACGTGAACGCTTGAAGCTCGCTGTTGCTTGTCGCGTTGTCTTGATTGTTGTAGGCCAAATTGCTCGAGCTGTCTGAAACTCAACCACATGTCGAAGCAAGCACTCGGCTCCCGTCTGAAGAGACCAGGTTAAAAGAAAACTGCCATTGTTGTTCGAGAAAAGCCCACTCTCAAGACGTTCAGGACCCACGTATTCCTAGAAAACCAAACGTGCTGCTTTACATAGCCACACATATACAAGCGCACGAAAAAAAAAAAAACCTGATTATCAATTTGGATACATGGTGAGGAACATCTCGGACCGCTTAGAAAGAGCGGCTAAGCGCGTCCGCATTCCCATTTAACTTCCCCTTTTTGTATCTTATTTCAAAATTGTACTGCTGTAAAATCAAGCTCCACCTAAGAAGGCGACTGTTCTTCGATGTCGCAGTTTGCAGCCAAGCCAGGGGACAATGGTCCGTCTCTACGGTGAATTTGGCCCCTCCAAGATAGCACTGCAATTTTTGAATGGCCCATACAATGCAAGCGCATTCTTTCTCTGACGCGCAATAAGCCCTCTCTCTAGAACTCAGTTTTCTGCTCAAGTAGAGCACGGGGTGCTCATTACCGTCGTCATCTCTCTGGCAGAGAACAGCACCTAACCCTCGATCACTGGCATCACACTGGACCGTGAATTCTCGGCCATAGTCTGGAGCTCGCAATACCGGACGGCTAATCAGCACAGCCTTCAGGTTTACGAAGGAGGCTTCCTTTTGTTCGTCCCAGACTACATTTGTCGGTTCTGTCTTGCGGAGAGCGTCGGTCAGAGGGCTAGCCAAAGCTGAATAGTTAGGGATGTAGTGATTGTAGTACCCAGTCAGACCCAGGAATGCTCGAATTTCCGTCTTCGTGCTCGGCCGCGGGTAGTCTGCTACCGCAGAAATCTTAATCCCGCTGGGTTTCCTGAAACCTTGACCTACATTGTGACCCAAGTAGTCCACGGTCGCCCTTGCCAGGCAACATTTCTCGGCCTTTACGGTTAGTCCAGCTTGACGCAAAAGGCTCAGTACAGCTCTTAGATGTACCATATGGTCCGCCCATGAGTCGGAAAAAACCGCAATGTCATCTAAGTAAGGCGCTGCGAATGTTTCACACCCCTTTAAAACCCTATCCATGAGTCGGGAAAAACAAAATGGAGCATTTTTGAGCCCGAAACTCATCATTGTTGGCTGGTAGCTGCCCGTCGGAGTGACGAAAGCCGCGTATCTGCTGGCGCGTTCAGTGAGCGGTACTTGCCAGTATCCTCGAGTAAGGTCCAGCGTAGTCACATATGCCGCTCTACTGACCTGTTCTACTCTCTCCTCGATATTCGGAATGGGATACACTTGATCCCTGGTGGGAGAATTTAGCTTTCGGTAGTCTACCACAGGCCTAGGGTCTTTTCCTGGAGCTTCTACTAAGATCATAGGTGAAGCATAATCGCTTTCCGAGGGTTTTATTACTCCCAATTCCAGCATGCGAGTTACTTCCCTATCCAGAATTTCTCTTTGCCTTGGAGAAAATCGGTAGCACCTTGATCGTACTGGCACGTCTGAAGTCAACTCAATATCGTGCTCAGTCAAATCAGTTCTGCCTGGCTTGTCCACGAAGCAGGCCTCAAACTCTGTTATTATCTCGCCCAGATCGGACAGCTGAGATTTCTTTAGTTCTCCTATCTGCTCCGTCCTTTTGAGAAGCTCCTGTATCTTAGGATCATTGTCTTGCTCCATAGCTAAGTCCTCTCGGGTTCCACTTAAAAGTCTCGTGAGATTACTAGACACTGGCGGCAAGAGGTTACTCTCAAGAACGTCCTCATTTCGCGTCTCATCAAGCTCACTTTCAAGTTGACTTATCTGAGATGCCTCGCTCTCTAAGTTTTCTGACCCGCTATCTTCCGCATCTACCACTGTTTTAACTGCCGTTTCCTCCGCTGTGGATTCTTCTGGAATGAGCAGTGTAGCTAGTTCTCGCGCTTTTGAACGTGTTAAGGCTTGCACAACTCTGTCTCCGAAAAGGATGCCCCTCTTTCGCAGTAGCATGTCCGATTTGTTGGAGAACAAATACGGATAGCATTTAGGAAGCTTTCCTGAAACGGCAGCCTCGGTTGTTAACTTGCCGAAAGGGCCCTCGATGACCACGTTCGCGATTGGCAAGCACACACTCTGTTCCTCCACTACCTGACGGATCCATGCACACTGTCCTGTATAGTCGGAAGGCGACACATACGCCGGATGGACAACATCCATCGTTGCGGCCGAATTGCGCAGTACCTTGCAAGGCTTCCCGTTGACTACTAGGTCATGCAGGTAGGGTTCTAAAAGCTGCATATTTTCATCGCAGTCACTGACATACGAGAAAGCAATCTTTTCTTTCCGGCAGATGACGGCAATGTGGCCTTGCTCATTACACCTGAAGCATGTGAGCGGCTTCCTAGCCTCAAGCTTATTCTTTGTGTTCTGCACGTTGGTCACTTCCCCACTTTTCTCACTGCCGTCCTTTCTAGGGAATTTGCCTGAAGAAACCTTCATTTCTTCGTTTCCAACTCTAGCAAAGTGCCTTTCCTGACGGTTTTTCACACTGAACTTGGGATTGCGGGGCCTATCCACTGCTGGGTTGCTGAATTGCCGGCGCGAAGCATACTCCTCAATAAGTTCGGCAGCTTCAGTTGCCGACTTAATTTCGCCTCGGTCCTGTAACCAATTTCTTTCTTTTTCTGGGAGGCAGTTATAAAACTGCTCCAAAAGAATTCGCTCGACTACAGCGTCCCTATCACTGTAGGAATCAGTGCTCTTTAGCCACTCGCCCAAATTTACTCTTAAATTGTACAGGAATTCAGGGTAACTCTCGTCCCTGGACTTAGTAGCATTCCGAAAACGTTGTCTGAACGCCTCGGCGCTAAGCCTATACTTTCTCAGAAGGCAAGCCTTGACCTTCTCGTAGTTGTCCGCGTCCTCCTTGCTAAGCCGCGCGACAACCTCCGCTGCCTCGCAGGGCAGAACCGTCAATAATCTCTGAGACCACGTGTCTCGCTGGAAGGACAGTTTTTCGCAGGTTCGCTCAAAGTTAACCAGATACAGACCGATATCCCCTGATATCACATATGGCTGCATGTACTTTGACATCTTGAAATCTGCCTCCTTGTTGAGAAGAGGTACCGCTAGCTGGGGACAATTGCCCGACCTCTTGCTCAACTCTAGTTCTAATTTCCGGAGCTCAATTTCTAGCTCCAGCCTTTTTGCTTCTCTTTCAATTTCACGCTTCTTTTCCTCTTTTTCCCTCTGAAGTTCACGCTCACGCCTCTTTTCCTCGTTTTCCCGCTCTTTCTGCTGTCTGAGCTGCTCCTCCTTTTTTTGTCCGATGAGGTTCCATGCTTCACTGAGCTCCTCATCATCGGTTCCCAAATCAGTGATTGCTTTTATAATCAAGGGTTTTCGTGCCAAACCACGTGTATCAATTCCCAATTCCTCACACAATTGCAACAGTTCCGGTTTCTGCAGCTTTTGTAGGTCCATGATCGCTCCGAGTGTCGGCTACTTCCAAAACAACAGTGCAAACTACCAAACCTAAAGGCGTTTCAACACTTTTTACCAGTTCTAAATTCTAACCCTGTTCTAGAACCTGGTCCACATCAGAAGAAAGCCAAGCACTCACCCACACATGCGATCGATGTTCCGAGCTGCCCTCTTGTTGGCCGATTGTTGCGCCTGCTTGTTGCTTGAGATGCCACCTCCGATCACAAGATGTGGCTTGTAGATTCTGATCCACCTCGAATCACCAGATGTTGTATCTTGTAGATCCAGATCCACCTCCAGTCAACAGATGTTGTGGCTTGTAGATTCAGACCCCACCGCTGGTCACCAGTTGTTGTGGCTTGTAGATTCAGATCCCAACGCTGGTCACCAGTAGTCGTGGCTTGTAGATTCAGACCCCACCGCTGCCACCAGTTGTCGTGACGCTGGGGCTATGTCGACCCGGCCTTCACTTGGTAGCGTGCAGAGACTCGGGGTTGAAGTAGGATTGAATCTTCGAAGTTGGTGAAATATGTACAAGCAGGTTTACTGGCACTTTGGGAAAACTTATTTACAAGATTATTTACAAGAAAATGAAGGGTACATCAGCAAAATGGCAAGCGTTAAGAGTTCATAGCAAGAAGCGACTGGATGAGCCGTTTACCCAGGGCCCAGAGCGACATTTCGTGCTCTGCAGCGTCCTTAAAACCCCCTATGTCCAGCCCCTCTCTGAAGATGCTGACCAACCAAATCCAGGGCACGCCCCTCAGGTATCGGCATCCAATCGAACACATCACTGCACTGATGGTCTGAAGCACTGACTGGTCCGGCATTCATTCGTTGGGCGTGATCACTTGTTGGCGGGAAAAGCTTGGGAACGGCGAGGAGAGGACGTACATTTCTATTCTTCAGCAAAGAAACCACAGGCTGGTTCTGACAAGTGGTTTTACTTCTCAGAAACCCGAGTGCACGTGGCGCCGCATCCGCTCCCAGCATTGTCCGTTTTCGACAATTGCAAATCTTTCCTGCATTCCTGGGAAATCACTTAATGGCTGTATGCGTCATGCTCCTTTCTTGTCCTGCACGTCAGCGGACATGTCACTCTGTCGTCTCCTTTGGAAAGTAGGCATTCCTCACTGGACGATAGGGCTTATCGACTGGAAGGGTGAACAAAAGAAAGAAAGCACTTCCTGCATTTCCCGCAGGGGGACGTTTCTTTGTGTTTTTCCAGACGTTCTCTTGGCAGGGTCAATTTGGCATTTGCAGAGTGTCCACAAAGCAAAACAGGCTTACAAAACAGGATTCCTGGAAACAGGCTCACTTAGAGCCATTGGACCATCACCACATATTCACAGCACTTTTCCATGCCCACAGGCGAACAATAGAGCGCGCAAATGCGGATGCTTGGTCGTAACAGAACGCATACTGTCATAAGTCTTGCATACGATTTGTTTTTAGCTGCTTCCACAAGCAAAGAAAAACACTTTGTTGTGCATGCGCAGATGCCACATTTAGCAGCAGCTATTTATAAAATACACAGAATTGTCGAAAAGTGTTTTCCTTAAGGTTTTTCCTGCTTGTTGCTTTAGTTTCATTTTTGAACCAATTGGACAAGTAGGTAACGTTCCTGAGGTACTTACTAACTTCTAAGTTTTTATTGACATAGTTAAAATTGCTGTCTATACAGATAATAGCATCATTTAAGATGATGTTTTAGACAATATTCTCATACTCGTTTGGGCTAATATTCTTCGAAATGTTGGTAAATTGCTGTTATTAGCCTGCATCGACATGTGACTGATGTTTAAGTGGTGGCTGTATGCAGGGTTTAACGTCTTTGAAGCTACACTTAGACTACGGAGACAAGCCGCAGTAGAGCGCTCCGGATCAATTTGACCACCTGCTGTTCTTAAACGCGTGTTAACTCAGTGGTTAATGTGTGCATCAAGTCAGCACCTATGCATGGCGGTTGCCATAGTGGCTTATTTACTGTTACTTAAAACAGCGCTTTGCTGGCCATATTGGTGGTCCCCATGTAATATAACTGATACTGTGGGGACCAGTTGGTGAGACATAGTTCAGCGAAAAGCGTAGCGTAAAGACAGGACTAGAGAGACGATGACAGGACAGAGTGTAGCTCTGTTCTGTCCTCGTCTCTCTAGTCCTGTCTTTACGCTACGTTCTTCACTGAACCCTATGTAATAGGCGAAGACCGCGGAAGAAAACCCTGGGGTACACAAGCTCTCGCTGAACACTGCGTTGCGTCGGTTCTTGGAGGTAGCCTGACTGCTGAAGTGACCTTGACTCGAATATTTTACGGTCTTCATTGAAGGTACAGAAAGGACACAGAGAAATGGGCTGCGTGGATACTCAACAATGTCTGCTCCAAAGTGACGCGAAATGCCAGTCACGTAAGCCTTTTGCCGGTCTACCGAGTCCCGCGCGAAGAGAGATTCCGCTTGCAAGGTTTTGCTGACTTTGTGCCCCCTTGTAAATTTAGCGTCGGACGCGTGGTAATATCATGAATTTTTAACACTTGGTGTGCCGAAATTTCGCTAGCTCCTTTGTCTCTGAAAGAAGAAGCTATCGAAACGCAAAAGCTAATGCTTCAACCTGCGGTAACATATTGTAACCAGGAAAACGGAAACAATAATTGCTAACCCCCTTCCTCCAGTTTACTGGTGTTTTCTTAATAATTTTTTTCCTGCGAGGTCCGCTCACTTAACTTCAACAGATCTGAAAGCAATTTTTTCGCCGTCATAAAGCGGAAACAGAAAAACAAAAGCGGTAATGAGTGAAAATAAGACAACAAGAAAGCATATGAGATGAAAGTGAGGAAGTTATGTGTACAAAATATGTACAAAATAGTTCGCAAGCTGCCGGAAGAAAATGCGACGGCTCCACTTATGAGTGCGAGTTCAGAAGGAAAGTCTCCTAAAAAGAGCACTGGGTTCATCTGAACTGTATGTCTGGTTTTGGAAGAGTCAGTGTTGGAGAGGGAGGTCGGGAAGGATAATGGACAGTTGGCTTAATCGTTCGTGTGGAGGGCAGATCAAAAGAATTAAAAACTAAGGAGAAAGAACGTTACAGATTTATGGAAGGGGCTAACACTTTTCAAATAAAATGTGCGTTATGAATTAGATGTCGAAGCAGGCTGCTTTACGAACCCCCTCCAGCAAGACTTTTCGAAGGCGCTTTGTTAAAGCGGAGTTATCGGTAATCGAAATTTGCCCTTCGACCTAACATGCCCGAACCTAGGTCCCTGTTCACTTGCCCCAATCAAAGAAACGTCATCGTTGGCGTAATGATGTCAATTCTTTTTTTTTTTTTTTTTTTCACTTTTTTCGCTTGCCTCGCCAGGCAGCTACTTCTAGCTATGGCGCACGGGATTAGCCGCGCTGCGAACGCTGCGGGGGCGCGCTTCGTCCCGTCGTTGTTTTAGATTCTGTTTCGCTGCAATAACTGCCTGACGTTCGTGTGACGCCGTATGGTATCTGGAGAAAAACCGTTTCGAAACATGCACGCTTTGACACTCTGCGCGAAGGGTGCAGTAGTTTTAAAAGTAGAGAAGAAAGAAAAAAAAAGCCTATTCTCGAGCGCGATTCGGTTTTATCTACTCTGTCCGGTGGTGTAATATTCGAGCTTAGATGCGCATGACAACGCGATCAATGGGCGGGAGAGTTTATTTGCAGTATTCGAAAAGCTTTCCAGAACTCTTTTCTCATCTCGGAAGAGAGTATATGGAACAGAAACGCGTCTTGCCTAGCTTTTGTTTCGGCTTCCAGAAAGTGATGCAGTTCTGATTCAGAAATCTATTAGAGTGTACTAATGAAGACATCATGCAGATTTCAGTCATAACCGCAATGTAAGAGATTACCTGGCAGGTGAGCGTCGTTCAAAGTGGCTGAAGGAAGCGTATAAATTTCCTTTAAGCATACCTGAAAGCAGCCAGTAGCATTCTTGAGACAACAAAAATGTGTTATAAAGAAAAAAAAAAAGGCTCGTTTATGTTAACTTTGCAAAGCCTTGACAGTGAAGCTTTACCTCGTATAGTTGTGGCAGGCGCTGTTTCCGTTCTCCACATGCTGCACAAAAAAGAAATGCGAGGCAAAGGGCGAGATTTACATGTACACCTATTCTGTCGCCTAGTATTCTGTCGTATTCCGTTGCCTAGTTATGCGATTTGCTATGGCCTGGCTGCGCCTGAAACAATAGAGGGTAACAAAAATTCCGAGAGCACAGTGAAATATACGCTGGAGAAATGCGAAAGCCGGAGCGTTGCTGCACACGGTGGATCACGTTTGCTTTCTTTCTCAATAATGACTAAAATCACCGTCATTATCATTGCTACTCTCATCATTGCCATTATCAAAAATTGCAGCGTCATTGTCATTGCTACTATCGTCCTCTTGGTAGACAAGGAGAATTATGATGTCCGCTTCACGATCCCGGCCGTGGCGCAGTTGGTTAAAGCGCTCAGCTGGTGATCCGAGTGATGGAGGTTCGATCCTTGGTAGAGACAGAAGTTTTGTTTTTCTGATGACGTCATCAGAATGATTGACAAGTGGAATCCCGTGGTATCCCGCGGAAACTCGCGAAGAAGTGGGACACTTCTTGCGGACGCGTGCACGGATGGACACGCTGGCGAGGCATGAGCCATAAAGTGCTTTCGCCTGAATAAATCAATGTTGGACGTTCAGAATGCGTGGCGCTATGACGCTGCAGCCACAGACCGGCTGGATCACTGGGATGCATTGTCTCCTGACATTACCAATTGCAAACCTTACTTTCACGCTTTCCCTCTCGACACGACGATGCAATGATGTAACTTCAGGGATGCAACTACCAAGTTCCTGATAGAGCTTATTAGTAAGCTCTTGCATTTTGTGGCATTTCTTCAGTGTGCCGGTCTTTTTGCGCATTAGCATCCATTATGAGGTAAATATATATCCTCTTTCCACATAAAAAGCGCGTGCCCGTTTCTAAATTGCATAGTCTTTCGGAATTCCAAATCATAAGGGTGAAAGCAGTTGGAATAGATGGGGGAAAGCAGTTGGAATAGATACGATAGTGGGTTCGTTTTCTTACTAAGCACCATAAATTCAGAAACACACATTAGGATTAATAAGAGCCGCTTATGCACAAATTGCCCGTTGATAATATATAAAGCCACGCAGCTGAAATACACGTGTAGAGCATGTAGTACACAAAAGCCGCTTTCCACCGGAAATTGTTGTTTTCCAGCGTTACTTTGCATCTAGAAGCAAATTCCTTAGGGTTTTGTCCGCTGGAGCCTATGTAGGAACTTCTTTGATAAGCAGCTCGGATTTCATATGGTACATTATTCTGAAGTTGCCATATAAAGTGCTTTTTTTCGCTCTCCTAGTCTGAAAGGGATAATTTTTATATTGAGAGCCCCTAATACACACACCACTAGCAGACAACCATCGCAACAGGCCAGCACAGGAACAAAACGGCCTAAAATCTTCCGTTCTTTTTCATACAGAACTGAACTTATTTTTGAAAAAGCAAAAATATTGAGGGGCGCTAAAGCACATAGACAAACGGGTTAATAGAGTAAGCCGCTTAAATAAGCTATCGCCTTTCCTGAAGGCTTGCCACTATAAAAATAAAATAAAAAGCACTCCCGACCCGAAAATGAAGAAGAATCAGATTCTTCTGGAACTTTGTGAGTCAATAGAAAAAAGAAACGTTCTCGCGGCGTTGTTTATAACGTCATAAGAGTCCATTCAACCGGTTGCAGCTAGCTTGAAGCAAATCGGCAATGAAAAGGAAGATAATCCGGATCAATGGCTCACTCGTGGACTGTGTCGGGACCGTTTCACTTTACTCTCGCTCTCGCTAATCCTGCGCTACTTCCAGCAGTTTTTCTCTGAAGTCTGAACATCCTGCGGCAATATCATAAAGATATGTTTTACAATGCAAAAAAGATAACGCAACGCAGTCACAACATATTGTTACGTGGTGACAAGCGAAGAGGACAGCACAACATGGCGATAGGGTGAAGGATGATTTGGTTGGCCTAGCGCGCGCGGGCTCCTATCGCGCCAATGCCGATCTTCTTCGTAACACTTCCCTGGGCCACCGAGCGATCGTCCCGATAGGTTCGCTTGAAGTTGATGGTGACGTGACGGTGAGGATGTTCAAGGAAAGGCAGGAGTGAATGACGTGCTTGCTATCACGATGTCCGATGCGTGGGTGATCCGCCTCTCCTGGAGCTGTTCAACCATCCGTCACCATGCAGAGTCCATGGGACCGATGGCTCGAGATCACGTCAGGCGGCTTGGGAGGAGGTTGCGTGCCCGTGTCCATCGGTTCCTTCGGGTCATTCAAATCTTTCGGGTCCTTCGTCTCGGTTCTGGTTGGTCTGTCTGTTCTCCTTGTCTTCAGGTCCGGGCTGGGGGCTGGGCGGTGGTAGTTGGTCGGGTCTGGGCTGGAAGGGCTGGGACGAAGCTGCTCAGTGATGTCCCTGGCCCTCGGTTGATGGTCCCGGACTACAGATGGCGTCGATACTGGCGTCGAGAATGGGAATGACCTTCCCCGCACCTCCACCAAAATGTTACGTGGTGACAAGCGAAGAAGACAGCATAACATGGCGATATGGTGAAGGGTGATTTAATGGTTGGCCTAGCGCGCCACTGCCGACATTTTTCTTCTTAACAATATGAACATCTGAAACCAACTAAGCGTGGTAGTCAGGTGTCTTAGCTAAATGTAACCAGCCTTTTAAAAAATACGGAGTGCCCCAGCCCAGTGAAGCAAGCTAAGAACTGTTGGGAGTACAGTGGTTTAGTATGTGGTATTTGTTTAGTTCTCCAAAGTAACTGATTGCTGTAGAAGGGGTATTAACATTTTTTCTTTCATTTATTACCCCTTTTAATTTTTTTATGCCCTAAGGCAATAAAGAACGTTATCAACAAAAATCAGCGATATTTTTATTTTTCTGTTCACTGAACAATGTGTCAGTTCACAGGCCGGAGGTTGTCTTGAAGAGCAGCTAGCAAAAATGTTCGCACCGAGGCATCATTTACGTCCCTTTATTTACTGGCCTTCAAGGAGAACTACCAGGTGACCAGGTGCTCGCTCATGCCATTCGCCTAGTGCACACACAAAAACCAATCGGGGACAGCGCTGCAGAAAAGAGCGGATTTCGTTCGATGAAAGGCGTCTTGCGAAGCTGAAGTAGTCCGGCTATCACGCGCTAGTTTTTATTATTATTATTTTTTTCGAGTTATTCTTAGGGACGATAAAATAGAGCTGAAGAGCGAGCTCGGAGCACACATTAACAATCCGCTGTTTTTCAAGACGCTCTACAACTTCTATATTGACACTGTTCCTTGAAGCAATAGTTAAAAAAGATATCTGATTAAATTACGTTAAGTAATTAATAAAGTTTGGAGAGGGAAAAATACTGCAGACTAGGTTACGCGACTGTAAGCTTCCCTCAGATAGTCACGCCGTCCTTTTCTAAAACCTTGGCTATAATAAGCCGCCTTTGGGCGCTGACCTGTGTTTCGGTGCGACCTCGTTGCAAGCCTCGTTTTCGTACGAGCGTATGCGTACGCTGGCTTACATTGGGACATTGCGACAAAGCAGCTAGCTGGCTGTGCACACATTTTTAAAAGCTACCTACGGTAATCAGCTTGAAAAAAAAAAATAACGTGCACGCGTCATTAGAGTTGAAAGCATATAAAATGATCTTTGAATTATGTTCACTATGAATTATCCTATAAGGCAGTATAATGGGAATGAACGTTTGTTAAAGAAACATATGCGGCCAGAGTTCCAGGACAGATTTAGATCACTCAGTATACGGAATGCTGATTGCTGACAACGAAGGCATATTCCAAACTTGAAGCAGTGCAGCTTGCGCAATTAGCAAAGGAAGGAGATCTTTCAGCGCTGCACTGGGGCTCTCCACATTAGCATTTTGATTTGTTTGGCTTTGTTTGCGGGGTTTAATGCCTCATTGTGACTCAAGCTATGACAGACGCCTCTGTGGATTGGAGGGCTTCGAAAATATCGGCCACCTGGGGTTATTTAACGTGCACTGACATCGCACAGCACACGGGCGCCTTGCTTCTCGCCTCCATCGAAAAGTAGCCGCCGCGCGCAGGTCAATCCCGCATTCTTAGGGTCAGCAGTCGAGCTCCCTTACCGCGGAGCCATCACGGCGGGGCCTCATTTAGAGGAGATTGAAAGTTCGGGGAAAACCTTCGTAACTGAAAAAAGATCGCATGTTTCGGAAGGAAAATCTTTTTCCGCTACCAACCGATAGTATTGCGTATTTTTATTGATGAAAATCTACCTTAAAGCATGAGCAGCGTGCCTTGACCCTATTAAGGAGTGTGTTAGAAGACAGCTTTGTTTTTATTCACTTCAGGTTAACTGGTGCTTGCTTTGTGCGGTATCGCGAACAAAGAATTTCAGCACACGTTGATGCGGGCTCGTAACAGCCACCAAGGTACTGAAAAGAGCGGCTGTTTTTGAAAGTCGTCCACATGCGGCAGATATGAATTTCAGCAATATGGCGTAAACACCCCAATATACATAAAAGTCTTCTTCGCTGTGTACACGCTTGGCTTGCAGCGACTAGACGGTTCAATTTCAACCCCGAATGGACATGCGGGCACAGCAAATAATTGTTGTAGCCATATATACACGAATTGGAACTCTCTGTCTTTGATTCTTCTAAAACTTAAACACTTGGGGGACATACGAAACCTAGTTTGTGTGTCAAGAGTCCGAGAAAATACAGCCGCTGAGGAATTATTTACAACACGTTATCAGAAATGGCAAGACAAAACAGTCTCTGTAATGGAGCTAGAAACATTTCAGACGTGATTACTCTTCAAAACAGGAATCGCTGAAGCGGCACCTGAAATTTTGAAAAGTAACGATAAGGAGCAGGGCTGAAGTTAAGCTTCAATAAGAAGCACACTAGACGGTAAACGCAGTTTAACGAAGCTCCGTATAGACTTAGTATATCGTATAGGGGATGGCTTCGGAATAGTTTATACCTCGTGGGGACCTTTAACGTCCGCTGACATTGTATACAGCACGCGGGCGTTTGTCCATTTCTCCTCGACCGAAATACGGCCACCGCGGCTGGATCAATCCCGCTGCTTTGGAATCAGTGGCCGAATGCCAAAGCCACTGAGCCGTTACAGAGGCTTAGGGAAGACGTACTCAAGGAGTACACCCTTGCAATTACTTTCGTTTTCGAAATATTCCTCTATGAAGCGCAGATGAGAGAAAAGCAACAAAAGCAGGGATAGTTGGGCAGTATTAAAAAAAAAAAAAAATGTGGCGTCTGTCTCATCGCAGAGGAAAGAAGAGAGAAGGCGCCCGCATAAAACGCTTTCCAGGACCACCGCAGACTGCGCTCTGGGGCGGGCGGGCCATGTTTCAATCGATCTTGGCCAGGTTTTTTAGCGCGGTGTCCTGCGTGTTTTGTTTTGATGTTAGCAATGAGTTCGGCTGCCGTATCTCGTTATCGTATGTAGGCATAAAGGAGCCCTCGACCATCAGTCTAGCGCTTTTGCCTTT